>NW_005871263.1:1719027-1752250 GCF_000147115.1 Myotis lucifugus | reverse complement strand
CCCTCCCTTGCCGCCATTCTTGTAACATGTCGCAGCGGCCATCCTGTGATGACGTCGTGTGACACCACTAGGCTTTTATTATATAGGATGGTTAAAGAAGAAGAAGGAGAAAGAGAAGGAGATGATGAAGGAGGAAGAGAAGGAAAAGGAACTCCTAGAGGGAGGAGCAATTCACCCAACCCGAAGGGCTCAAATCAAAATTGACCTGTCTCCCAAGGCAGATCCTTTATCACTAGGTTGTAACTGCCTTAGCAGTCCATTTGGCCCCTAATTCTCATTCTGCAGGCAAGTTGGTATCCTACTTGATAGGATAGTGTGAGACCATATTCAAAACATCACTTTTCAATCAGCCCAGGCCAGAAGATCTCAAAGGTAGAGAAACTCACGGCCAGGGCCAGTAGAACCAGCCCCAGCTTCAAGAAACTGACAGCTGAATTGAGGAGGCAAGTGATCCCTGTGTAGACACATTTGAACCGGGGGGAGGGGGGGGGGGGCAGTCAGGAGTAGAGAGGATTTTGCAGGTATTCTGTGAGAACTAACGATAGCCTGCATTATATTCCTAAAGTTGATTTATACTTTTCACAGTGTTTCTTTGATCCTTTAAGTGAGGGCTGTAGAACCAGACTGCCCAGGTTCTCTGACTCCCAGCTCTTCCATTCTTACCTGAATGACCTTAGGCAGGTAACTTAACTTCTCTGTGCCTCTCAGTAAAATGGGGGATGTTATTAGTAACAACTGCATCAGGTTGTTGTGAGGATTTGAGTAATATGTGCAAAGCGTGGCACACGTAGTAAATGCACATGGCTCTCACCAGCTCCAACAACCCTGGGGGATGAGATGGGAGAGAAGAGGCTTAAACAACGAAAAAGAAAAGCAGATGTGGGTTGACTCAGACTGATGTGGGTTCAAATCTTGGCTTGACCTCAACTGGCTGTATGACCTTGAGTAACTCACTAACCCCTCTGAGCTTCTATTTGTTATCTGTGAAATGGTGTGGAATAAGCGAGAAAGCAGAGGCAAGGACCTAGACCCGAAATAAGCTGACCTGAACCACTTTTTGTTTGGCCCACACATCGGCCTCTTCCCTACCATCTCTTCAATAAACATTTTCAAACATACAGAAAGCTTTAAATCAGGGGTCCTCAAACTTTTTAAACAGGGGGCCAGTTCACTGTCCCTCAGACGGTTGGAGGGCCAGACTATAGTTTAAAAAAAAAACTATGAACAAATTCCTATGCACACTGCACATATCTTATTTTGAAGTAAAAAAACAAAACGGGAACAAATATAATATTTGTATTTGCATGTGGCCCGCGGGCCGTAGTTTGAGGACCGCTGCTTTAAATAATAGTACAAGGAACACTCTCCATCTTGATTCAACAATTGTTATCATTTTTCTAGTTTTATCTATCTGTATTTATATGTACAATTTCTTTCTGAATTATTTAAAAGTAAGTTGCTGCCTTAATGGTATTTCATGTCTCAATACTTCAAAAATCCTAAGAAAAAATGCATTCTCCTATATAAACACAATAATATCTTCACGCCAAAGAAAATGAACAATCATGTCATAATATCCTATAAAATATGGTTCATTCCCAAATTTCTCCATTTTTAAAAAGAATGTCTTTTATGGCTGTTTATTTTTCAACAGTAATAAATCAAAATTTACACATTGCACTTGGAATTTTTTCTAATATTTGTTTATCTACAACAGTCCCTCTGTCTTTATTTTGTCATAATTTCCCCCCAACACTTTATTTAAAACATTTTAAACCTGTAGGGAAGTTGCAAGTATGCTACAATGAACACCCATCTAACCACCATGCAATGTTGCTTTGTTTAATTGAGCTAGTAATAGGTCAATTGGACTTCCATGTGGAAAAGAAAAGACTCTTCGCTGCTACCTCCCACTTTCCACAAAAGCAATCCAAGGTGCATTGTAACTCTAAATATGAATTATCAAGTACAAAAGCTCTTAGACAAAAACATGGAATATCTTCATGCCCTGGGAGTAGGCGAAGACTTGTCAGAGGACACAAACACAAACCAAAAGGGGAAGATTTGACAGAATGGGCTATATTCAATTAAGAATTTCTCTTCATCAAAAGACACCCTTAAGGGGAAAAAATGGGCAGCAAGGTAGGAGAAGAAATAGAAACATAGAGAGAGGTGAAAAAGAACTCATAGCCAAAATATTATAAAGAGCAACAATCCAATAAAGAAAAGGGGGGGGAGGGAGCAAGCAAAAGACACATGCGCATCTCATAAAAGAAGATATCCAACTGGCCAATAGCATAGGAAAAGATGCTTACAACTTTTGAAAAATGCAAATAAAAACCACTCCTCAATACCATCTGTTGTCAGCTGGTTTTGAGAAAAAGGTGGGGCACTTGGGACCCAGCCTTGAGGAAGTCCAACTTTGAATGGCAGGGGAGAGAGGGTGACTGCCAGGAAGGCTCAGGGGAAGGAGGCAAAGCCAGGAAGCTGTTGCTCTGGGAGCGGCGGGAAGAGATGCTTCTTGTAAATAAGCCAAAGGTGGGTCGCCACTGGTCCTGGGAGCCCTCACTCTATCACTTGCACATCTGGGAAGTGACATCACTGGACTGACTTCTACAGCATGCTGGGAGGTGGAAAGGTCTCGGGGACTTGTGTACCTCTGACCATGCTGGGACAGGGAAAAAGATCTGGTCCCTTTGGTTGATAGAAAATGGGCTCTAATTGGGAAGGGATGGTGAGGATCTAGCCAACTCAAAACAACCAATGTCCTCTACAGTTGGATTTCCTTACCATCGACCTCTACCTTAGCCTAGGTGGGCAAGAAATTCCTCTGTTCCCCTAAGAAAAGAGATGGGCAGGCCTTCCCACATCTGGACTATCTACCTCTGACCAATCTCTACTCATGTCCCATCTGAAATAACAAGGCATTGAAAAAGATAGTTGTTGTTGTTTTTAATGGAAGGAGGGCAAACAGATGTTGGGGGTGAGTGTCCCTACCTCAAATTCTTCCTTTCACATTCCATTTCCAACTCACTCAAGCCTGCATTTATGCGTTTGTTCATTTATTCATTTACTATTCAGTTCATTAGTCAAACAAGCTCACTGCATTTTTACCTCTGCTCAAAAGTTATTTCTTCCACGAGACCTTTCCTCTAAAATATCTTCCTTCTTCCCATCCCAGAACACTCTATTCCCTTACCCAGTTTTTTTTTCAGAGCACTTTTCATCCTGACATTTATATTATATACTAGAGGCCCGGTGCACGAAATTCATGCACGGGTGGGAGGTGCACCCTCTTCAATCTGGGATCCCTCTTCAATCCGGGATCCCTCTTGCAATCCAGGACTGCTGGCTCCTAACCACTTGCCTGCCTACCGTCTTGATCACCGCCTAACTGCTCCCCTGCCAGCCTGATGGCCCCCAACTGCCCTCCCCGACTGGCCTGATGGCCCCAAACTGCCCTCCTCTGATTGCCCCTAACCGCCTCTGCCTCGGCCCCCACCACCGTGGCTTTGTCCAGAAGGAAGTCAGATGCTCAGAAGATGTCTGGTCTCCCTATCTAATTAGCACATTAACCTTTTATTAGTATAGATTAGATGTATGTTTCTTTGTTTGTTTTCTGTCTCCCGTATCAGAACATAAGCTCATGAGGTCAGGGATTTTGTTTCATTCTCTGCTGCATCTTTGCATCTAGCACAGTGCCTGGCACCCAACAGGTGCTCAATGATTGTTGAAGGAATGCCAAAACAATATTAGGTGTGCACCGAGCATAGGCAGGGCATAGCGAATGCAGGGGTGGTTCTCGCAGCCAGTGACAGGATGAACAGGAAAGTGAGTAACTGGTACAGTGCATGAGGGCAGGACTCCTGTGTCAGGCAGTCAGGGAAGGTGTCCAGTGAGATTCTAGATGGTCTTTGAAGGGGAAGTGAAACAGGCTTGCTCAAAGCACTGAGAGGAGGCCGGCCTGGCTGGAGCAGCAGGTCCCTCCAAGGAAAAGGAAAAGGGGAGGGGTGAGGCAGGGGTGGGAGGGCCTGACCCTGTGGCTCAGCCAAGGCCCCGGGGTCAGAAAGATCTGGTGACTAACCAGTCCTGCCTCTGTGATCTTGGCTGGTTATTTCACCCCTTAGAGCCTCCATTTCTACATCTGTAAAATAGGGATCATACCGTTCCTTTCTCCTGGGGTTGCTGTGAGGATTTAAGATAATATCTATAAAGTGTAACAGGTGCTCAATCAATGGGAGCTTTCGCTATTCTTACACGTGTTCCTGTGGACCACAGGGAGCCCTTAAAGGTTTTAGAGGAGGGGAGTAGTCTAAAGCAAGTGAGGTCCCTTGGAGAAATGCCAGGAGAGCACAGGTTGGGCCTTGTGTGTCCTGCCCACACTTTCAAACTCTACTGGAGAAGTTTCCAGGCACCGGTCTTGAGGAAGCCATTGCACAATCCATAAATACTAATCACCAGTAGTGTGATAACATCACAGAGCAATGACTACCTCAGTTCAAACTCCCAGAGGCAGTGAGCAGATAAAGATCATTGACATGAGCATAACTGCTCTCCAGGTCCCAGGAGCCTTACTTAGCATTAAGTGCTTCCATGCCAGAAATGCCAATTAACTGTGCATTGTCTATGAGGTTCATCCTTCTAACCTCCAGGCAGGCAGTGGTTAAGCACCGCCTTTTCGAGGAAACTGATGCTCAGAGCAGAAGTGACAGGCATCACTATCTGCCAGCAGCTTTAAGAACCAGTGTGTCAGCCGAAACCGGTTTGGCTCAGTGGATAGAGCGTCGGCCTGCGGACTGAGAGGTCCCAGGTTCGATTCCGGTCAAGGGCATGTACCTGGGTTGCGGGCACATCCCCAGTAGGAGATGTGCAGGAGGCAGCTGATCGATGTTTCTAACTATCTCTCTCCCTTCCTCTCTGTAAAAAATCAATAAAATATATTTAAAAAAAAAAAAAAAGAAAAGAACCAGTGTGTCAAAAAAATTTTTAAAAAAGAACCAGTGTGTCCTTTGCCACTGTTTTCTCTCGACCATGATAAGCATCAATTTCCTGAAGAAACTCGCCCAACTCCATCTGGCCAGTGATGAACATGTAGTATGTTCTGTTTTAAGCCTCTAAAGCAACCGTGGGCAAACTACGGCCCGCGGGCCGGATCCGGCCCGTTTGAAATGAATAAAACTAAAAAAAAAAAAGACTGTACCCTTTTATGTAATGATGTTTACTTTGAATTTATATTAGTTCACACAAACACTCCATCCATGCTTTTGTTCCGGCCCTCCGGTCCAGTTTAAGAACCCATTGTGGCCCTCGAATCAAAAAGTTTGCCCACCCTGCTCTAAAGTATAGGGGCTGTTTGTCAATACTGCCAACCTGGCTTATGTTGACTGATCACAAATATACTCTTCTGTAACTTGCTTTCTCTTGACATTATTTTTATAAGATATATCCACAATAAAACATGTAGCTTAAGTTTATTCATTTTCCCTCCTAGATAGTATTTCAGCATATAATTAGGCCACATTTTTTAAATTCCTTTTCTCCTGATGATGTCTAATTAGGTTATATCCAATATTTCACTATTACTGATTAGGTTATATCCAATATTTCACTATTACTGATCCTTAGCTACAATTCAAAATCTAAAATATCTGAAACCTAAAAGTTTTTTAGTAATTTATTTGGCAGCAAGACCTGACCTGACCTGAACTTTTTGTTGTTGTTGTTGTTGTTGTTAATCCTCACATGAGGATTTTTTTCCAGGGCTTTTCAGAGAGAGTAGAAGGGAGGGAGGGAGGGGAGAGAAAGAGACAGAGAAAAACACCTATGTGTCTCTCTCACAACAACTGGTTGCCTCCTGCACACACCCTGACTGGGGGCAGGGATCAAACCTGGAACCCAGATATGTGCTCTTGACCAAGAATCAAAGCT
This sequence comes from Myotis lucifugus, assembly GCF_000147115.1. NCBI lineage: Eukaryota > Metazoa > Chordata > Mammalia > Chiroptera > Vespertilionidae > Myotis > Myotis lucifugus. Next base: position 1,746,322 of record NW_005871263.1, on the reverse strand, counting down.
AAGACCCTTCTGTGCTCAGGCTGACACTCTGACCATTGAGAAACACTAGCTGGGGCCTGACCTGAACCTCTTTAGTGTCAAAACTGGGCCTTGGTAGACAGAAAGCTATCTGTAATCTTTGCCACACTTATTGTGAATATACATAAGCTGGAGGAAATATTCAGATTTCTTGCTTACAGAGTGTTCCATCCTTCTCAAGGAGTGTTTTTTAAATATTCCATGTGTGTACCATATTACCTTCAAAATTCTGAGATTTTCTAAATTGCAAAACACATCTGGCCGCAAGGGGTTTGGATAAGGGATGGAGTACCAACTGTCTGCAATAGTTCACTGCAATGAACACCTGTGGCAGAATCTTTTCCCCAGTTGGCCTCAACAATATTTCCCAACTCCATGCTCTTCTAGAACTTTCTTTAATTCCCCTACCTTTGAATCTGGGTGGGATTGCGAATCACTTACAGTCAATGAAAAGAAGTGGAAATGACACTACACAGGTTCTGAATTAATGCAGCTTCTGACTTGTTGATTGGCCGTTAGCCACCATGCTGTGAGGAAGCCCAGGCGCTCTGGCCAGTGGCCCCAGCAGAGATCCCAACTGCCAAGTCATCCTCAACCTTCAAGTCTCCGCAGCAAAGGTCCAGAGCAGCTGTCTCCACAGCGCCCTCTCCAAATCCATGAGCATAACAAAATGGTTATGGTTTATACCACTTAGTTCGGAGCGGATGTTACTCAGCAATAATAACTGGAACAGCGGCCTTCTGTGTGTATCCTGTGCATCAGGGCAAGAATTTCTCCAGAACACATGCACACAAGAATGGATTTGATGAGCGATAGGGTGTGCACGTCTTCTGCTTAACAGACTGTTTCCAAATTGTTCTCCAAAGTGGATGTACCAATTTACACTCCCCGCAGCAGTGAGTGAGGGTTCCCATGGCTTCCTGCCTCTCCCATAGTTGCTATGGTCAGACTTTTCCAGGGTTCTGACCCTCAGCCACAAAACCCCTCTGAAGAGAGAGTAAGATATGAGGAACTGGTTTAAAAGAGTTGGCCAGATTTGGCCCATGGCTATAGTTTGCTAAACCTGCATTAAAGAATGAGTCTTTATTTTATCAACATATTTATTAAAGATTATTGAGTTTAGTACAATCAATTAGTACCTTGATTTTTACTTTGTATTGAAAAATTATTTTTATCAGCCACCACCTTTCCGTTTATCCTGTTTACTTCCTTCACTATATTAAGCTTCCTGGAACATAATTTTTACCATGTCACTCTTCTACTTCCAAAACTTTGGTGGCTCCATACAACTTAAAGAACAAAGTCCACGCTTCATTTCATCTTTAAGACCTTCCATGAATTGGCCATGACTCTTTGCATCTCTAACTTCTCGCAACCATGTAAGTAGGGATGTAGAGTAAACATTTCAATAAAAAGTGAGGGATGTAGTTAGTAACATTCCATGATTCTGTATCTCAGCTGCTTTAGTCAACATTCCATGATTCTATACCATAGGGGACTCAGTCAACATTCCATGAGTCCATACAGCCAACATTCCATGATTCTATACCACAGGAGGCTAAGTTAACATTTCATGAATCCATACAGCCAATATCCCATTATTCTATACATAGGGGCCTCATACACAGAAGAAGGGGGTTCAGCTAACAGTCCTTGAATTGAAAATTCTTCCTGAGGAGGAAGCTTTGTAGATATTCCATATTGATACCCAAAGAGGCTCTGCAAACATTTAATGGTTTTATATACAGGTGTTCTGCAAATAGTGCAAGATTCTGGCCACAAGAAGGAACTCTGAAAGCAGTCCATGATTCTGTATACATGATAGTGTTCCTCACAAACAGTTCATAATTCTTTTTTTAAATATATTTTATTGATTTTTTTTACAGAGAGGAAGGGAGAGGGATAGAGAGTTAGAAACATTGATGAGAGAGAAACATCGATCAGCTGCCTCCTGCACACCCCCTACTGGGGATGTGCCTGCAACCAAGGTACATGCCCTTGACCAGAATCGAACCTGGGACCCTTCAGTCCGCAGGCCAATGCTCTATCCACTGAACCAAACTGGTCAGGGCAGTTCATAATTCTTTATACAGAAAAGTTGTTCACACACCCTAAAATTCTATACACAGGGAATATCCTATAAACATTTTATGATTTTATACCTAGGAGAAGACTTTACAAATATTATATAATTCTATAGATAGAAAAGGACTATGTAGATCTTCCTTGGTTTTCCAATGTGCTGTGCAAACAGTTGGTGATCCTAGGAAGGGCTCTGCAAACAATTAATGATCCTACTCAGAAGGTGTTCATTACCTTGATTCTACCTAGAACAGGGGTGCTTTGTAAATATTCCATGGTACTAAACATAGGAAACTGCCAGTTTATGAGTCTACAGATAGAAGGGTGTTCTGTAAACATTCCTTGATTTTACACAGAGGAGGGGACGGTGCAAACAGGCCGTGACTGTACGCACAATATGGTATTCTGCAAATATCTTGTGATTTTATATGTAGAGGATTCAGAATACATTCCAGATTTCGCACAGATGAAGGGGTCCAGCAAATACTCCTTGATTCTGCCGAGAGAACAAAAATTCTCTGTAAAAGTCCCTCGATGTCACATACTAGGTGAAGATTTAAAAGCAGGTCTTGATTTAATGCACAAGAAGGTGCTTGGCAAGTGCATGAAGAGTCTGTGAGTTGTAGGGGGCTGGGTAAATCTGGTCTTATGAAGGCAAGTTGGGGACTGGGCGACAGTTTTAGCAATGGACACCATACCAGAGCCCCGAGTCTCCAAATATTTCAAATGCACATAAAGATAGTTGAGACCTTAAAAATAATTACTCCAAAATATAAAACGAAAGCTGCAAAAATTGAAAGTAATCAATGTTTAATAAAAATATCTACAAATATATGCCCAGCTGGCATGGCTCAGTGGTTGAGCGTGGACCTATAAACCAGGAGGTCACGTTTCAATTCCTGGTCAGGGCACATGCCTGGGTTGTGGGCTCAATTTCCAGTAGGGGGCATACAGGAGAAGGCCTATCAATAATTCTCTCTCATCATAGATGTTTCTATCCCTCTCCCTTCCTCTCTGAAATCAATATATATGTGTATATATATATAAAATAACTTTATGTATATATAATAACCATATATATATCAATCAAGTTATAATGCTAGAGGCCCAGGAAGATTTTTTAAATGGCCCTGGATACTAGAAAGTTCCATCGGTAGATCAGAGAACTCTCATATCCAAGCCCATGTTGCTCCCATCCAGTCCAGCTCCTGAACAGAAAGCTGACGTTTCAAAGCTGGGCTCCGTTCATTCACTGTTGGGGTGAGAAAATATTCCAACTCCCAAGAGACGGACAGGGCTCCAAATATCACCCACTGATTGGAAGGAAGGCTGCCCGTGTCGGCAACTGGGAAAGCCAATTAGCCAAGGACATTATGTTGTGGCAGGTGTCTGGAGGAATCAGATATTGTCATGATCTCAAAAAAGAAAAACAGCTGTTTCTGCTTCCTCCCCCTCTCTCCCTGTATCCGTCCCCTGAGTCCCAGGGGAGGGCTTTAGCCAGCAGCATTACTTTAAGCAGAGCAATGGGGGCCAGAGAGGAGCTGTAGCCACCGCTAAGCCCCAGGGCCACAGGCAGGAATGAGGAGTGTTGATCAAAGGAGGTGGGAGAAAATCTGAGTCTAGGGTCTTAACATCCCGAAACCCAGACATAATGAATCAACCCACGTGACAGCAAATGTAATATTGCCTTGAGCTAGAGGCCACAGAATGGCAGAGGTTATAGCTATGTTTCTCAATTTTCTTAACCCATACCCCATTTCAATGAACATAAAAGCTTTTCTGTCTCCTTTGGCACTACTTTAGATTTCAAAAATTCTTTTCTTCAAAAACTCTTAAATGATTAAAGGAACATATAAAAGAATATCTTTATAACCTTGGATAAAAAAGGATTTCCTAAACCAGGTACAAAAAGCTAAACTATAAAGGAAAATATTAATAAATTGAACTATATCAAAACTGAATATTCCTATATGACAAAAGACCCCACAAAAGGAAAAGACAAGTGACAAGCCGAGAATATATTCACAACCAATATACAAAGGCATTAAACCCAGGATTTATAAAGAACTCTCACAGACCAATAAGGAAAAAAAAATGACAATCACTCCAATGAAAAGGGGACTAAAGGGTTTAAAAAAGCATTTCTGTGAGAAGAGAAAACGCAGAGGGTCCATAAACACGTGGAAAAAAGCCCAGTCTCCCAATTAATCAGGAAAATGCAAATTAAGACCAGAGTCAGATGCTGTTTTACATTCAGAGATGGACAGAAATCCTACTTCTGGTTGTGTGCTCCAAAGAAATTCTGGCAAGTGAGCAGAAGGAGATGTTCATAAGGGTGATCACTGCAGCACTGAGTGTAACGGGGAAAAGTTACAAGCGACCTAAATTCCGTTGTGAGAGGAACAGGCTAATAAAATGGGGTTTTATCAGTCACGTGATGGCATAGGATGCAGTAGTTAACAGCCAGCAACAGAATGAGACACACAGTAGGATAACACTTGACTGTATTGTGAAACATACAAACAATGAGATTATAAGAAAATATGAAAGAAGACTTTCTATGATTCAAAGTCCAGAAGCCATAAAACATTGATATATTCGACTACCCTAAAAAAAATGATGGTGAAAGAGAGTGTGCGAGAGGAGATGGGGGGAGGAAACCTACCATGTGCAAAGTCAAAACACAAAATGACAAATCAGGAAAAATTCTTGTAATTCATACCACAGAGAGCTAGCTACTCTTCCTCATGCAAGAAGAGCTCTTAGAGACAGATGAGAAAAATAAATAGCAACCCAATAGAAAAATGAACAAAGAATGTAAACAGCTCATAGAAAAGGGAAATCAACTGGCTGTTAAGCATATGTGAAGTTGAGTTGTGCAGCCTCTCTCATTCTAAGAAACGAAAATTACAGGAACCAACATGTCCCGTCTATCCATCACACTGTCAAAGTCCCAGAAGCTTGATAACATGCTGGGTGATAAGAGTTTGAGGCAATGGGCACCTTCACAATTCCTGGAGGGGTGTAAATTGCCCCAACCTTTCTAGTGGCAGTTGGGCAAAATCTATCAGAATGATAAATACATATACCTTTTCTGAAAACTTGTCCTCAGAACAACCCTGAATATGTGTGAGATGACATTTGTATGGAATTATTTATTGCATGGGGCATAATAGCAAAAGAAAAAAAACTATAGAATGTGCAACCAAGAATGAATGTACAACCCTACGGCAAACTATAGACTTTGGGTGATAATGATGTGTCAACATAGGTTCATCCTCGGTAAAAAATTCACCATTCTGGAGAGGAATGGTACATGTTGATAATGAGGGAGACTGTGGATGTGTAGGGGCAAGGAATATGGGGGAAATCTCTATACCTCCCTCTGAATTTTGTTGTAAACCTAAAATTGCTCTAAACACACACACACACACACACACACACACACACACACACACACACCTCAAGAGGGACAACTAAGTAATTTTTCTTTTAAATTATTGGGTCTGGCTGGTGTGGCTCAGTGACTGAGTGTTGACCCATGCACCAGGAGGTCGCCAGTTCGATTTCTGGTCAGAGCACAAACCTGGGTTGCTGACTTGATCCCTGGTCGGGGGGCGTGTGGTTGGCAGCCTATCGATTTTGATGTTTCTCTCTCATTAATGTCTCTATCTCTCTCTCCTGCTCACTTCCTCTCTCTCTAAAAGAAATAAAAACTTTTTAAAAAAATTATTGGATGAATTAGTGATAGAGTTGAGACTGAGGGTCACCTATAACTAAAACAAATCGCAATCCATAACCAGCAAAGTGCACCCAGGAAAGACAGAGTGGGCTGGGAAAAAGCATATCCAAACATGTCCTTCCTTTGATCAACACTCTTCCATAGGTTCCTATTGCCCTCAAGAAAAAATCCAAATATCCTTACATGTGTGCCAGGCCCTGCATGAAGAGGTCTCTGCCCACCTCTCCCACTCCTCACCATTTCCCACTCAGCTCCTTTTCTTGGGAGTATGGACCTCACTGCTATCCCTTATGTCCCTTGAATGAGACATTTCCCACTCACTCAGACCTCAACTCCACCAGGAAGGTTCAGTTGTCCGGGTTACAGCTCACAGAGGCACCCCGGGGAGGTGCTGAGCTGCCAGGGCGGAGCAGCTGGGTGAACACCTAGGTGGAGGACAGTGAGAGGGAGGAGGAGGAAGGAGAGCAGAGGTAAAGTGGGTGGTGGCCATCACAGAAGGCTTTGTTGATTCTAGTGAGGCTATTACAAAGAATGAGCTTGGAGCCAGGAGCAGGTTTTGGTCTGATTGAGGATTCTCTTGGTTTCTGGGGAGTAGCTGATTAGGGCAGAAGCAAGAAAACCCAACATCCTACATCACAATTAATCCTCACTTGGCCTGTGCACCCAGAACTCATGCATGGACTGTTTTAAACAAGCACAAGCCTCTCTGTCTTCTGTTTATATTCTAATTGACTGCAAACAGCAGGCACTGAGGCATGGTGGAAAGACCGAGGGCTCTGGAGGCTGGCCTCTGGGTTGTAGCCCAGCCTCTTTACCTAATAATCTGATTATTTGGTTTGTTGGAATCTCAGGGTTTTATGCATCTGTAAAATGGGCTTGATAAATTGTACCCACCTCCATAGAGTTGTCATGAGCATTAAATGAATTATTCCACAGAAAGAAGGCCCGGAGCATGGTCAGTGCCCAATCAGTACTAGCTATTATTACAAAGTGTCTAGCTGCACCACTGTTAACAGGAATTTCTCAGGAATTCTTTGTTGGTTTAGCCTGGGTGCACAGGCAAAGTTTGCTGGAAATTCCAGTCGTTGCTGACTAGGGGAGAGGGGTTCTTCCCACCCCCTCGCCTCCCCCCATTCCCCTCTGCAGAACCTTTACATGTTAAACACCCCCAAAAGGCTCCAATGATCCCTGGGCTTCCTGGACAGGTGCAGAGACTTGTGGAAGCATCCAAACACAGGACAGAGGGGCCTCAGAGCCCACGTCTAATGCACCTTGGGATAAATAAATGGGGGACCAGAAAGGTTAAGGCACAGGGCACACGAGTTAGGGACAGAACCGGGTCAGGAATCCAGGTTTTCTCCCTCCAGGGTTGAGGTACTTCTATTTCCTTCTATAAATGTTTAATTACACAAGAAAAGCGGTCTCCTCATTTAAAAAAAAATAATGCAGGTAAGTAAAAAAAATGTCTTTAATGATCACCCCTGTGCCATCTGCCAACATTCTTTTTTAAAAATATATATATTTCTTTATTGATTTCAGAGAGGAAGGGAGAAGGAGAGAGAGAGAGAGAAACATCAATGATGAGAGAGAACCATTGATTGGCTGCCTCCTGCACACCCCCTACTGGGGAACAAGCCCACAACCCAGTCATGCGCCCTCGGTCGGAATCGAACCTGGGACCCTTCAGTCCGCAGGCCGATGCTCTATCCACTGAGCCAAGCCGGCCAGGGCTGCCAACATTCTTTATCCATATCCCCGGCTCTATTTTTCACCAAAGCACTCATTTCTACTTGACACAGCACCCACTGGACGCAGAACGCCAACAGCGCAGGGATTTGTGCCATTTTTTATTCATAATTGTGGTCCCAGTGTGAAGATAGTGCCTGAAACAGAATAAGTGCTTTTTACCATTTGGCATTTTTATCCATCTGTACCAGCACCACCCAGTAAAAAGTTCCACAGTGATGAAGAGACTCTATATCTGCACTGTCTAATCCACTAGCCCAGCGGTTCTCAACCTGTGGGTCGCGACCCCTTTGGCAGTCGAACAACCCTTTCACAGGGGTCGCCTAAGACCATCCTGCATATCAGATATTTACATTACGATTCATAACAGTAGCAACATTACAGTTATGAAGTAGCAACGAAAATAATTTTATGGTTGGGTCACAACATGAGGAACTGTATTTAAAGGGCCAGAAGGTTGAGAACCACTGCACTAGCCACTAGCCATGTGTGACTATTGGACACCTGAAGTATGGCTGATGCCCCCAAGGAGCTGGATTTTAAATTTTATTTCATTTTAATTAATTTACATTTAAATGTGACAGCTGTACCCGACGGTGCTGTATACATTACTCAGAGACTGTTTTGCATTTTTACGTTTTACATAAATTTTCATGCTTTGTGTATGCTTCTGCTTCTCGCTTATTTTTCACTGAACACTGTACTTTGGAAGTCTTTTTATATCAGGCCAGATAGATCTGCTTCATCCTTTATAACTGCTGCCTGGAATTCCATAGTGTAGGTATGCCATAATTTGCTTAGCTATTCTCTATTGAGAGACATTTAGATGGTTTTCAACCTGTCACTGTAATTAATATTACTATTCATATCTTCTTGGACACATATATGACCTTTTCTCTCTGGTGAATATCAATAATAAAGTTATTATTATTATCATAATCACTTATATTTATTGAGCCTTTATTATGTGCCAGACATTGTACTACGCCATTTACAATGATCCCATTCTTATTACAGTCTAATAAGGGAAGTTTTATTATTATCTCCATAATACGAATGCAGAAACTGAGGCACACAGAGACTCAGTAATTTGCCCCAAATCACACAGCCAGGAAGGGGCAGAGTCAGGATTTGAACTCAGGCAGTTGCCTCCAGAGTTGCTTGTTTAATTTCGGTTTTCCTAGCTCCGGCCGAACTACGCTGCAGAGGGTCACGAGGTTGTGCCCGTGTATATACACAGACATGGGTCTTTCATCCACAGGGCTGAACTGCCACCCCAGGCATTTCTTTTCAGGGCTGAGACCCTGGGAGCCCAAGTCTAGTGTAAGACACCCATCCCTGGAAACTTTGGAGCTGGGCCAAGCTGCCATTCGGGTCTATGTGGGCAGCAATAAACACCTGCTGACATGCCCTCTGTCTTGCCCCTTTCCCTTGAAGGTCACATGTCTTCCTCCCTGGCCGGTGATGAGTTCAGAGTGGTATAGAGATGACAGCAAGATAGATAGTGAGAGAGAGCAGCAGGCGGACTTACGCAACCCAGTGGAAAGTGATACAGAGGGACTGGCTGATTGGAAACAAACAGAAAAGGAGTCAGGCAGAGCTTCCTGGAATCCAGGTCTACGAGCTGCCAAAAATGGGCCTCCTCTCTTAGGAACAATTGAATGTCACTGGGGTAACTGAACACTGCTGGCGAGAGAGGCCTCCTGCCCACAGCCTCACAGAGTGGCCTGTGTGAGCTAGGCTGGGTTCCAGAGGAAAGAAAGAGCCTGGCAAGGCTCCCTGCGAGGCCATCTGAGGAGACATTGCCGCTCTCACGCTGGACCGGCCTCTGCTGTAACAGGCTGATGGGCCATAAGCTAGGGGATTCCCCGGAACAGAGGTAGCTAGCAAGGGGGGTCACGCCTTGAACTCAGAAGCCAGGATACATGGATTCGAAGACAAGCTTTTCCTGCTGTGTGACCCTGGGTGTGGCATAACCTCCCAGTCTTCCCATTAGTACAAAGGGATAAAAAATGTTATAACAGTTAAATAAGACAGGGGTCCACAAACCTTGCAAATATCCTAGCCTTTGTGGGCCACAGGGTCTCTGTCACAACTCAACTCTGCTGTTAGAGGCCAAAGCAACCAGATTCAATAAGAAAACAAGTTGAACCCCGGTTGGTGTTGCTCAGCAGTAGAGCACCGAAGATTTGCAGATTCGATCCCCTGCCCCAGTCGGGCACCTGCAGAAGGCAATCAATCGATGTGTCTCTTTCACATTGATGTTTCTCTCTCTCTCTCTCTCTCTCTCTCTCTCTCTCTCTCTCTCTCTTCTCTTCTCTTCTCTTCTCTTCTCCCTCCCTTCCACTCTCTCTAAAAATCAATGGAAAAAATATCCTCGGGTGAGGATTAACAAACAAAAAACAAAAATAAATCGATGTGGCCATGTGCCAATAAAACTATTTTTTTGTACACTGAAATCTGAATTTCATGTAATTTTTGCATGTCACAAAGTATCATTCTTTGATTTTTTTAAAAACCATTTATTTACAAATGTAAAAAACAGTCTTAGCCTGAGAGCCATTCAAACAAGGTGGTGTCCACCCAGGGGACCTGGCTTTGGTATGCAAACAAGCCTTTAATTTATATTCAACTGTGGAAATGTCACTGGAAAAATAAAACATGAATCTCCCAAGGTAAAAACAAAAATAGAGCCAGTGGGCTTAGTACAATACCTTGCTCATATATGAGCTCTAAACCATTACCAATTATATTGAAAAGAACTCACAGAATTTGGAAAAGTTAGGATAATTGAGTGACCCCGTAAGATTTCAGCAGCTAAAATAATAAAAACTAACATTTATTAAGTCCTTGCTATGTGCTAGACCCTGTCCTAAACACTTTATTTGTATGCATGTGTTAATTGATCACAATAATCCTATTCTTAAGCGCATTTTACAGATAAGGAAAGAAAAGGCAGAGAGAGGTTAAGTAAACAGCAGGAAGAGGACCCTCACCCAGAGAACCTAATTCCAGAGCCCATATTTACTACCACTCATGTGATTTTAAAAATATATATTTTTAGTGCCCTAGCCGGTTTAGCTCAGTGAGTAGAGCATCAGCCTACGGACTGAAGGGTCCCCGGTTTGATTCCGGTCAAGGGCACAAGCCCGGGTTTCGGGCTCGATTCCCAGTAGGGGGCGTGCAGGAGGCAGCCGATCAATGATGCTCTCTCATCATTGATGTTTCTATCTCTTTCCCTCTCCCTTCCTCTCTATATGTTTTTTAAGATATATATTTTATTAATTTCAGAGAGGAGGGAGAGGGAATGAGATAGACACATCCATGATGAGAGAGCATCATTGATCGGCTGCCTCCTGTACACCCCCTACCGGTGTGGAATTGAGCCCGCAACCCGGGCATGTGCCCTTGACTGGAATCGAACTGGGGACCCTTCAGTCTGTAGGCCGACGCTCTATCCACTGAGCCAAACCAGCTAGGGCTCATGTGATATTTTTAAGCACTTTATGTTTTAACTCATTTAATATTCCTAAGAATGTTCTGTGGTGGGAACTAATATTATGCCCATTTTACAGAAGAAGAAAGTAGAGTTCATAGTGGTCAAGTAAATTAACTAAGAGCATACACCTAATAAACAGCAGAGTCAGAATCTGAACTCAAGACAGTCTGATTTTAGAGCCTATGACTTTCACCCTTAACCTGAAACATATATAGCTTTTCCTAGCACAATTTACCACATCATACTTTACCTAATCCCCATTCAAAGACATTTAGGTTGTCTCCAGTCTTTCACTTTCCATGTTGTGAAGCACAACTTCAGCTTCTTAAGATAAACACCTAGACCTGGAACTTGCAGGTCGAAGAACGTAAACTTGGGGACTTTAGATGCATATCATTGAGACCGTGGTTGTGCCTGGGCACGCTCTAGCTGCTGAGCAGTCGAGGTGGTGGTTAAAGGCCAGCTTTGAAGTCATACGGATCAGCGTTCAAATCCCAGCTCACTGATGTACTTAGGTCAGCGGTTCTCAACCTGTGGGTCGCGACCCCTTTGGGGGTCGAACGACCCTTTCACAGGGGCCGCCTAAGACCATCGGAAAACACATATATAATTACATATTGTTTTTGTGATTAATCACTATGCTTTCATTATGTTCAATTTGTAACAATGGAATTGGGGGTCACCACAACATGAGGAACTGTATTAAACGGTCGCGGCATTAGGAAGGTTGAGAACCACTGTACCAGGTGGATAATATTGGGCAAGTCACTTTACCAGTGACTTGGGCCTCAGTTTCCTCATCTGTACAGCCCTACCTCCATTGATCCTCTTCTCACTTCTTGCTGATTATATTAACGTCCTCACAGGACAGCTGCGATTATTCGTATTGTAATCACTTGATGACCGGGAGGTCCCACTTCTCTTATTCTCAGGCAAGTTCTCAAAAGAGCAAGTCAGTAAAAGGAAGTAAGGCCAAAAACTTGGAACCTACAGAGTCATTGGAAATTGAGCGGAAGCTCGGTCATCAGAACAGAGGCTCAATCCTTAATTCTAGTCCAAGATCTTTAGATCATAAGTGACAGAACCCATTCAAACTTGCTCAAGTGAAAAGGAGGATCTCACTGTGAGGAGTATTAATAAGAGCGTAAGTGACAGAAATGCAACTAAAATTGGTTTAAGCAAAAAAAAGTTGATTGGCCAATTTAATTGAAAAGACTAGCTTCAAGTCTCAGCTTCAAGCAGAGCTGGATCCAAGGGCTAAAATAGTGCCCCAGATACATTCCCTCTCTCTCAGCAGTGAGCCTCTCCTCCTGGGACAAGATGGCACCAGTGGCTCCAGCCCTCTCAGCAGCTACAGGGCAAAGAGAATCTCTTCTCACTGCTGTCAACAAAACATCCCAGAAGGAAGTCCCATTGGTTCTAACAGGGTCATGTGTCCATTTCTGAACCAATCACTTATCACGCTCAGAAGATACCGTAAAATACTGTGGCTGGGCTGGCACAGAGCCAGGTGGAGATGGAATCAGCTTTGCTGAGCACCATGGAGAGAAAGTAGGAGAGAGGGAAAATCAAGGTACTGTTTCTGGAAGACCTGAAAAACATCCCAGGTGCTAAGACCCGAGGGAGGGAATGTGTGAAGTAGGAGCCATGCAGGTAGACGAATGATGAGCCAGGTAGATAGAAAACCCCATACTTTCCATCTGCTGACTCACTGAACCTTCATGACAATCCTGTGAGATAGCTACTGTTTTTAATATTATTTTGCAGATGAGGAAACCGAGGCACAGAGAAGGCAAGTAACTCGTCCAAGAACACATAGCTCCATCAGTGGTGACAGAACTGGGCTTCTCCAACAGGGATCCCAAGCAGCTCTAATCTTTAAGTAAAGGAAGGAGGAGAAATCCATCCATTTGGGACAGGTGGGTAGTCTGGGGACCTTCTGGGACCAATGTCACTGCAGCTGTAGCCATAGTCTTTGCGGGTTTGATATCAGAGGGAAGGAGCGTGCACACAGCCTTTTCTAGCCACAGACAGGAATCCCTTCAGGCAGTTATTGATGTTCAGCCACAGGAGATGCCACAGTGAGGCACTCCGAGGAGCCAGCCCAGGGAGAGGCCAGCGAGAAGACCAGCGCTTTTCCTGGAAGAACTCATTTCCCTTTCTAGCTCCATTAGGAGAGAGTGTGTTAGAGTAGAAGGAGTTGGACTCTGAGGCCAGGCCAACCTCTTTTCAAATGGCAGCCCTGTCACCCACTCACTGTATGATCTCAGGCAACTTACATCTGAGCCTCCATTTCCTTGTTTAAGTAAAATAAAATTATCCAGAAAAAGTAAGTCTTTTAGTTTCCCCCCAACCCCCATTCCACAGCTGCTAGTCTCCCCACCCCCTGAATGCATGCATCACAAATAGATAATAGGTAGGTAGGTAATAGATACCTATATATAAATATACATATATACAACTGTATATATACTAATATACATATATATGCCTATATTGTATCTGTTGGGGTACTTTTGGCTATAGGTGCAACAACTTACAAATGTATGAATTACTCATCAAGAAGTCTGAAGGTAATAAATGCCTGTTACTTATTGATGTCTAATAGAAATCTCAAATTTAACATGGTTAGAATTGAACTTGGGATTCCTGCCCCCAGAATCTTTTCTTCCTTACTGAACCCTTGGTTGCTCAAGCCCAAATGCTCATTAGAATCACTCTCAATTTCTCTCTTAAACTCACATTTTACATCCATTCCATGGCCCAGTCTGGTCCTGCTTTCCTTAAATCTGGAGGTAGCTCTACTGTGACAAGAACGAAACAAGAGTTCAGGGCTCCTCAATTGCCCAGACTTTTTGAATATGTCCACAGAGTCACGTGATTACTTGACTAGAACAGCAAAATTAAGGTATTTTAATTGCAACCACCAAAAACATCAACTCCCCGCATTCCCTGCCCTGGCAGCAGGTGGCATTGGGAAGCCAGGGCAAGAGCTAAAGAGAAGCTAAATTGGGGAATCCATTCATTTTGGGCTTAGTGGCTGTCACCATGGCACTCACAATCTCTTAAGTGCCCAGTGAAGGTACTGCCTGCTGTCCTGGCATGGGAGTGGCTTCCAGGATACTTCTCCTGCCTACACTACTGACTGACCCAATACTGAGACACAAAGGTGAAAGCTCAGAGGTCATGGAGACCAGAACAGAGAGAGGGGGAGAATCTGGACCCTTGATGATAGATACTGCTCCCTTAAATGAACCAACTTTGAAACGCTACATGCAAATATCTTCTATGTCAGTCATATCTGTGTAGATTGGATATTATTTACTTGCACCCAAAAGCATCCCCACAGATACAACTGTATATGCTGATGCATGTCTAATTAGAGTTCACCTGGAAGGAGAGATGCAAAACTAGTAATGATGAGGGGAAGACTTACGTTTTCTGGATATTTCGATTTTGTCTGAATTCTGCTTATCTTGGATCAGCTTTCACCATTTCAAAAATTAGAAGGCAAAATTCCCAAAGTCAGCAGAACAATTGAGTTTTACATTTCTTTTAAGTGCATGAAATAAATTGAATCTGGCAAGCCTGGCCCTTGCTGAAATCGTCTCAGAGAGGCTGTTGGGACAGCGAAAAAAGAAAGGTTGTTGATGAGTTTAGTTACTAAAGAGTTGGAAGGTGATCTGGGACAGCATTGTAGAGCTCCAGGGACAGTCAGAATTTTTCCTGCCTGTGTTCCCGCCACTGAACAGCTCAGTCAGCCCCGCCTGGCGTTTCAAAGGATTTCCAGCAACCTGGCACCAGCTGCACCCTCTTGAAGTTTCTCTGAATGTCTGCTTCAGATGTGCCAGCCTGCCTGCTTTTCTTCAAAGACGGTAGAGAAAATGCTGTTGGCGAGCTAAGGGACCTCAAAGATGGCTTTGCCATTTGCTTTACAAGTCTGGAGGTAGGGTTTTTTCCAAAGTCACATGAAGTCAATTGGTGACAGGGTGGGAGTCGCTAGGGATTTCCCTGTCTGCCTGTGTGTGCTCAGTTTGGCCCCGTTATGCTCCTGGTCTGCCCAGGGGCCCTTATCTCCTCCAAGGGGCCTCCCTGGTCCTCGGTGTTAGCACTGGAGGAGCCCCTCTGGAAAACGACCTTGACATCCACAGTCTGTGCGTCTGGAGAATGCTGCATTTTCTAACCCTCTCCCGGAGATTTACAGAGCATGTTAGCAGGTTAAAGACTCTGGAAAGTCTTGCAATAAAGGAATCTATTTTAAGAACAAATTTCCCCCACAACAGCAGCTCTGGAATCTGTCTGCCTTGGGTTCACAACCTCTCTCTCACACCCCTTAGCTAGGTGGCCCTGGATAAGGATAAAATGACTCTGAGCTTCAGTTTTCTCTTCCATAAAATAAGGATTTTAATAGCACCCACCTGAGAGTTGCCACGAGTCCACAGTCTCTTATCAGGAATCAGTGTTTCCAAATTTAGAAATGTTTAGGTTTTAGAAAAGCAATGTGGGATATATGCCATATATGTTATAGCATCTCATCATCAAACACATTGATACGAAACACAGGAATAGTCACACTAAGTGGGTTCAACAAGACAATAAAGAGCCTCAGAAAAGGTGAAGGTTTGCTCCCAGATAAGTTTTGGTGCCAGACTTCTGGGAAATTGTTGGCTTTCATAGCTTTTAAAAATAAATTTTAGAATTGCAGATAAAGAAATGAAAATAATAGTTACTCTTGCCCTAGCAGGTGTCGCTAAGTGGTTAGAGCATCAGTCCGCATGAAAGGGTCACTGGTTCGATTCCTGGTCAAGGGCAACGTACCTGGATTGCAGGTTTGATCCCCAGCCTTGTCGGGTGACTTCATGAGGCATGAGGCAACCAATCAATGTGTTTTTCACATCAATGTTTTCTTCTTTCTTTCTCTATCTCTCCCTCCCTCCCCTCTCCGTTCTTCCACTCTCTCTAAAAACCAATGGAGAAAAAAAAAATCCTCTGGTGAGGATTAACAACAACAACAACAAAAGCTACTCTCTATTAAGCATTTATTTGAACCAGGCAATGTTCCAAGCACCTCACATGGATTAACTCTGAATCCGCAGAACAACCCCATGTGGTTAATTTATTGTGTCTCCCCACTAGGCATATGAGCAAAGTGGGACGTAAAGGAGCTAAGTAACTTCCTCAAGCAGCAGTGTTGGGATTAAATGAGCTAATGGATATGAGTTGTCTATAACAGTGCCTGGCACACAATCACCACTCCATAAATGTTAGCTATTATGATCTTATTAATATCATCTTTTCTTTCTTTCTTTTTTTATCCTCACTCAAGGATAATTTCCATCGATTTTTAGAGAGAGTGGAAGAGAGAGGGAAAGACAGAGAGGAATATCGATGTGAAAGAAACATATCGATTGGTTGCCTCCTGCATGAGCCCCAACCAGGGCTCGGGCTGGGGAGGAGCCTGCAACTGAGATACATGCCCTTGACCGGAATCAAATCTAGGTCCTTTTGGTCCACAGGCTGACGCTCTATCTGCTGAGCCAAACCAGCTAGAGCTTATATCATCTTTTCAATGGTGGAAAATTATTCTAATTTTACTATAACGAAAATATTCGGGGGGGGGGTGTTTTTTAAAAAAAATGAAACTGAATTTTTGAATTGAGCCTAGTCTCTCAATTGGTTTTCTGACTCCTTCTGTGAAACCGGATGCTGGTCAGGGCAAAAATGGATATGTCATCTCAAGGTTGACTTCCTTGGGCAAGATGGCCAGATACTGGGCAGCCCTGGGGCGGGGGGTGGGGGGGGGCACAGCTTTCCAAGAAGAGCTTGCTATTCTCCTGTGAAGAGTGCTGTTAGCTGACAGCCTCCAGATACAGCATCTTTGAGATCTATCTCAACTTTCAAGCCAAGACCAAGGTCATCCTGAGCAGCCTCCCGCCAATGACTGAGGACAGTGGGGGTTAAGGGCAGTCTATGTTGTGGGAGCTCCGCATTGACTTGACCAAGACTTTGTCAGAGCTGCACTCCCGCCCGAGGCTCCCTTGAGCCATTTGGCTTCCTCCCATATTTTTCACAAAACATAACAGTCCAAAGAGCCTTGATTTAGCGTTCAGCTTACGGGGTAGAAATCCCTTGATCTTTGAGGGTGGGTTTTCCTCCAGTCCCAGCAGATAAATAATGATCTATCTTACATGGGAGCAGTAATCCATTCCCTTTTAGCAACGATTGGTCCAGAATGGGCACATGATCCAATGAAAGGTCAGGAGAAGTCAGGGAGTTCTCTTTACTAATAAGATACATAGAGCTTCACATGGTGAGAGCCCTTGGCTCATGCCCCTCCCTTCTTTCTTTGATCAATATCCCGTGATCACATGATATGTGGCACTGCAGCAGCTGTCACAAGTGTTGAGTCTGAGGCCAAAAGCCAGCTGCTGGAGATGACAGAGCGGAACAATGAGAAGAGCCCGGGTCCTTGAGAACACCAGGAACCACTGCAACAACTTTGAAGCTGCCAACCTCCAATCTTTTTGTTGTTCCAATGGAAGTATTTGGACTTTTCCTAGAAGGGAGACGCTTAGAAAATCCTCCCACCTCCAAATTGTCAACACCTAAATATGACACTTACTTCTCCCTTGATTCATATCCTTCTAAGATTCCCCATTGCTCTTAGGGCAGGGTCCAAACTCCTTGTTATAAAGACCTGCAATCCGGCCCTTGCTGGCCCCTTGCATCAACCCTGACCATCCTTACTTAGACCCCAACCAGACTGAACTTCTAGTTCTCACATATCCTATTTCACCTCTAGATTTTTGCAGTGCTATTTCCTCTCCTCTCTTCTTCCCTCATTTCATCTGGCTCTCTCTTCATTTTTCAGATCTCAGGTCAAATGCCTCCTCCAGGAAGCCTTCCTTGATTTCTAGACTGGATTCCATTAACCCTGGGGACTCCCATTGCACCTTTTGCTTGTTTCTATTACAACACTTATCAAACTAGATTGTAACTGTCTGTTTTTTCATGACTGGTGAATTTGTCTTTGCTCTCAACTATTCCACTTCCAGCTCTTTTTTCTTCTTTTTTTTTAACCAGTGGCCCTGCTGACCAAAAGCTGCCTTGGGTTCCTGACCAGATGCTTGTCTGTACATTTACAGAAGCAACTGCTCCTATAGACCTCTCCGTGAGCCAATTCTCTTTTGCGGTTTCATTTCTGTAGCTGGGCACAGTTTGTTCCTCAGTTTGACCAGTGATTCCTCTCTGATCTTCCAAGTCCTCTTATGAGCCTTCACTTCCCCACTCCTCCCATAATTGTGGGAAGTCTACTTCCTGTAATAAATCCCTTACCCTGTGGGATAGTCATGCACAGTGACACTACTGCCCTAACCAATACACAGTCCAGGAGCAGACACCACCTCCTGGCTTTGGGGGTGGAGGCTGATCCAGGATTTTTGCTGTAACAATGGAAAGCAGAAGCAATCTTTCCCCTCCCATCCACAGTGATTGGTACAGCCATGGGCATATAATCCAGTTCTGGCCAATGAGAGCCTGACCCAGGATTTTTGCTGAAACAATGGAAAACAGAAGCAATCTTTCCACTGGTATTGCTGATACTGCTGAAGATTATCTTGCCACAATATGTAATGGGCCTACCTGAGAATAAAGCCAACAGAGAGGAAAGCAGAGGAAAGGGAGAGGCACAGATTCCATGTGACATCACTTGAGCATCTGCATCCAGCTTGTCCTGAAGCTAAACCTATTTCTGGACTTTTCCTTGTTGTAGCTCAAGTGAGTATGAGTTGGATTTTTGAACCTTCCTATTGAAAGTGTCCTGGTTGCTATGGGTGAACAGTAAACATCTATTGAATGAATGGATCCCAAATTGGCAGTGGCACTTTACTTTATTATTACTTTCTTTTATTTACTCTTACCTTTTAGAAGAAAAAAAAAGAAAAGAATTTAGAGGGTTAGTGTCATATGAAAAGTTTAATCATTTAATCCAAGCTTTTTTTTTGTTACAGATAGGGAAAATGAGGCTCAAAGAGGAGGTGTAATTTACTCAGGGTCGTATGACTAGGTTCTATTAGAATCACAATCAGTGGCCAGGTTGAGAATGTCTACACTGAATCTGCTCGTGAGAAAATAGCAGACAAATCCAAACTGAGAAACAGTGTTGTTTAAAAAAAAAAAAAAAAAAAGACAAAGGGTGGTGGGGGAGGGGGAAGTACTATTCAAACATGTCAATGTCATAAAAGACAAAGAAAGGCTGTAAAATATTCCAGATTATAGGAGACTAAAGAGACATGACAACTAAATGCAGTGTCTGACCCTAAACTGGATCTTGTACCTGAGGGGGAAAAACTTAAGGACATTATTGGATCAATTAACACAATTGGAATACCATGGTAGAAACGATAGATTAAATAATTTTATCAGAGTTAAAGGTACTGAGGTTGGCAACTCTACTGGGGGCATGTAAGGTAATATTCCTATTCTTAGTGAATACATACTGAACTATGTAATAGTAAGGAGACATGATATATGTAACTTATGCACAAATGGTTCAAAATTAAACACACAGACAGAATGATAACATAAAATAAAATATTAACTATAGATACATCTGGTGAAGGGTATATAGGTGGGGTTTTTTTTTTTTTGTCCTCTTTTATTTGCCCAACTTTTTTGTAAGTTTGATATCAACAAATAAAACATTTAAAAAACAAAGGTAAAGATGTTAGAGACCAGACTCTTAGGCCAGCCCTCTTACCCCGTGGGTTGTAAATGACTGCACAGGGCTTCGGGCAACTTTCTGACTTACAAGGGAGTTTACAAAACTCAATCCATGGTCGTAGGGTCCTGGTGAATTATTAATGTTTATCATGTGCAAGAGCTTCATAATAGAACATTCAGAGAGGAGAGTAGAAGAGGCCTGACAAGCTTCAGAACCAGAATAATTCCTGAGAAGTGGCAGCCTTTTTTGTTCTGCCCTCTCTGCCTTCAACTGTGACAGTCTGGAGTGGGTCCATGAGGGTGCTTTGGGCTGCAGGTAACCGGGCACTCATTTAAGAGGGCCTTAAGTGACTAGGACACTTACTATCTCAGGTAAAAAAAAAAATCAATAGGTAGGCTTTCTCAGATATTTTAACATCTTAATATTCGTTTCTCAAGGATTTCTTGGCCTTTCCTTCATGGTCTCAAAATGACTGCTGTAGCTCCAAATGTCACATTCTAAAACAACAGTGTCCAAAGGGTGGGAGAATGAGGGTGCAACAGAAAGGGGCTTGGGAGAGAAATCTTCTCTTTCTTTGAACAGGGAGAAGAATGCTTCCCGGAAGTCCTCAGCAGACTACCCCAGCTACCTCATTGGCCAGGACTGGGTCCCATGTTACCCCAACAAGAAGACAAAGGGAGACAAGCTTGCCATGTCTGACTTATACCAATCAGATTTCACTCCTTGGGCCTGGCATAATTGTTCCTTACCACCCAGAATTAGGTTCCACTGGCAAGGAAAAGGGGAATTAGCAATCAACAGAGTCTGCTTTATGGCTCTGGTGGTCTCTTGAGTGGGGACCTTGGTTCTCCTTTTATGATCTGGACCAAAGACCCAAAAAGGGTGCCAAGAAGCCCAGAGCCCCTGAGGTTTATGGCCTAGACAGGTACTCTATGCTGGACATCAGTTGTCCTTGCCTGTCCAGCATTCATTCACCCTGTTTACTCACACCACCCAGTATATAATAGGGGAACTTCACCTCACAGACTTTCAGTCCCTGAAGTTCAGGTGAGGCTGTTCCTACTCCAACAGGTATGTGACCAGGCCAATCAGAGCATTGCCTGCCTTGAGTGACAGTTGATTGGTTCCGAGATGGCCGATAACTTAAGTTAGTTCAATCAGAGTACATGCTAGAACTTCAGCAGAGTTTCCAGGAAACAATTTTCTTTCCCACCAGACTTGTACAGTAGTCCCCTCTTATCTGCGGTTTGCTTTCCACAGTTTCAGTTACCCGTGGTCAACTGTGGCCCAAAAATATTAAATGGAGCCGAAACCAGTTTGGCTCAGTGGATAGAGCGTCGGCCTGCGGACTGAAAGGTCCCAGGTTCGATTCTGGTCAAGGGCATGTACCTGGTTTGCGGGCACATCCCCAGTGGGAGATGTGCAGGAGGCAGCTGATCGATGTTTATCTCTCGTTGATGTTTCTAACTCTCTATCTCTCTCCCTTCCTCTCTGTAAAAAATCAATAAAATATATTTAAAAATATATATATATATATATATTAAATGGAAATTTCCAGAAAAACACTTTCTCAGTTTTAAATTGTGTACCATTCTGAGAGTCATATAAAATCTTGTGCCATCCATAAACCACTCCCTTTAAGTGAAAAGGTACGCACGTAGAGGAAAAAGCAGAGTGTGTACAGGGTTTGGGATAATCCAAGGTTTCAGGCATCCACTGAGAGTCTTGGAAAATACTCCCCGTGGATAAGAGGGAACTACTGTACCTGGTAGGATGCAGGTCTGGAGCTACTGGTTGCCATCTTGTCAAGTGGAGACTGAGAATGGAGCCAACTCACTGAACAGCAAACCAGGAGATGGCAAGACAGTGTCTGGCAACCTCATTTGGGTTCATGGATCCAGCCAGGCCTAAAGCCCGACAGAACTCTTCAGTCATTTAAGTCACGGCCGGGGTGTTCAGTTACTAGAGCCAATAAATTACCCTTTTTTGCATAAACCAGTTTCAAATGAGTTTTCTGTCATTTACAAATAAAAGAATCCCAAGTTTCTCAACTTTTGGAGAAGCATGTTTGAAAGGAAAATTCCCAGGTCTGGTCCCCAAAGATTGTGATTGAGTCACCTGGGCTCCTCCAGGAACCTGTCCCTCCAGGTCCCCCAGTTTAGATGTCTTGCTTACCCCAACCTGAGACTCTGCGACTTTGCGGGGGGGGGGGGGGGGGGGGGGGGGGCCAGTTAATTGCGCCTGGAGGTAAAAGAAACTCACAAAGTCCCAGCTAGCTGCTTGGCAAGGACCAAGGGAAATACCTTTCATTCTTTCTTAATGACTGAGTTGAGGAAATGAAAGCAGTTCATTTCTCAATCGAGTACCGGCAAGGTAACGTTAAACTTTGGTAACTCTCCTTGCTCCACAATGTTTCTAAAGCAACTTGTAATACTTAGGCAAGAACTGTTTTCTTGCCAAACCCAGAGACTGTAAATCCTGTGGCTTTGAAGGGCCAGGTAGGGAGGCAATAAATAGGAAGTAGTCCTGCCTGTGGGGAACAGCAGAGCCCAGGACGTCTCAGCCTAAAAATGACATTTAAAATTATGCATACACTGCCATGGAACCAGGGATACACTTAAAGTCATCAGGCTCTAATTACTCTTTTTCATCTCCACACTGCTATCCTCTGAGGTGGCTTCACTCTCGGAGAATGTGGACCCCCAAGCCAACATTCTAAAGTTTAGGGACCATAGCAGAAAAATGTCCTCTTTCTCAATTGTTCCGACAGAAATCCAGGAAGAAGTTGTCCTTGGCCTGCTTGGAGTCACATGGCAATCTCTGAAGCAATCACAGTAGTTAAAGAGTCATGGTGGTGTGGTTGGTCAGATCTGAGTCACATGTCCATCCCTGGAGTTGGGATGGGGTAACTACATAGAAAGAGACCAGAGAATGGGGAGGATAGTTTCCTCTCTTAGCTTGGGCTGGCCCAGAAGAAGACCCCAAAACAAGGACTTGAGATACAAGTAGATTATTTGGGTGGTGATCCCAGGCAGCACCATTAGGGACTTGAGGGAATGAGACAGGAAAGGGAAGGCAGTGAACAGAGGATGTGTGATTGAGTAAGTGACCACTGCAGACCATTGGAGCTAACTCCCATCAGGGAACTCCGGGAGCCAGTGTAGATCAGGCACCTCAGAGTTGTCCCATCTTAGGGTTGGGGTACTGAGGGATTTATCTACCAATTCCTGTCAGTCGTCTTACTCTCAGAAGTGTTTTTGCCCATAAATTCCAGCATGCAAGAAAAAACTGCTCTCTGGTGACCTAAGAAAGTCCTCAAAGAGATAAAGGTTGGACCAGTGTGCATTGAAGGTTATGACAATGGCCAGGGCACTGATAGCATCTTCTATATTCCCCAAAAGAAAACTGGGGCTCTGTAATCAGAAGAAGGCACTGATGTTAGGCAGACCAAACAAACAGTTGTTCATCTAGGGAGCCAACTGGGTGGCCCACTCAATCCGAGTCCATCAACCAAGCATTGGCAGAGTAACATTCAGAAACTTGAGTGGCAATCTTGTGCGAGCATTTCTAGCTTTGTAACTTTGGGGTAGTCCTTTGTCCTCTTCAAACTTTGGCTTCCTCATCTGTAAGATGGGGATCATAACTCTTATCTGCCCCTAAGTGTTGTGAGAATTACATGAACAAAGGGTGTTAAGCATCTGGTACACAGCAGTAGCTCAACAAATGGTAGCTGATTGTGGCAGACACTGTCAGTTACCCATCCCTCCAATCCATTTTCTTCTTCATGAGTAATAGAAACCCC
Organism: Myotis lucifugus; assembly: GCF_000147115.1. Taxonomy (NCBI): domain Eukaryota; kingdom Metazoa; phylum Chordata; class Mammalia; order Chiroptera; family Vespertilionidae; genus Myotis; species Myotis lucifugus. The sequence goes on along the minus strand of NW_005871263.1, from coordinate 1,722,711 downwards.
AAGTTTACCTGGGTACATGGGCACCCAGAATAAAGACTACATTTCCCAGCCTCCCTTGACACTAGGTGTGATCATGTGACTATCATCTGACCAATGGGGTTGTCAGGGTTAGTCAGCTGGCTTCTCCCAGTGGGTCAGACACGGAGATTCTGGCCACTCTCCCCATCACCCTTACACAGAACAGTATACCTCTTTCTGACTCTCCAACCTTCTCCATACCACCTCACTTAACTCCTTTATATCTTGGGCAACTTTGTAGAAAACTATCCTTGCCTTCCACCCTCCTTAGAACACATAACACATTAATAACTTTAACCTGAGTTTTTTAATCTTGGCACCAGGGACATCTGGGGCCAGATAAATTCTCTACAGTGGGGTCCATCCTGTGCACTGTAGGATATTTAGCAGCACCTCTGGCCTCTACTCACTAAAAGACAGTAGCACCCTCCTTTCACTCCCAGCCCCCAGTTCTAACAGCCAAAAATGTCTAGACCAGTGGTTCCCAACTTTTTCTTGGCCATGCCCCACCTAAACATCTCTAAAATCCTGATGCCCCCCTGTGACATGTAATTCTTACTATTCAAAAAGTGAGCTCCTATTCACGTGGAGGAAGCCTAAACGGCCATTAACTTGGTCTAAACAAGCTTCCAAAGAGCATGGCATCCATGAAAGAGAGAAATAAAAGAACGAAAGGACAGCTGAAGTCCTGAGGAAGAAATCACTAAGAAAATTGTTTTAAAAATAATAGTAATATGAAGTGATATGAAAAATAGCAAATAAAGTTTCAAAACATATAATAGAGAACTGAAATGCATAAATGTCACAATATATTGTTGTAATGTACCCCGCGAATCACAGAAGGACACCTCAAGAAGTCGAATTAAAGAGTCACATTTATTGCAATCTGGGACTATGAGGGGACATTCCCAAATCTCATAGTAATAAGATGGTGGCAAAACCATACTTATATAGGCAAAAATCACAAAGGTATTGATTACATCCCAGGGTTTGGAATGAGGACCCTGGTTTGCACAAAGCAGTTACAGAAGCGAGATTGAGCTGATTAGTTATCTACAAAGATTATTTATAGTTTTGGGTCTTTGGACCTCTGAGTTGACAGAAACACATTATCTAGAGCCCTCGGGTCTTGGGGCCACTGAGTTGACGGGGAAACATTATCTGGAACCCTCAGGTCTTGGGATAATGTGCTGTCCTGGTTCCCAGGTACAGAGGAATTTGCTTTCTAAAACCAGTAAGATCACAATCAATGGGATAGTCACATTACAATCAATGAGGCATTCAATCGAATGGGATGATTTATACAATTCAGAAAATCAAAATAACCTGTCCATTGTCAAACAAAGCAAATAGGTACCATACTTCAATATATTTATACACTGTATATGAGGACCCTATAACCATAAGAAATGCAAAAAATTCACTGTTAATAACTCATTCTCGAATTGCCCCCCTTAAAAATCAAATTTCCTCCCATGGAGGTGTGCTCCACGTTGGGAACACTGGTCCAGACATTGCCACGTGTCCTCTGAGGGACAAAATCACCCCCAGTTGGGAACCATTGTTAATTCATGCTACGATCTACTGAGGTTGGTAATATCATCATTTCACAGATGAGGACATCAGGGCTGTGGAAGTAGGAGAACTTGCCCAGATGGTAAAGGGCAAAATCAGGGATTAGAATTAATCTCCCAAACTGGTCATTCCCAATTTGTTTAGCTGATAAAATCCACTGGGGCCCTGTGAACAGAGGCCCCAGCCTCACCCCTGACGCAAACATTGGGATGTAAGAATCATTCCCATTTTAAAGAAGAAACTGAGGCACAAAGAGATTAAATGACTTGCCTAATAGGAGGGGAGAAGAGTGTTATCACATGACTAAACCCATTACAGGCAAGTGAATGTTTTGGAGTTATCGCGACTATATGTGCGTGTGTGTGCGTGTGTGTGTTTGTGTGTGTGTACGTGTGTGTGTGTGTGTGTGTGTACGTGTGTGTGTGCAGACAGATACACACATGTGTGTACTCACTTTGACACAGAAACATTGGGGTTGGGGAGAGGCCCAACCTTTCTCTTAAACGCATGGCCTCCCAATGCACTCCTTCCCCCCAACTAAGGTTCTGTAAACAAGAAAGAAGGGGCAGGACAGTTATTAGATAAACAAACACCAGGGTCTGCTTCAGACTTCTTTCATTTTATAGATGAGAGAGGTCCCACCAGAAGTTAATTGGCAGGACCAGACCTTGAGCCCACTGTCTGAACCAACAGACTCTCCACACTGTTACAACATGGGACTGCATGTCTGCTGAAGGCTGTGTCTTGGGAATCAGCTATCAGCCACTGGCCACACAGCCACACAGGAGCCCCACCCCCACCCCCAACCTGGGGAATCTACACAGAACCCACCTGTTTGCAGAACAGGAGGTGACACTCTGGTCACTAGGGGATTCGTTGTCAAAGCAAAACCCTGTGAGTCATTCTCTGTGGTTCCAGGGAAAAAGGACTCCAGACAGGGGCCCATCCCAGAATGAATAAAACCTTGGCCCAAGACCTAGGCTTTCTGGGAAACCAGCTGGCCCCTGGGGAGGGACGGGGGGAAGAGGGTTACCTTAAATTGAGATCTCTTTGGATAAAACTGTTTTCTTATTCAATCATTCATCTACTATACTTAAGGTTTTTATTTCTTCAATCAACAAATATTTATTGGGAGGGGCAAGGTAGCTCACTTCTGACTATACTTTTTTAACTGTATACATTCACTATTACAAAGAGCACCTGCTGCTTTTGTTAAGCTTCATTTTAAATTAATTTTTAATAATGACTGATACATAGGCACATTCTTCTTCTAACCACCATGATGCAAGGTAACTTACACCATGATGCATAGGTGGTATCTTTCCAGACTGTATTTGTGTGTTTCCATATGGACACATTGAAAAGCCATACAATTGTTTTGTGTGTATTTGTATATATGCTTTCATGAATCTGTTTGTCATTTTTAAAAATACATTTTTATTTCAGACTGGAAGGGAGAGGGAGAGATAGAAACATCAATGACAAGAGAGAACCACTGATCAGCCGCCTCCCGCACGCCCCCCACCCCCACCCCCCCACACACACACCAGGGACTGAGCCGCAAACCCAGGCACACACCCCCAACCAGAATGGAACCCGGGACCCCTCAGTCCACAGGCCGACACTCCATCCACTGAGCCAAATCAGCTAGGGCTCGTTTGTAATTTTTTAAAAAGAAATTAAAATTGAATTCATTGAGGTGCTATTATGTGCCAGGCATGTCTAGGTGCTAGAGATACAGCAGTAAACAAGGTACAACTACTCCTTGACTTTAACGGGAGCTACGACCAAACAAAAGATCATTATGATACAATCAAAAATAGAGGAGAAGGGGCCGTGTGAGATTCCAAAAAGGATACCCACCCAGCCCGTGGTCAAGGAGTATTGGTTTGGTTTATTTAGGTTGTAAGTGACAGAACGCCCACCAAATCAATAAAGAGGGAGAGGGGGATGAATGGTTTATGAGAAATCATGTAAAACTGCCTTCGGGCATGACTGAATCCAGAGGCTCAAATGATGTCAAAGAGTATTTGTCTCTTCTCTTCTCTTCTCTTCTCTTCTCTTCTCTTCTCTTCTCTTCCTCTTCTCTTC
>NW_005871263.1:1653659-1718927 GCF_000147115.1 Myotis lucifugus | reverse complement strand
TCCCCTCCTCTCCTCTCCTCTCCTCTCCTCTCCTCGTCTCTTCTCATCTACCTATCAATCTATCTATCGATCTATCTTTCAGCTCTGCTTTCCTCTGTTTTGGATTTCCTTTCAGACAGGCTTTTTGCACATAGTGGCAAAGATGGCCAGCAGCCACTCGAAGTTTGCTTTGTTTTTGTAACTGGCAACCCCAGTGGTAAGGGAGATCCTCTTTCCCAACAATTCCAACCAAAGCCCCAGGAGTGAGTCTCATTGGCCTCTCTGGAATCCACAAAACAATCGCTGTGGCCAGGAGAACGGAATATGCTGATTGGCCAAGCTCACCTATGAAGCCAGGAGCCCACCCCTGAACCCCATGGATGAGAGTGGGGGGAGGGAGTGGTTCCCCAAAGGAAAACTGAGATGCTCTTTTCTGATCCAGAGGAAATAAGAGTTGCACCCGCCGGGTAAAGGATCCCCACTGGAGAAAGCTTCCTGGAGAAGTTGACCTCGAAGTGGAAACTCAAGGATGAACTGGGCTATGCCAGGTGACAGGGAGAGCGTGAGTAGGAAGGGTGCTCCCAGCAGAGAGAACAGCATGTACAAAGGTCTGGAGAGCACTGCTTGTTCCAGAAAATGCAAGTGATTTACTCTGACTAATGACTGGGTCCTGTAGAAGGAGGGAGAGGAAGTATTGAGGTCAGAGAGCAAGTCAGAATGCCTTTAGGGGACTGTGATTTTATCCAACTCTTCTCCCTACCTCCCCACCCCCATCCACTCCCTTGGGATCATGACTCAGTCATGGGGTTTTCACACCCTCATACTTAAAGCTTGGCACAGTTTCCCCATTTCAGCGACTGTGTCATTCATCAGCAGATTAGGTCACACCACTGATCCACACTGTGGGTCAGCTGATCATCATATAATTTGACCACTATTCTCCCTTAATTTCACAAGGCAAAGGAATTCCAACTTGAAAAGCAAGGGAACATTAATACATGTGACACAGCCGGTGCATAGCCCACAAGTGTTCACGCAAGTTTTGTTCATTTGAAAAGAGGAGAATCGCATTATATCTAGGTCTACAGCCATCTTTGATTGAGTTTGTCCTCTCTTGGGGTGGGGGTGGGGGCGGGGGCGGGGGCGGAGTTCTCTTTCATCCTCAGAACTCTGTGAGGGAAATGCTTTTGCTGTCCCCATTTCACAGATGAGAACTGAGGCCAAGAACTCAGATGTGGCCCGCATCTCACATGCATGATTTCTGTTAAAGCCTCACAACAGTGCATCCCCACTTCAGATATGGGAAACGAAGGCCCAGAGAGCTGAAACAACTTGCCAGAGTCACACAGCAAAAGTAAGGCCTGGGGGAGGCTCAGACATGGCTGGTGGGATTGGAAAAAACATGGTACAGCCACTTTGGAATACAGTCTGGCCGTTCCTCAAAAGGTTAAACAGCATTACCATGTGACCCAGCAATTCCACTCCCAGGCATATGGAAAACGTATATCCACACAAAAACATGTACACTAGGTTTATAGCAACATCATCTATTACAGCCAAACATAGAAACAACCCAAATGTTCAACAAGTGACGGATGGATAAATAAAATGTGGTCTACCCATACAATGGAATATTATTCAGCAATAAAAAAGAGTGAAGTAGTGACACATGCTACAACATGGATGAACCCTGAAAACATGCTAAGTGAAAGAAAGACCCAAAGAAGCACATATGATATAAACATATTTATAGGAAATGTCCAGACTAGGCAAATCTATAGAGACAGCAGATTAGTGATTGGCAAGGGCTGCAAGGAAAGAGATTGGGGGGTTTTAAGTGGCTAATAATGGGTACAAGGCTTCTCTTAAGGGTGATGAAATGTCCTACAATTGATGGTGGAGATGGCTGCACGACTGTGATTATATACGAAAAGCCACTGAATTGAATATTTTAAATGGGTGAATTAAATGGTATATGAACTTTATATCTCAATAAAGCTGTTAAAGAAAGTAAAAAGAAAGAGAAAAACAAAGGAGAAAAAAGAAAAGTAAGGAGATGGGCTGTGACTGTGACCTAAACTCTAACCAATGTTTGAACATCTATTGCTAGTATGTGCCTAACTAGTCTGAGCCAAAAAAAGGGCGGTGGTTGCGGAGAGAGAGAGAATATATTAGTTCATGTAGTGGAAAAGTCTATGGGTGTTTCAGGCCTGGCTGGATCCAGGAGCTCAGTTGTGCTCGGTCTCTTAGCTCAAATTTGCCTCTATTGCCTTCCTTCTCAAGTAAATGACAGAGGGACTTGGCAGTTCTTACCATCCCAGCCATCCTAAGGAGTACTTTCTTCTGCATGATTTTTAAAAAATATATATTTGTATTGATTTCAGAGAGGAAGGGAGAGGGAGAGAGAGAGAGAGAGAGAGAGAGAGAGAGAGAGAGAGAGAGAAACATCAGTGATGAAATGTCCCCTATTGGGGATCAAGCCCACAACCTGGGCATATGCCCTTGACAGGAATCAAACCTGGGACCCTTCAGTCTGCACGCCGACGCTCTATCCACTGAGCCAAACCGGCTAGGGCTCTTCTGCATGATTTAAGTAAAGGACTGAGGGAGGTTTCTCACTGATCTGGCTGAGGTCACTATAGAATTAATCACTATGGCCAGCACAATCTGTGGCTCTGGTGGGCCAGGACTGGGTGACATGATTCACCCTAGAGCCAGGGAGTGTGGTCAGCTCTACTCAAATCATATGGTCTGTTGGGGGGCAAGTGCATCCCCAAAGGAAAACTGGGATTCTGGGTAGGTGTGAGCCACAGAGGCCCCTAGTATTGGGGGATCGTGGACCCATTGCTCAGGTTTGACTCCTGCTTCCTCCACTGCCGGTTCTGTGACCTTGACAAAGTACTTAATCCTTCCAGGCCTCAGTGCCTTCATCTGTAAAATGGAGCGAGTAATAGTATGTCCCTTATAGGGTTGCTCTAGGACTTAAATGAGATGCCTCCAGTAAAGGATTAGAAGGGAGTCTGACACACATTTATTACCTAGTATCATCACACACGTGCTATAGGGCCATTGGCAGTTACCCCAGCCACTTGCAGGACAGCAGGAAAGCAGGTGATGAAAACATCAATTGTTGGTCAAAAAGGAGTTTTGGAGGCAACTGTTAGGAAAGGGTAAGAGAAGCCCTGGGACTTCCTGAGTGACTGGATCAGGCTGTCCACGGTGCCTCTACTTCCCCAGCACAGCATCCGTCCTGTGTTGTGACTGCTCGGCCCCATCAGACTCGGAGCTCCCTCTTGACTCTTAGTGGTTATGGACTCTGAAGTTCCTGCAATTTTAGAAGAAGAATACAAAATTCCAAATATGAAATAGGAAGAAAGTGGGTACTTACTGACAATGCAAATAGTAACTCATCTCAAATTTTTGGACACTTGGAGCATCGGGACCATTTCTTTTGAGATCTCTTTGGGCAATTTACACAGCGATGCTTCCTGTTTGTATCTTGGCTGCCCCTCAGTCACCCCGGAACATTCTAGAACTCCTAATGCCTCCCAGTACTGGTAACTCTGCCTTTGGGTCCAATAACGATGTTCAATAAATGTCTGTTGGATGACTAACTGGTCAAATAGCTACACCCCAGATTAATGTTCACAATGGACAACCCACACCTACATAGTTAAGAGCCTACTGCTTTTTTTCCCTTTAAATAATGAAGACGGTTTTGAGAAATCTCCTTTCCTTAAAGGCCAAGATCCTGCCCAACTGATTCTGGGGCCTCTGAAATGAGACTGACCTGGGTTAGTTTTTGGTTCTGGGCTCTGCCCTTCTCTGAGCCTCGGTTTCCTCCTCCATGCAATGGGAATACTTGAGAGAAATAAATGGGAATCATCTCAAACATGTAAGTGACTGACTGCACACAATGCCTAGAATGTGTGTCTAAAACACGAACTTCTGTTATTTTTCACTTTTGCTTACCCCAGAAGCAAACACAATTAAAGGTTGTGAAATAGTTTTAAATCTATAGAAATGTTGCAAGAATAAGTCAGAGAATTCCAGTATGCCCTTTACCCAGAGTCACCAATTTTTAATATTTTACCATATTTTATCATCCTCTCTTTATGTGAATATATATTCATTATTATTAATATTTATTTTTCTGAATCATTTGAGAAGAGGTTGCACACACCATGCCCCATTTGTCCCTTAATATTTCAGCATATATTTCCTAAGAACAGGATGTTATAACTACACCACAGTTGTCAAATACAGGAAATTTACCTTGACACAATGCTTTAATCTACTTTCCACATTCTAATTTTGTCAATTGTTGCAACAATGTCCTTTACAGCACCTTTCCCTTCTAATACAGGGTCCAGTTCAAGGTCATGTTTTGCATCTAGTTACTATGTCTCTTCAGTTTTCTTTAATCTGGAATGATTCCTCGCTTTTCTTTGTTTTTATGACATTAACATTGCAGGGATCTGTTCCCTGCAACTTCTCTGACCTCTCTGGCTCTCCTCTCTCCTCTGGCTGGAATGCTCTTTCCTCACATCCTCACTTGGCCCACTCCCCCTTCTTCTTCTTCAAGTCTTTACTTAACTGTCACCTTCTCAGGGAGGCGTTCCCTGAACATGCTGCTAAAATGTGCAAACTTCTGACATGTCTTACACTCCATATCCCCATCTCTGCTTAATTAGATGGCATTCATCACCATCTAATATGCTATATATTTACTTGTTTATTTATTGTCCATCTCTCTTCACTAAGAAGTCAGCTCCAGGAGACCTGTCTGTTTTCTGCACAGAGGCATCTCCAGTACCATGCCTGGTAGGTGCTCAGTTATTTATTGAATGAATGAATGAATGAATGAATGTAGTATCTTTGAACCAAGCATGACCCTCACCTAGAGCTACATATAGTGAGTGCCAAAGAGTGTTTGCATTAATGAAATAAAGAAGAACAACACCACCCCCACTTGTGTTGATCAAGAATATGAGTCTGCTGTTCACGGTGAGTTATTGACATTTCCTGTCCAGGAACTGGTTACGTGGTCAGTCAGGTTGACTGCGCCAGACTGGGCCCAGATGTGGTCATCAGGCCCCATCACGGGGGGAGGGAGCTCTGTGGACACAAGACTGAACCCGGATGTGGTGATCAGGCTGCATCACAGGGGGAAGGGCAGGGGAATTTTGTGGGTGCCACTTGGAGCATTTGGAGCGGAAGCTGGTGCCTGTACCTCGAGAGGAAACAGAAACTGTGGTGGCTGGCAAGGGAAGAGGCCCGTTTGCGTCCCTCAGCCCTTCAGCCACTGCTGGCTTCCGATAGACCACAGATACTTTTTGGAGGAAACTTTCTATTTCTATATTTGTACATGCAGAAAAGTACACAGCTCAATAAATGACAGCTCAATAAATTTTCACAAAGGCAGCACACCGGGGTAACCAGCCCCCAGATCAAAGAACAGAATACCAGTCACCTAGCAGCCCCCTCCCAGTCCCTACCACCACCCTCAATGGTAACCACTACCCTGACTCCCAGCACTAAAGATTACTTCCTGTTTGTGAACTTCGTGTACTCACACGGCACTAATTCTTTCACGTATGACTTCTCTGCACAACATTGTTTGCAGCAACAGCCTTTTGACCCTGCCTCTTCCTCCACAAGCTCAGAGTGGGAACAGGAACCTAACAATAACTCACTTTGCTTGGCTGGTTTCAGTGTGCCAGCCGTTCCTTAGAGCCTCCAAACCGCTCTGTGGGCTGGGCCTGTTATTGCTCCCATTTCACAGATGAGGGGACTGAGGTGCAGAGAGGTTATAAACAGTTTGCCCCGCTAGGAAGCAGAAGATTGTATATTTGACCCCAGATCTGTCTGATCTCTGAGCTCATTTTCTTATCCACCATACACATTTCTTAACAATAAAATGACCATTTATTGAGCATCCATTTGGGCTGGACATTACTCTTGAGCTTCATGTTCATCATCTTATTTGATTTTCCCAGTCCTTATATGAGCAATCCATGCTTGACAGATGACTCAGAGAGATTAAGTAATTTATCCAAGGTCACACAACCTAGGAGGCATGAAAATAAAGATTTAAACCCTACTACATTGACTCCAAAGTCCAATGTAGGGTGGAATCAGCATTTAAGTGCATCTTTCAAGTATACCTACAGGGCTTTTCAAAGAAGAGGTGACAACAATAGCAGGTATCTTTTGTAGAGCTACTTTGAGTCAGAAGCTTTGGCCAAAGATTACAAATGATTCCCCCCAATATCTGTTCCTGCCTCCTCTCTCCTAGTAAAAGAACGCCTGAGTTTTAGCTGGATAGACGGCTTCCCACAGCTTTACCACATTTCCCAGGCTTCTTTGCAACCAGCTGGAGTCATGTGACTAAGTTATAGCCAATGAAAAGCTCTTCCCCCACATATCCACAGGCCTACCCTTCACAAGGAATGGGCAATGCTCTTCCTTTCACTGTTCTCTTCCTGTTGGCTGAAATAACAGACATGGTATTGGGGAGCCATCCTGGACCATGTCGACAGAGATGTCTCTGTAGCGATGGAGAAGCCAGGATGGCATGGCTCCGCAGGGTGGGGTCCCTGGCTCCTTCCACATAGTTACTCCTCCATCCCTAGAGAATGCTGAGGAGGGAAGGTTCACCTTCCCCTGTGAAGAGCCCTTCACCAATGACTGACAGGAGTTGGTGGATAAATACCCCTACTCCTTCCGACAATTCTGAGATGTTTTACTTTGTGTCCTGGAGTTCCAGGGTGGGGTTGGGCTTCAGTTGCCCAGAGTGATAACCTACTCGGTAACTCACCTTATACTGGCTTCTTTCCCTTCCCTGTCTCACTTCCAGATCCTCCCACCAGTACTTCCCGGCAAGCATCTTTGAAAATATTTGCTTCATAATTATATTTTCCTCAACCTACTTTTCAGCTGGTAAACAGTGCAAGCGGTGACCTACTGGTGTGCACAACAGAAAGGGTCCCAAGGCGAGAACCCCCCTTGGCTGGCCCTGGGACCGCTCAGGGGTCCACCCTGCCTGCCCAGTTTTCATCCATTTTCCCCTGAACCCATTCATTCCAAGGCTCCAGCCAGCTCCCCTGCCTATGGCAGGAGTTAGTCCCGTTCCTTCCTCAAGATGTGTTTCATCTGTGAGGCCTCCAGTTCTGTCCTGCCCATGATAAGACATTCCACGTCATCTTTCTGTCCCTGACCTTTATAAGAACAGTACTTACCCAGGGCCTCTGACGTTACTCCTTGGGGATAAAAGCAGTGGGGACAGGAAGATAGAGAAATGAAAAAACAAAAAAAGAAAAATGGAGGCACAGAGAGGTAAAGTAACTAGCCTCAGGTCACTCAGGAGGGGCAGAGCGCAGCAGGACCTCAGAAAGCCTGCTTCCGGAGCCTGAGCTATGAACCACTCCTCTATGCTTTAATATTTTCTAATTTTTAAACTGTTGTCCGTCCATGGTTGTGAAACATCTCTAAGTGTTCGAACTTGAATTGCCTGCTTTGGAGGGACCTTGAGGATCTTTGCGTCCATTTGTTGGCCAGTCATGTGTCCTCTTTGGAAAAATGCCTCTTTACAGCCTTTTCTGATCGTCAAGCAAACAATCTGGAGGCCAGAACTCCGGTCAGCGCCTGGCACAGCGTGAGTGCTTGGTGAAAATATACCAGGCTAAACGGGCAGGATCTCTCACCTTGTCTTCCTTCCAGAAGCCTGATGCTGATGAATAAACCTGCTTATGTTACTGGCCCATCACCTGTGGGCTGGGCACAGGAGCAGCTCCCTGGCCTTGAGCCCATTTCCCCCTCTGTGATTGTACTCAAGTCTGTCTCCCGGACCGCCTCCCCTTCAACTCCCCACTCTCTTGTTTCTCATGAACCCCACTGACCATTCTCCTGTCCCTTTGCTCTGCCAACCTCAGTCCCACTTCAGGGTCTTTGCATGTGCTGTTCCCTCTGCCTGGAACTCTCTTCCCATGACAGCTCCATCTCAGCTCAAACGCCACTTCCTCAGAGAGGCTTCCCTGACTGCCTTATTTAGAGGAAACGGCAGCACAAAAATATTGAGCATAATTGCTAACAATTATACAGCTGAAGTATTGGTAAGATTTCTGAATTATGTTACCTTATTACATGCCTATATTTCCAACCTTTTTCTACAATGGTGATGTATTCCCTCCATGAATTTTTTCCTTACTCAAATTTAAAATTAATTAAGAGCAAATCCTTAGAGAGGACAAGTAAGTTTCTGGGGCTCTATTTGCCAATATTCCTGGCTCAACACTTCAGCAGGATTGAAAAAGGATCCTGGCCTTTTGTAACCTCCAAGAATTCCTTTCTCCCCACCCCCTTGTCTGCCCTTGGCGATGTATGAATCATAAATCTGTAAGCAATCCTCAGATCCCAAAGCCTCTCTGCTAAACAGCTTCCTCTTCCCTATGGATGTCTGTGATCTACAAAATGGGGATAATAAAAGCACTTGCTTCGCAGGGTAGTTATAAGGATTTAACTTCATGGTGCTTAAAAAGCATCTAGCACAGGGGTGGGCAAACTTTTTGACTCGAGGGCCACAATGGGTTCTTAAACTGGACCGGAGGGCCGGAACAAAAGCATGGATGGAGTGTTTGTGTGAACTAATATAAATTCAAAGTAAACATCATTACATAAAAGGGTACGGTCTTTTTTTTTTTTTAGTTTTATTCATTTCAAACGGGCTGGATCTGGCCCGCGGGCCGTAGTTTGCCCACGGCTGATTCTAGCAGAAGGAAGGTTACTACTGTGTGGGAACTGTACTGCGTGATGAGTTTGGAATCAGACAAACCCTGGAGCAAAGCTTTGCTCACTGTGTGACCTTAGGCAACTCGCTTGACCCCTCTGAGCCTCAGTTTCCCCATCTGTGAATGAAGATTTAAAAAATCCACACCAAGTTCATTAAATGCCTTTCGCTAGAAAGAAGAAGCTAATAAAACCCAAACTGGCTTAACTGGAATAGGCAATCCTGCCTCCCCTCTGGACAGTGGTAGATCCACCAGCCTATGACAGCAAGGCCCCAGGTTCTTTCCATCTCTGTTCTGCTGTCCACAGTGTTGGTTTCATCCTGAGGCTGGTTCTCCTCGTGATCATAGGATGACTGCCAAGAGCTATCAGGGCTACAGGCATCCTCTTTCATTCCAGTAGGCAAATAAAATCACTTCCAGACTCCCTCCTGGAAGAATGAGGAAGAACTTTCCTGGCAACTGTTTATGGTACTCACTTCTCATTGGCTAGATTGGGTCCCCTTCCCATTCCTAAACCAATCTCTGGCAAGGGGATACAATTCCTGTGATTGGCTTAGACTAATTGGGTCCCAGGCCTATGGCTGGGCTGGAATGGATGTCAAGGAGTCAACTACACTGTCCACTGCACCTGCCTCAAGGGTTGCAAGGGGAATGAAATGAGATCATGCTTACAAAGCTTAGCACACAGTAGGTGCTCAACAAATAGTAGTTCTTATTATAATTGTCAACATTATCATCATCATCATCATTTGGGAGTTTTGGCATCAGACAGACTTCCATTAACAGTTTCTCCACTTCTTTGCTGTCAGGCCTTACAAAAGCTGCTGACCTTTGATTCTACTCTGTAAAATGGAAATTAGTGTTCCTATCCCCGTGATGACGAACCTATGACACACATGTCAGAGGTGACACGCGAACTCATTTTTTGGTTGATTTTTCTTTGTTAAATGGCATTTAAATATATAAAATAAATATCAAAAATATAAATCTTTTTTTTTACTATGGTTGCAAATATCAAAAAATTCCAATGCATGGAATAGAACTCCAGAAGTATTGAGTTAAAAGCAAAGTCTGGTGAGTATACCTTTTCTCTAGTTTATAATAAACAGACATACACACACAGAGAAAACTGGAATCACACTCTACACCTTCAAAAGCCACCTCCTCGAGAGGCCTTCTATAACCCCACCCTACTACGTAGCTCTGCCTCCATCCCATCTCTTGCACCATAGCATTTTTCATAATCTAAATTAACTTACTTTGTTTTCTTGTGCACTGTCTCTTCTTCCAGAATGTAAGCTCTACGAGGACAAGGGTTTTCTCTGCTTATCATTGCTGTGTCCCCAAGGCCTTGAACAGAATGGTTAAGTACTCAATACCTATTTTTTAAAATAAATATTGTTATGTGTGTAGTTTGTTTTAACTGAGTGTTGTGATCACAAACATCTTTCCAGGGTGATAGATATGAATCTGCCTCTCTCTTTGAGGTGAATGTATGGATTTCTACTGGCTGGATGGGTTGTTTGTTTCCCAAACCTTGCTGAATGACTGTGTGTGAAACAAACAGCCAGATGAACCAGGGGCTGGGCGGGTCAGTACCTCCTTTCATGCAACAGAGTAGAGCAGGGTGAAGGAGAACCCACCCAGCCTTTGAGAGGCTCGCCCTGATTCACAGGGAGAGGACTTGAGCAAACACAGAATACTTCATGCTCTAGCAAGAATTTCCCAGGCAAAACAGTCCTCAAACACACAAAGGTGAGGACAGGAAACAATCCATTGAGGATGGAGTTGCTTATTAAGCTCCTACCCACAAATGGAATTAACTCAATTTTTTTTCTAATTACAAAAGTAGTATCGGCTTACTATTATAAAAAAATTTTCAGACAATACAGAAAAACATGAAGAGAGTGAAAAGCAGTCATAGTTTTAGAGTATTTTATAAACTATCGCATAGATTTTTTTTCATTGCATAGACATATATTTAAACCGTAAAGCATATTTGTGCTATTTTTTAATTCAACAGTAATAGCTAAGGTTTATTAAGTACTTGAATGATATGCTAGGTGCTCTCCATTTATTAATTTTATCCTAAAAATAGTTCTGTGTACTAAGTTATATTATTAACCCCATTTTGCAGATGGGGAAACTGAGACACAGGGAGGTTAAGTGATTTAGCCCAGGTCACACCACTATAGGTAGCTAAGCTGGGATTCAGACACAGGTAGTCTGGCTTCAAAGCCCATGACCTTACCCATATCACATTGCCAAGGCAGAGCATAGGCCCTTTCCTAAGATAATATTCATAGATAAGAGTTATCATTTGTAGTGCCTGTGTTTATTCTACTAGTGAATAATTCGCAATGTTGTAATTTTCCCCTATTTGGAAACAGAAGGGAATTTCCCTTTTGGTCTTTAAATGAGGTAAGAAAACTGGTTAGAGGCCACCACAGCCAGTATTTCTAACCCAGGAGAATCATTAAAGGGGCTCAGCACCACTTGGAACCAGTCACTCCATTATGCACACATACATTGTCCGGGGGAATTACTTTTAATTTGAGAAACATCCGTAAAGTATTTATGTGCCTGTCATGCTTCTAAGACTTCGTGAATATTAGTTCACTCAATACAAAAATAATATTCTGACATACTTACTGGGGAAGGAGGCACGGGGAGGAAAACTTGCTCAAGGTGACAGAGGTAGTAGGTGGCAGTGCTGGGATTCAAACCCTGGCTGTTTGGCTGCAGTGTCTGATTTCTTAACTCCTATTCCGTCTGCCCCTTGGCCCAATTAAGCCAGACAGCGCTCCAGGCCTCAAAGCAAGCCTGCTTTCAGCTGGGAACTGAAAGCAGCAAACTGAATATCTTTTTTCTTCTTCTTCTTTTAAACTACTTCCAGCTCAGAGTTCATAAGTCCTGAGTCCATGCAGGCTCTGGTGTGGTCTATGCCCAGGGTCTCCCAGGCTAAAGACGCAGCCTGTCTGCGTCCTCATCTGGAGGCAGTGGGAAGAGTCCACTTCCAGGCTCATTCAGGCTGTTGGCAAAATTCAGTTCCTTGCAGTTGTAGAACTGAGACCCTAACCTCCATGCTTGGTGGCGGTAAAGGCTGTTCTCTGTCACTCGAGGCCTCCTGTATTCCTTGTCCCAGGGCCCCTTCCACTTTTTATTTAAGGCAATTATTTGAACTGTCCCACAAATCACAAATTTGTCTTGAATAAGAACCAAAGGAACTGGGAAGCCCCTTAGAAACAGGTGCTCATCAGGACTTGTCTTTTGTTTCAGTTCGTTTGGGGCCCCTGTGCTGGTGTGAGGTGTCCCTTTGTAGAAAGAGCTGGATCATGTCTGCTGGGCCAGGAGAGGGGAGACCCCCCCAACCAGACCACTCACCCTTAGCCCATCACCACCTTGGGGGTGTACAAGGGGAGCCTTGGAGATCACTGAGGAGAAAATGGAGGCAGAGGGGAGGGTTTTTGTGCTACTGCATACATAGTACATAATAAGAGCTTAATCCATATTTCATGGTGTATGGTGGACACTATTATAGGTATGAGAGCCTCTGAGAGTATAAAAGGGATGACAGATAATAAGGAAGTAAATTTTAAAAAGAAATAGAATATTCTGCTACAGAAAAGAAGCCAGACACAAAATGCCACATACATGATTCCATTTATATGAAATGTTCAGGATAGGCAAATCCATAGAGACAGAACATAGATTAGTGATTGACGGGAGATGGGTGAGGAGAGATTGACTGACTGCTAACAGGTACAGAGTCTTGTTGGGGTGATGAAAATGTTTGGAACTCAGAGAGTGGTGATGGTTATACAACATAATAAAAGCCATTGAATTGGACACTTTTGGTTATACAACATAAGAAAAGCCACTGGATTGGCAGACAGCTATCCCAAGATGACGTCAACAAGGCCTATATGCTCACAAACTGATATTGCTAGCCATGGTGATTCAAAGTTTTTTAATGGGGAATGTTATCTGTCTTTATTGTTTAAATATGTGTCTTTGTTGTCTAAAATTGTTTAGTGCTTTTATTCAGGAGGAGCCAACCCGGTCCCTCCCTGCAACATGAGTAATAAAATGTATGTTAAGGAATTTAAAAAATAAAAAATAAATAAATGGTAAAGTTTGTGTTATCTGAATGACATCTCCACAATAATTTTTAAAACATTTTAAAAAGAGAAAGAAACGGGATAATTTCACATGATGGTATGTGTAGCGAGGACAAGAAAGGAAAATGTTGGAAGAGGTAGTAGCTGTTGGGGCAAGTGAACCGGGTGGTTCCTTCAGGCCCCACTGAGGAAGTGACTTTTGTAATGAGGCAGCTATGTAAATATCTAGAAGGCAGATGAGAGATCAGTATGTGCAAAGGTCCCGAGGTGGGGCCTTTTTTGGAGAGCTTCCACAATGGGGAACCAGAATGCTTCTATGTGCCCTCCATGCTGCACCCCAAGCTCCATGTGGACAGAGCTCCTTTGTTTGGGACCTCGCCCTTATGTATCTCTTCATTGGGCTGTTGATTCGAAAGAGTGATAATGCTAGTAATTCAGATATACCAGAGAAAAGCCATAAAGTACTTCCTTCAAATGAAAAGAGCATTTAAAATGACAGCTGTGGCTGACTTTGTATTTTTATAGGACAGCCCTGCTAGGGCCTCTGCAGGCTTGTGTCCAGGAAGAACTTATTTATGGAAAACAAAAGACACGCCCAAATACCGATGTCAGTGTGCTTTAGCCGGTTCCTCGTGCAGCCTGGTGCATGGTGCTTTCCTGGACACTGACATGCGATGTGATGTCTATTTACTGTCCAAGGGACAGTGCTGGAAGGTCAAGGGCGCAAAGCACCTACATACCGATGACTTTTCAGCATCCACAGGTCCGGGTAAGGATCTGTTCAGTGAAATTATTGACTAAAATGTGAAAACAACAACAAGAACACAAAGGTCCTGAGGTGAAGACAAGCTTGGCATGTTCGAGGAGCAGATAAGGGAGCAGAGCCTGGAGCCCAGGGAGTTGGGGTGCAGTGAAAAAGGTGCATGAGAAGGTCAGAGACCCCTGCAGGGCAGAAAGCAGACCAAAGAGGGCCTTCAGGGTACTCAGAGGAGTTTGGGTTTGTTCCCAATAAGAAGGGGGTGCCCTAGCCGGCTTCGCTCAGTGGATAGAGCGTCAACCTGCGGACTGAACGGTCGCAGGTTCGATTCCAGCCAAGGGCACATGCCTGGATTTCAGGCTCGATACCCAGTAGGGGGCATGCAGGAGGCAGCCGATCAATGATTCTCTGTCATCATTGATGTTTCTGTCTCTCTCTCCCTCTCCCTTCCTCTCTGAAATAAATAAAAATATATATATATTTTTAAAAAAGATGAGGAGCCATGGGATGCTTCTGAGCAAGAGAATAACGTGATGAATGCTTAAAAAGCAAGGAAGTTTGACAGTCTGTTCGATGCTGCTCAAACTACAGCGGAAAAGCCGGGAGGGTTGGGGATAAGAGATCAACCGAAGGATTTGTATGCATGCATATAAGCATAACCAATGGACACAAGACACTGGGGGGTAGGGGAGGCCGGGGGAAGGTCAAGGGGGGAAAAAAGGAGACAAATGTACTGCTCTTTGTAATACTTTAAGCAATAAAACAAAGTTAAAAAAAAATAAAAGACCACAGGGAAAACAATTTGCAATGGAAAAAAAAGAAAGCAAGGAAGGATAGAAGAAGCAGACAATGTAAATAAAGCCCTTTGATACTCTGCCTGTCATGAGGAACAGTCCTAATTGCCAGTCATCTGTCATAAACTAGAAATATGCCAGCTTATCATACAGGGCGTCAAGGCCATGGCTATTTGTTACTTTCATCTTTGACACGGCCTCACCTTCCTATTCCATGAGTCACCAAGCTCTGTCAATCCTTCCTCCCCCGACCCACACCCCTTCACCTTTGTATCATTCCCACTGTCTCCATCTTGAGGCCTGTTGACAGACAGAAACACTAGTTTCCAGGCTGCCCCTAGACTTATCTCTTTCCTTTCTCCCCTTAAAAATATCATATTTGTTCTCATTTCTTGCTGTATATTATTTACAGGGGAAAAATTTAAATAACACTAAAAAGAAAAAGAATACCCATGACCCACAATTCCGAGACAACCATTATCAAAACAACATTTTCATATATGTTATCCATGTCCTTTTTTTAATTTTAATTTTATATTTTGTTATTCATACACATAAATTCAAGAGTCCAATTTTCTAAAACAGAAATCTCTACTTTACTCCCTCCTCCCATTCCTCCTTCCCAAAGGAAACCACTTTTGCCCTCTTTTAACTGATTTTTGTTATTTAACTCCATGTCGCTAAATAACATGCTTCTATTTCTGCCGCTAAATTTTTCAGTTTTCAGTATAATCTTCTTTCCCACTATAGGATATGAGGGTTCTGCTCTCTTTCCTTCCCTATATTTGACCCCAGCACATATACACACCCTCCCCCCCATTCTTCTCAAGATAGTTATAATTTTAGTGAATCAATATTTAATATTTACATAATTGTGACTATGTAAATGCCATTCACAGCTAAGCTCCATGGTAAACTATGGTGTCCTTTGCTTTCCTGTACAGCTTTATAGTTTTCCTTAAGTTAATAATTGTTTTGCTCCCTTCCCCCACCCCAAGGAGACCTAATTTTCTCAGTACATGTTTTCAGTTCAACTTCAAACTTTTGCCAGTGGTCTAAGTGACCTCTCAACATCTTCCAATGCGTCAGAAATGGTATTCATTCACCTTTTTTAAGGGATCTCCCTGGAGCCTTCAGAAATGGTATTCATTCACCTTTTTGAAGGGATCTCCCTGGAGCCTTCAGACCTGCTAGAATCTTGACTGGTTACCCGCTCTGGTCCACAGCTGTCAAAGATCCCCCGGGGACCTTCCTTCACCATCATCTGGGAACTCCATTTGCTTCTATCTTGTGCTGGGTTTCTGTTTCCTATATGTGCTGTCAAGTGGGTCACCACTGGAACTCTGGGAAACTGTTTGGAACATGCACCTCAGAGTTGTCCCACCCAAGTGGAGGTACTTATCCTTCAACTCCTGTCAGTCGTTGGTTGAGGGCTGTTCTGGAATCATCAACTCCCTGGCACAGCTGGCATGTCCTGTGCTGAGAGGAAGCACTGAGGCCGCAGTAGGACCCTCCAAGGGGTTATGAGCAGTCACCAACAGAGTTTGCTATGGGAGTGGAGAGTCCAAAAGAAATTCAGATTCCCAGGCCCCATGCTGGAGATCCATTAGATCTGTGATAGTGTGGGAGGCAGTTAGACAGACATGAGCAGAGCAAGGAGGATGGGCCAGGTACAGAAGGTCACCAGGGCCAAAAACCCCAGGTGTCTAACAATGGACAATCAAATGTAGGGTGGGACCTCGCCCCCAGGGTGATCTTTCCTCCCCTAGTATATTGGCTGGTCATGGGGTTTGGACCCCCAGACCTTTCCTCCCTAGAGATAACTTCTAAGCCTGTTGTATTTCAGCTCCAGGCCCAGAAAAACAGCAAAACCAGAGGAGCGACCCCACGGCTGCATTGAATAATGACCCCCTGCCCTGGTGCCGGCCAATCATTCAGGGGAGATTACAATCCTGAAAGGACACACCTGGAGAACTGCTGAATATTCTACTGAGATTTTCCCCTGGGACCTCCCCTAAAATCTCCACCCATAAAACCCTTAGGATGGAAGACCCAGTGGCTCTCCGTTCCTGGAGTCCCCCCTGGCCTTCCCCTTTTCCTTCCAACTCCCCGTCCCTGCCCCAGACACTTTACCATTAACTTCCTCCTCCCAAGCTCCAAGGGCCCTTCCTTTACCTTATACAGTGGGGCCTTGACTTACGAGTTTAATTCGTTCAAGACCGAGCTCGTTAAGGAGCTCGTTAAGGAGCTCGTTAACTCAAATTACTCTATCAACTCAACGCAAAAAATCTGCCGAGAGACAGCTGGTATCTCAAAAAACTCGTTAGTCGGGACACTCGTAAGTCAAGGCCCCACTGTAACTTGTTTCCTAAACCCATTTCTTCTAGGAATTACTTCTTCTACCTTCTACCTCTGTGATTTACCAAATAAATGTTCTTGTTCAGTTTGCGTCTTGGCTCTGAATTCTTTCCTAGCCAGAACCCAAGTACCGAGGTTGCTGGACCCAGGTTTGTAAAGACCCCACCGGTCAGACACCTGGTACCATTCCAGCCGCCTACAATAATAGAACTGGAGTCTGTATTTTTTCACAAACTCTCAGATGTATCTTTGCACCTGTCTCCACTGAATTTTACAATTCCAGGTTTTTTCATTTCTGCCCAGTAATTTTAATGCCTGTTACCTGCCAAATGGCCAGTACCATCTTAAAACATTAAAGCCCACAGGCATTTAAAAAATTATGCCAAACTCTCCCCAATATGTAAATCCATATGAAATAGTACTAAATGGTAAAAATAAATGAAGGGAAGGCCAACACAGAACTTATTTTTCCCATGGTATGGTAGGCAGAGAAATGGCTCCTCAAAGATGTCCACATGGCCCTGGCCAGTGTTGCTAAATAGTTAGAGCACCGGCCCATGCACCAAAAGGTCTCAGGTTCGATTCCTGATTCCCAGTCAAGGGCATGTACTTAGGTTGCAGGTTCGCTCCCCGTCCCTGGTCAGGACTCAAGCTGGAGGCAACCAGTTGATGTGTCTCACATCAATGTTTCTCTCTCTTTCTCCCCCTAACTTCCCCCCATCACTCCCTCCCTTCCACTCTCTCTGAAGAGCAATAGAGAAAATATACTCTGGTGAGGATTATTAAAAATAAAGTGATCACATGCTAATCCCTAAACCTTGTGAATATGTCATTTTACTGGTACATGACAAGGGGAAATTAAGGTTGCTAATCAGTTGACCTTGAGATGGGGAGATCATTCTAAAACATGAAATGGGCTCAGTGTAATCACAAGGCTCCTTACAAAGGAAAAAAGAAGACAGGAAAGTCAGAGTCAGCGAAGATGTGATGACCAAAGCAGAGGTTGAAGTAATGCCATTTTGGCTTTGAAGAGAGGAGACAGGGCCAACAAGCCATGAAATGTGGGCGCCTCTAGAAGTTGGAAAAGGCAAGAAAACAGATTCTTCCCTTGAGCTTCCAGGATAAGCACATGCAGCCCTACTGACACCTTGACTTTAACTCCATGACACTTCTAACCTCTAAAACTGTAAGGGAATAATTTGCACTGTTTTAGGCCAGTTCCTTGCAAATAAAGCTCTTAATGTATTTCTCCTACTGGCTCTGCTTCTCTGATTGAACCCTGACTGGTACACATGATAACTACTCCGATTCCCTTTAAAAACATATTTGAAATATCAAATTCATTAAGAAGTTTTTATTGGTGCCCCTATTTTGCTGACAGCTTCAGCATTTTCTTTTATAAAAATTAAATAAATTACTGAGCATCACGTGCTTGGAGTAATGTCTGGTGCAGAGTAAGTGTTCAAGAAATGTTAAAAAAAAAAAAAAGAACAGAATAAAGACAGGAGTGTGATAAGCTCTCTGCTTTCAGGAACTTACATCCTAGAGGGGAAAATGGATGATAAACTTAGGGAATAAGGAAAGGAGAGAACAAGGGGGTGGGGTGATAATGATAAGTACCTCAGAAACACTTATTTTAATATGTTTTTACTAATTTTTAGGGAGAGGGATAGAGAGATAGAAACATCAATGAGAAACAGCATCATTGATCAGCTGCCTCTGCATGCCCTTCCTGGGGATCAGGCCTGAAACCTGGCCATGGGCCCTGAACAGGAATCGAACCAGCGAGCTCTTGGTTCAGTGCTCAACCACTGAACCACATTGACCAGGCAGAAACACTTATTTTAAGACTAGACTAAGGGTCAGCTGCCCATGGTGGGCCAATCCAGCCTGCCACCTGCTTTCATATGGCCCCTAGCTAAGAATGGTTTCCATATTTTTAAATAGTTGGGAAAAAATCAAAAGAGTATTTCATGCCTCGCTGGTGTGGCTTTGTGGTTGAGTGTCAACCTATGAACCAGGAGGTCACGGTTGATTCCCGGTCTGGGCACATGCCCAAGTTACGGGCTTGATCCTCAGTGGGGGTCATGCAGGAGGCAGCTGATCAATGATTCTCTCTCATCATTGATGTTTCTATCTCTCTCTCCCTCTCCCTTCCTCTCTGAAATAAATAAAAATATATATATATTTTTTTAAAATATATTTTATTGATATTTTACAGAGAGGAAGGGAGAGGGATAGAGAGTTAGAAATATCGATGAGAGAGGAACATCGATCAGCTGCCTCCTACACACCCCCCACTGGGGATGTGCTGGCAACCACGGTACATGCCCTTGACTGGAATCGAACCTGGGACCCTTCAGTCCGCAGGCCGACGCTCTAACCACTGAGCCAAATGGGTCAGGGCAATAAAAATATATTTTAAAAAAGAACATTTCATAGCATGTCATAATGATAAGAAATTCAAATTTTAATACCCATAAAGTTTTATTGGAACACAGTCATGCCTATTTAAATCATCTATGATGTCATTCCCACTGTAACAGCAGAGTGGATTTGTTATAATGGAGATCACACTAAAATATTTACTGTCTGGCTTTTTGTAGAACAAGTCTGCCAATCCCTGCTTTAGACTGAGTGGTCAGGGAGGGCCTCCTAAGGAGGTGACATTTAAGCTGAGACCTGAATGACAAGATTGGAGGTAGAGGGCAGAGAGAACGGAGAACAAAGGTAGAGCTTCCTCTCTGATCCTGTAACAGCCTTCTAAAGGCTTCTGTCACAATAATGGGGCCTTGAGGTTCTGCAGGTGCTGAGGGGGCCCCAGGGTCACAGAGCCCACAGGTACTGAGTTGGGGTAGAGAGGCAGAACTGCCTGGCGCCAAAGCCTGCCATGTCCTGTGCCACCCCCTTTTCAGCCTGGCAGGGCACAGGAGCACAGGAACTGCATGTCAAATGGCTTTATTTGCCTTCCTGGGGATTTTAGATTCCTTTCCTGGAGTAGGTGACAAGAGTCTGGGATTTGCCCATAGGCCTGAGAGCAGGTGTTCTTCCGCCTCCTGGTTGGCAGCAGGTCCATGATTGTCACAAAGCCCGGAACTGGACCTAATAACAGGATCTGTGGCAAGGGCAGTGGGTAGCATAGCAGATAAAACGGGGCATCCATCAATGAATCCAGGGCCCTGCTTTCATCCTGACTGACCCACAGCCTTCAGTCTGATACAAGGGGCCTACCCCCACCCATGGGGAGCTCAACTTCAGCTGGGTTTTTCTGGGGCTGGAAGGAAAGTGACAACCCCAAGCTCTCAGTCAATAAGTGTGGCTCAGAGAGAACCTAGCTCTCAATCCCTAAGGGCCAGTTCATTTTCGCCAGCTCTGTCTGTGATAAGGGAGGAGAGGAGCCCCATTTTAGAACCAGAGAAATTAAGGTAGTGAGAGCAACAAGGAGTACCAGTTATAAGCACAGGCTTTACCGGAATCACAGCCTCAGCATTCGCCAGCTAGCTGCGTGACTTCAGGCAAATGGTTGACTTCTTCAGTCTGCGGATTATGATAGTATCTGCCTCAAAGAAGTAAAAGGAATTAAGGAAACAATAGCTCGGCACCACACCCACAGGAAGGACTCAATAAACCTTGGCTGATCCTAAGCACATTCTCTGTTAGCTTTGACAACAGTCCTAAAAGGTCTTGGAGTGGCAGCAGGCTGTGGGGTTGGCCCTCTGCCCAGGGCCAAAAACTTTGTCATCCTTGACGTCTTTCTTTTACATGCCACAGTTCATCAGCAAATCTTGCCTTCAGTATGCACCCGGAGTCCAACCTTTCCTACTCTCTCCATGGTATCGCCTCAATCCAAACTACGATCAGCTCTTGCCCAGATTATTGCAAAGGCCTCCCAGCAGGTCTGAGGGCTTCCATCCTTACTCCGCCGCCCACCCCCCCACCCCCGCCCTACCTCTCTATAGTCAAAGGGGTCCTAATAAAAGTCAGGTTGTAGCACCCCTCTTTTCAAAACCCTTCTGTTTCCTAACACATCTAGAGTTAACTAATGTCTTTATTTATTCAGTGATCATTTATTATTGAGTACCTACTATGTGCCAGGTACTGTTCTAGGCATTGGAGATAAAGCAGAGAACAAAACAGATAGAAACCTGCATTCTGGAAGCCTACATGCTCATGGGGGAAGGACAATAAACAAATAAAACAATGTTTGGTGTTCTGGAGAAAAATAACTCAGGGAAGGGCAGGGGCCTTGGATTTTAAACAGGATGGTCAGGGAAGATAGAGAGGACAAAGTACAGATTAAACAAAAAGCCCAAAAGTGGAAAAGGTGGGAACCAAGAGGCAAAGGAGTCCAGCCACAGGGATCGTTCTAAGAAATGCATCTTTAGGCGATTTCATCATTGTACAAACATCATAGAGTACACTCACTCAAACCTCAAACCTATAGCCTACTGTACACCTAGCCTACCACCCTCATATGTGAGGTCCGTTGTTGACCGAAATGTCATTATGCAGCTGTGGACGAAAGGGGCCACAGGCTGACCTGACAAGCTCAGGGGAGGCCTGCATGGCAGTCTTGCAAACTCAGAGACCTAAAGTAACCACAAAGATGGTCTGGAATTAAACTTTAACTAAAAGCAGTTATGGTGGGCAGTTATGTCCTAGGCCGGTATCTTCACTGACAAGGTCAACCTTTACCTTAACTGAGCCTATCTGTCTTTTTGCATCTATGATTACATACCCTTGAAATGTCTGGGTAACTTGTAACTTCCTTTTTTCTGGAGCCCCTGGGGCACAACCAAATGTGCTGGGCGCCAGGACAGATACCACAAATTCCTTCACTATCATGTTAATTGATCCTGCACCCACCTAAGTATGTGTCCATCATTTTACTTTTTATCCAATCCCAGGGGTTTCCCCTGCTTTGCTTTATCCCTCCTCCTTAATCTAT
Source organism: Myotis lucifugus (assembly GCF_000147115.1). Taxonomy (NCBI): domain Eukaryota; kingdom Metazoa; phylum Chordata; class Mammalia; order Chiroptera; family Vespertilionidae; genus Myotis; species Myotis lucifugus. The sequence continues at coordinate 1,697,181 of NW_005871263.1, read as the reverse complement.
CACTAATGAATTTCATGTAACCCACCTACATCCCTCCTTTGAAAGCAAATGTATAAATACAAATGTAACCCCGCCATTCTCCGGAGCATGATCTCAATTCGTTGAGTTTCTACTTCCCAGCATATGTTGACAGTTTGGCTCAAATAAATTCACAAAAATTCTTTACAGGTTTCAATGGTTTTTACGTTAACACGGCCCATGATTGCATTCTAGACCAAAGGATCAGCCAGTGCAGAGGTGGCAGTGTTCCCTGTATATTTCAGGTGCACTGAGAAAGCCACTGTGACCATAGTGGAAAGTGTGCATAAGGGGAAGAGGGGATCCACCTGGGGGGGGAGGGGGGCCAAGGTTGAGTCCTGTAAGTACTCCAAGTTTTTTTTCTGTGATCAAAATTGGAAGCCAGTGGAGGTTTTGAGCAGAGGAGCGACCAGAGTTTTAAAAGGTCACTGGAGCCACTGTGTGGAAGACCCTGGGAACAAGGGCAGGGTCAGAGAGAAGGTTTAGGCAGCTTTGCAGATGTTGCGATAAGATACCTTGGACCGGGAAGGAGGTAGCAGCACAGGTGGTGTCAAATCCAAAAGCCTTACAAGCCCTAGCTGGCTTGTCTCTGTGGATAGGGCGTCAGTCTGTGGACTGAAGGGTCCCGGGTTTGATTCCAGTCAAGGGCACATGGCTGGGTTGCAGGCTCGATCCCCTGGGGCGTGTAGGAGGAAGCCAGTCGATGATTCTCTCTCATCATCGTTTTTCTCTCTCCCTTCCTCTCTGAAATCAATAAACATATACTTAAAAAAAAAAAAAAAAAGCCTTACAATATAGTCCAGCCCTCCTGATGGGGTCCCTCTTATTCCTCCAAGCTCACCTTGTTCCTTCCTATATCCCCAACCCCACAGACCACTGCTAGGCACATATAGGCGTCAATGATCAAATTAACCAATGATTCATCCCTCGATCATCATCATCTATTTTTAATGATAGGCATATAGTCAGAACTCAAATGTTTACAGATAGAATGCAGCACCGTTCCGCCAAGCCCAGGTGGCGAGTCCTCTTGGCAGCTGAGGAAAACGGAGGCTCAGACTGGGGGAGTGTGCCCCTGGGGTCCCTCCTTCCCAACCTTCAGCGAGGCCCGGGGAACTCACTTGGACCTCACAGGAGCTTCCCTCAAAACGCCCCGCCCCGCGGTGGGGAACAGCCGAAACCACGTGGGGCCAGAAGGTCACGAAGTCCTGGAAGCCCCGGGGACAGTCCTCCCATAGGCCACCTCCCACCCCCGGGCTATAGAGACAGAGGGACAGAAGGGCCGCCCTCGCGCTGCCGAAGCCCCGCCCCCGGCCCTTCGCCCGCCCGCGCCTTCAGCGGAAGCCGGAAGCGAAGGCGGGCCCTGCTAGCCCCGCGGCTCCGAACTCGGTGGTCTTGGAGGCTCCGCAGGATGGGGCAGAAGATGGCGGAAGAGGAGTGAGTGGGCTTTTCCGGGGCGGCGGAGGCGACAGGGCTGGGCCCCGGCGGGTGACAGCTAGCGCCTCAGGCCGCCCCCCGTCCCCAGGAGGAGGAGCTCCTTGTGCTGGTTGGCCAGGACCGATCTTGCCGGCCCCTGCGAGGAGGGCGGGAGGGACGGGCCTGGGCCCAACACGGCCTCCTGAAGGTCGGAACCTCAGGCTGGGGATCGGCCGCCCAGTGCAGGCCTGGAAAGCCGTCTAGCGGCACCAGCCACCCAAACGTCCCTTTCCCAGCTTCCCGGTCTTGTGATGATTACGGAGCGCTCCGCCTCCTCCAGGAAGTCCCCCACCCCCACCCCCCAGTTAGCCAGGCGCCTCCTCCACCGTAGAGATCTTTTTCTGTATCTGTCTCCATTGAGTTTCATTCATTCATTAACTGCCGGCCATCTATATATTCCAGGCCCTGGGCACATAGTAGTGAAGGAGGCAAGCCAGGAGCCTCCCTCTGGGAACTTCCTTGTAGCAAAAGACCATAAACAGACAAGACGATTTTAGTGCTCTGAAGGGAGTGGAATAGTGTTAGGGTGGGGGCGTCTACTCAGGAAGGAGTGCCCGTGCCCGTGCCAGGAGGAGGGATGGGAGAGGGTACAGCGAGTGCAAGACAGGTTGCAGTGCCTTTGAGGGACAGAAAGGCAGGCAGGGTGCCTGGGGTGCAGAGAGCAAGGGGGCTGGCCATGCAAGATGAAATGGGGGCAGCTGGGGTTCCTGTCCTCTGGGCAGGGACCACTCAGCCCATCTCCATGCCTGCTGGGCACAGTGTATTGCATGTTGTGGATGCCCTATCTCTGTGTGTGGAATGCGTATGTAAAAATTCACAGGGAACCCCATGGATTTGAAATTTGGCTCCCTCACCCGTCAACTTTCCCGATCTGTCTCTTGGCTGATGGTCATTTCATTTAGTCGCCTTATTTGTTAAAGCATCTGCTCTGTCCCAGAGACTAAACTGTGCCTCAGCAGCACAAAGCGAAAGAGGTGGCATGGACCAGTGACTTCATGTTTGGCCTCAAAGCTCAGTTCTGCCACTGACTAACTGAGGCATTGGCCAAATTAGGCAGCCTCTCCGACTCTCTGTTGTTCGGGGGTATAAAAGGGAAAGTAAGAGTATCCACCTCAGACACGTTATGCCTATTAAACGAGAGGTTGTAGGTTACCTAGCCCCTGGAATGAAGCAAGCCTCAATACACATTAGCTGTTATAATCACAATCACAATGACTGTTGTATCCATAGTGCACTAGTGTACAATCCCAACACGTGCGGAGAGAGCTGTGGGAACATAAGTAGTGGTGTGGAACGGGGTGTTACAGAGGAGGTTACACTGAGCCTTTTGAAATCTGAGAAGGATCTTATAAAGTAGGGTAGGGCATTCCAACCAGATCACCAATTGCGCAAATTCAGGTGGCTTCTTCAACTTGTGGATATAATCCAGGGAGAAGAATGTAAACGAGAAATAAAGGCGCCAAGTAAATGATGTTGGACCTTGGAAATGATGAGATTCCAGTTTGCCTCTGATTACATCCCCCGTTATGGCCAAAGAGCAGGTGGCATGTGGTTTCTACGCAGGCCCCGAACGCCCCTTGTTCCTGTCCTCTAAATAGCTGCGTTCAGAAGCACCCGAGGGCACTGCTACCATCCTGTGGCGGCAGGCAGGAAATTTTGTAATCAGTTTCTCTCTTAAGGCCTGCCTGTTGGTTGCAAGACTTAAGACTCCTCTGTGCCAAGTTTTCTCTGGCTTTGTGTGTGGATACTTTGGAGCCCTTTTTCCTTGACCTAATTCTGCTTTTTGTGTCCTTCAACAGGTTCCCCAACACAACTCACGAAGGTTTCAATGTCACCCTCCACACCAGCCTGGTTGTCACTACAAAACTGGTGCTCCCGACCCCTGCCAAGCCCATCCTCCCTGTGCAGACAGGGGAGCAGGCTCAGCAGGAGGAACAGTCCAGTGGCATGACTATCTTCTTCACCCTCCTTGTCCTAGGTGAATGCAGTCACCATCATCTACCATCTTGCGTGTGTGTGCGTGTTGTGTGGTTAACCCCCTTTAAACCAAATCCTCCATTTGGATTTCACTTCAGACTGAGGGACTATGATAGTGCATAACATTATAGCAGGGTACTTCTTTTTCTTCATAAAAACTTAGAGCTTAACAATTCTGAAGAGCCCTTTTTGAAATACCTTAGACGTCCTTTGGAAGAGAGAATTAAAGATTTTTGACCTAGGAACAACCTTGAACGTCTAGTTGAGTGGATTTCAAACTCTGCTCATGAAAGTCTGTGTGTGTATGGTAGCAGGAAGTAGAGGTAGTCAAATGGAAGGGCATCTGACTTTGACCAGAGCAGCATTTTGTCTCATCTCTATTAAGCTTCTGTGTAAAATTTTATGTAAAGGTTTTGCTGCTGAGGAAAAGATCAGGTGCCCTTGTCCTAGCACACTGTTATCCTTAATCTCTGTCATTTCATTAACCATGGTCATGACTTTCGCCATATCTGTATAACACCTGTGCTGTTATTTACTTGTGTAATATTTTTCTTTCAACAGAGTCACTGTGTCAAACTTAAAATCTCATTTTGTTCAACCTCCTCCTTTAACGGGTGAGGAAATTTAGGCCCAGAGAGGTTAAGCAATTGACACACCTAAGATCTGGGAACTAGAGACTAATAGCCAGATTACAAGACATCATTCAAGAAGTTTAGATAAAAGGCATTAACTTCAGTGCCTTCCAGACTATAGAGAATAGACAACTGTGTTAGACAAACATAAAAATATCCAGTTGAAACTGCACAACCACTTTGGATTAGCTGACTACAGAAGAAATAGCTTAGAACTTGACCCAAGTCCAAACTCTCATTTGAAAAGTGAAGCTGGCATGTTTACATTTTCCACTCTTCTTTAATGATAGTTAGTCATATTTCCAATTAGATCTTTTTAGAAAAGTGAAAGGTGCAACTGGATTTAAAGGTACAGAGTATTTCTCTGCTGTCCATTAAGTGTTTTTTGAGGGAAAGTATCACTTCTTTCATACTTTAGTCAGACTTTTAAAGTCAATTTTAATAATACAGTAATTTTTTCTTGTTGTTAATTCTCACCCGAGGATATTTTTTCCACTGATTTTTTTAGAGAGAATGGAAGGGAGGGGGAGAGATAGAAACATCGATGTGAGAGAGAGACATCAATTGGCTGCCTCTGTGGGGCCGGGGATCGAGCCTACAACCAAGGTATGTGCTCTTGACTGGAATTGAACAATCAAGGACTCTTCAGTCTGTTTTTTTAAAAAAATATGTTTCTATTGCCCTGGCCAGTGTTCTCAGTGGTTAGAATGTCAGCTGCCCACAGGAGGGTCTCGAGTTTGATTCCCAGGCAAGGGCATGTACCTCAGTTGCAGGTTTGCTCCTCTCCCCAGTCGAGGCGCATATGGAAGGCAACCAGTCAGTGCATCTCTCTCACATTAGTTTCTCTCTTTCCCTCTCCCCCACCACCTTCCTCCATCCCTCCCTGCTACTCTCTCTGAAAAGCAATGGAAAAAAATATCCTCAGGTGAGGGATTTAAAATTATATATATACACTAGAGGCCTGGTGTACAAAATTCATGCATGGGTAGGGTCCCTAGGCCTAGCTGGTGATCAGGGCCGATCTGTGGGGCAACCGGCGGGGAGATCAGGGGGCCCTGCTGGCACCCGCCTTGGCCAGCCTGGTGCCGCCTGCTCGCTGGCTGCCTCCCTCTGCAGGGTAATGGGGGGGGGGGACTTCGGGGGAGAGGGCCCGCTGGCACACGCCTTGATTGGCCTGGGGCCTGTTGGCTGGGAGCAGCTCCTGCATTGAGTATCTGCCCCCTGGGTGCACATCATAGCGACTGGTCGTTCCACCGGTAGTTCCACCATTCAGTCGATTTACATATTAGGTTTTTATTATATAGGAAATATATGTGTGTGTGTGTATGTGTGTGTGTGTGTGTGTATGTTTTATTGATTTTAAAGAGAGAGGGAGAGAGAGAGAAGCATTGATAGAGAAACAAGAATTGAACCATCAGCCTTTTGGTGCAATAATACAGTAATTTTATTTAAAGTCCTAGGGCTCATCCTTGTCTCTCATTAATTCAAAACAAAACAAAACACAGAAAGAACTATTATATCTGGCTTCTTTCATTTAGTGTCATATCTTCAAGGTTCACCCAAGTTGTAGCTTGTGTTAGAATTGTATTCCTTTGTATGGCTGAATAATATTTCATTGTAAGGACATCACATTACGTTTACCCATTCATCAGTTGATGGGCATTTGTGTTGTTTCCACCTGTTGACTGTTGTAAATAGTTCTGCTATGAACATTTGTGTACATGTGTTTTTTTGTTTTGTTTTGTTAAATATATTTTTATTGACGTCAGAGAGGAAGGGAAGGGGAAAGAGAAAGAGAAACATCAATGATGAGAGAGACTCATTGATTGGCTGCCTCCTACACACCCCCTACTGGGGATCGAACCTGCAACCTGGACATGTGCCCTTGACCGAAATCAAACCCGGGACCCTTCAGTCCACAGGCTGATGCTGTATCCACTGAACCAAACCGGCTAGGGCTGTGTACACATTTTTGTGTACATATATTTTTCTTTCTCTTGGATAAACAGTATAAACCTAGGAGTGGAATTGCTGGGTGAATGGTTACTCTGTGTAACTTTCTCAGGAACTGCCAAACTTTTCCACAGAGGCTGCACCATTTTACATTCCCACCAACAATGCTCAAGTGTACAATGTCTCATATAGATTTACTATCCTAGGTAATTTTTTACCCTGTAAATGTAATTAAATTCTGTTTCTAGGGGATTACTTCAACAATCAAGGACTCTTGTTTTCTTTTCCTTTTAATATAGTAGCTGAATACAAAGAAGAATGGCAGTTCTTCTCTTGATCAAGAAATCTTTAGTTCTTTAAATCCTGAAGTATTATTAATCTACTTACATTGTTGTCAGCTTGAGAATATAAAAGGATTGCTTGGGGGGAAAAAAGCTTTCATTTTGTAATCACTTTTTTCACAGGAGGGTGAAAAGCATAAGTAAGATTTTCAAAGTAATTTTTAGGATGTGTAGCATTTAAGATTATTTTGTGCCAAAGACTACAAAACAGGTTTTTTAATGTGCTTTTTCATCCACGCAAAATTCCGCCCAGTGTTAATGCATGTTTGGGGCCAGAAAGGACTGAACTGTATTTAAAGTGCTGTATATTTATCTTGGATTGTCTTCTCTTCAAACAGTTCATAAACCTGGACTCTAGAGTCCCACTAATGTCACGCAGGTTCCATTTTCACCTAATCAGATTCTTGGCAATTTATGAGTTGGATTCTCCACTTTTTATGTGCAGGTCAACATTTCTTTAGCAGAAAGGAATGCTTTTTAAAGTAATTTTGAAGACATTTTTCCTCTGCTCTTGTATATTATCAAGATAACATAATTATTGTATATTCCTGATTAGATATGTCTGATCAAGTACAAAAAAAAATACTGTTAATAGGTAACTTGCTAACTCACTACATGAACTCTGGTGAGTTGAGGGAAATCATCAGTCCATAGTTCATTCTTCAGGAACTACTAATCTGGAACACATTTGCCACTTTGTTTACTATGTTAGTCATTCAAATGAAATTATAACATTTGTGTCCCAAAAGGGTGGGAAAGGATTACATTGTTTTCCTCTTTGTTGAGAAGGGATGCCAAAACTCTTCGACTTTTAGAAGCTTGGAATCAGTTGACTTATATATATACTTAACCCTTGCTGAACTTTGACTCTGCAGAAACAATGGTGAGTCACTGTTCTTGATTTGCACTAGAGTTAGCAATTAGCATCATTTGACACATCCATTTTATGAGCCATTAAGTTTATTAGCGTTATTAAAATTGGCACGTCTGTGTTTTAATATAGCTTACATAATTACTGCTTCAAGCATGAAAAGTTGGAAGCATTTTAACTTGTGGTATGCATACTCTCCATGCCACATAGAAGTTTTTGTCCCTTTTTGCTTTTTTAGCCCCCCAAGTGAATTTGGAAACATGTACTTGTATTGTGTATATACTTTTCTACATTCATAAGCACTTATTCACATACAGGCACATATAGCTTGGAGTTTGTTTATTTTAATATAAATGGGGTCCTATAGCTTGCTTTTTCATCTCACAGAATGTCTTGGAGGTCTTTCCAAGTTAGTGTTTTTTATATACCTCATCCTCTTTTTTCCTTTTAGAGGATATATATGTGCTAAAAATAAACATAACATAAAATTTACCACTTTAAAATGTACAATTCAGTGGCATTTACTACATTACCACCATTTGGTTCTTTTTTATCATCCCAAAAGGAAACCCGATACCCATTAAAAGCATTCACTTCCCATTTACCCCTCTCCCCAGTCTCTGGTAAACATAAAATTCTGCTTTCAGTCTCTAAGAATTTGCATACTCAAAATATTTTATACAAATAGAATCATATAATATATGATCTTTTATGTTTGTCTTCTTTCATTTAGCGTCATGTCTTCAAGGTCCACCCATGTTATAGCAAGTGTTAGAATTGTATTCCTTTGTATGGCTGAGTAGTAGTCCATTGTGAGGATATACCACATTATGTTTATCCATTCCTCAGTTGATGGGCATTTGTGTTGTTTCCTCCTGTTGATTGTTTTAAATAGTTCTGCTATGAACATTTGTGTACACGTTTTTGTATGGACATAAGTTTTTGTTTCTCTTGGATATATACTTAGGAGTGGAATTGCTAGGTTAAATGGTTATTCTCTATGTAACTTTCTCAGGAACTGCCAGACTTTTCCACAGAGGCTAGCTGGCTGCACTGTTTTACATTCCTACTAGCCAGACCCAAGGGTTCCATTTTCCTTACATCCTAAATAACACTTGTTATTTTCCAGTTTGTTTGTGTTTTTAATTATAGCCATCTGAGTGGGTGTGAAGTATCTCACTGTGGCTTTGATTCGCATTTTGCTAATGACTAATGATGTTAAGCATCTTTTCATGTGTTTATTGGTCGTTCATATATCTTGGGAGAAATGTCTATTCGGGTCCTTTGTTCATTTTTAAATTGTGTTGTTTTCATTTTGTTGTAAGAGCTCTTTATATATTCTGGATACTAGACCCTTATCAGATATCTGATTTATAAATATTTTCTCCCATCCTGTGGGTTGTTTTTTCAGACCTCATTCTCTTTAATGGCTGATGACCTTCCTTGAGCCCTATATTTAGCCCTTTCTGTTAATAGTTTCCATCTTTGTTCTGAAAGATGCAGATGGTTTGATTTAGGAGAATACATGTTTTAAATTAATTTTTTCATCCAGCTTGGTGCAAAAAAGGATCAGAAACTGATTTAGCTCCCTAATTTATTATCTATCTACTTATGTGCTCACACGCCTGTCTTTTTAGACAATAGGCATGCTTTGGTCACATGTTATGATTATGCACTGGAACTTTTTTCTTGCTCTTAGTATTTAATGTAGGATTTTTCTAAATAGGTTAAATATTTATAATAACACCACAGATTGATAGTGTAGAGCAGTGGTTGCCAACCTTTCAGACCACCAGTTGGCGACCGCTGGTTTAGAGCACAGAATGAAAGGACAAAATTTGTATATTTATAACTATTTCCTTTCTCTGACCACCTGGTGCTTTTTGGTGGAACTAAAGATATCTAATCTGTCAATGTGGCTCTGAGGGTGGCCAGTTAACAGCCATGCAGATTGTTTAAAGACTCCTTTTTACAAAAAAAAAATAATAAATTATTTTTAGTATTATTAAGATGATATTTCGATTGAGGAGGTAGTATACCACCTAGATGCCTAACAAAAAGAGACATGCACATTAACACTTGGACCATGAAATTACATTTAGGAATTATTTATGTAAAAGTATACTTTAGTGGTGGGGGGGAGGGGGAAATCCAGAAATACTTACTCCTTTTAAATAGTTTTATATTCTTTTCTTTTATGACAACACCTCTGTGAGGAAAGTCAGGCATCATTTGTATTTTCGTGACTGAGGCATGAAGGCACCCAGGAGAGGGGGGGTGGGGGGGTGCCCGAGGTTAAGGGCACAAGTTTGGAATCTGGCTCCACCCTGCAGCACCTCCCAGTGAAGTGACCTCTGAGCCCCAGTTTTCTCATCTAGAATCAAAGGAGAGAATGGTAATAATAGTTAAGAGGGGTGTTGGGGGTCAGAACAGTGCCTGGCAAATGGGGAGCCCTCAACCAGTGGGAGCCCCAGTACCCAGCTGGAGAGCAAGTACCCCATCTTTAGGTTTCTGACGATCTTATCACCAAACCAAAGCATTTACTTTGTTCTGTTTATAAAACACCCTCACTTTCCTCTGTGTTAAGAGAGAACCAATCACCAGGTGGTAAAATACTTCATGTCAGCATATTATAGTTACATGAAAGTGATTGATTTCATTGACTTGGTCTTCACTATTTGGAGTTTTCCAGTTGATGACTACTTCAATAAAGTTGAAGACCATTTCTTAGAATCTGGGAAGTTTGAATAATTTTAATTGCTTAGAAAAATATTAGATGTCTGATGCTCTTAGATGTAAAGAAGTATAGAGAAAATGTTTTAAACACTGTGAGTCTACAGTTATAACACTGTGAGTTTCCAGTTAAAGAAATAAGAGATTGCAAATGCCACTGAAGTTTACAGTGTCACTGACAGTTGTCCATTTCCCTGGCAGCCCTCCAGAAGTAATTATTGCCTTGAAGTTGGTGTTTATCATTTTAAAATGTGCTGTTTTAACAATGTCTTATTTTTCCTACAGCTATCTGCATCATATTGGTGCATTTACTGATTCGATACAGATTACATTTCTTGCCAGAGAGTGTTGCTGTTGTTTCTTTAGGTAAGTGCTTATTGGTGAGTCTAATAAAAGCAGTAGCAATAACTATGATTTTTTTAGTGCCTCCTACTGCCAGGAACCACAAAAGATGTACATTCCTGATCTCATTTAATCCTCATACCACCTGCCATGAGGGTGTTATGATCCCATTTTACAGGTAAGGACATTGTGGCTCAGAGAGGGGTGATGACCTCATGAAGGTCACATAGAAACCCCTCAGTACAGCTCCAAGGCCTTTTCTCCTTCTAGAATACATTGGGGCACTTTGACCTCTGCTACTAGGCTATGCTGACATTCTGCTGAACTAAGACAAATAATTGGCACTTTAATTCATAGCGTCACTGAATTTTACAGCAAATGGGGCTCTCACTTTACAGTTTAGGAAAAGGAAATGGCTCACTTTAATGTCAGAGTCAGATCTAAAGTCTTCAGAGAGCATTCCATTCTACCTCGAATTTCTCTCTTTTGTTTCCTGTGGCATTTAACTCGTAAGATAATTAGCCTCTATTTAAAGGGAATAACAGGTGTGACCTCATTTGTACGTTCATTGAAGTGGTTAGTGGAGGAAGAAGCAGAGACCTTATTTTCAGTGAGTACTAAGATCAAGAGGAAAATGTTGGTGGGGATGCTTAAGACATAGTAAATAAGCCATAACCGGTTTGGCTTAGTGGATAGAGCATCGGCCTGCGGACTGAAAGGTCCCAGGTTCAATTCCTGTCAAGGGCATGTACCTTGGTTGCAGGCACATCCCCCGTAGGGGGTGTGCAGGAGGCAGCTGATCGATGTTTCTAACTCTCTATCCCTCTCCCTTCCTCTCTGTAAAAAATCATCCAAACCTTTAAAAAAAAAAAGACATAGTAAATAAGATTTTACTAAGTTCAGCTAAAGCTCTTACCAGATTATAATATTGTAGTTACTTACAGGCCTACTGATGATATTTAGTTTTTTCTTATCACTGCTGATGCTTTAAGTTAATTTTCTTTGCCTTGTACATTTTGTTTAGTGTATTTAGTAATTATTTCACGATATAGTTGTGGTTTAGGTTAACTTTGGAAATGAACTCTCAGACTCTGTTCATTCTCCTTCCCCGTCACCACCTGTGCTCCTGCTGCCCGTGTTCAGCCCTCTTCTATTTTCCCTGGACTTCACAGTACTACTATGTGCCAGTTCTGGCCTAGGAGTGTTCGCATTGCCATCTCATCTAAGCTTCATGACCCCCAGTGATGCCAAATTTTAAGGAAGAGGCACCACTGTATAGCATTGATCTTTAGTAGAGTTGAAAACCAGTTTTGCTCAAAAGAGTTTCTGTTTTCTATTTAGTGGGCTCTTCAGCTGTACCCCATGGCAGATTCTAATAGCCTTAGCTAACAAGATAGCCTTAGAGCTCTAAGAATGGGAGGATCATTCATTAACATTCCTTTTTCTATTTTAGGCATGTTGAAAATAACCTACATAGCTAATACCTATTATTCTGGGGCATTTCAGTAAAGACTTTAAAAAGCCATTACAAGGAATTTATAGTTTTGCAGTCGTTTTCATAGTTTCTTAAAAATAATAAATATAGTTGGTGCATATTTAGGTGTGTGCACATGGAAATTAAAATGATGGTATTATCATTTGGTTTGGAATGTCAAATTTTTCACTCTCTTGCATGTGCTTGTATTAGGACTTACAGCATACATTATTGGTTGCCTACCCAAGAGCCATTTCCTCCCTTCTTCCTTGAAAATAGAGCCCTTATTTTGATCAAGTGTCTTGCCACAATGTGCTCACAGAAGATGGGCCCCTCCAAATCAAGATTGGTCTTTGCTGTCACAATAATTTTACTCTCCTTTGCCAAAGAGGGATAGAGGTAGCAAGGCAGTGTAAAATCCAGTTCTGGCCAGTGAGACCAAGGGAGTGGGTGCTCAGTGGTGGCTCTAGGAAAAATCGTCTTCTCTCTGATAAAAAGAGTAATTTTCCCTTTCTCTGATGCTATTGTATGAGGATGTGATGCCTGGAGCTCTGGCAGCCATCTTTCTGCCACTGTGGCTCAAAGACAAAAGGTAGAATGCTAAGGATTGCCAGAGGGACTGATGAGAAGCCTAGATTCTTTTAATTTTTTAATATATTTTTATTGATTTCAGAGAGGAAGGGAGAGGGAGAAAGAGATAGAAACATCAATGATGAGAGAGAATCATTGATTGGCTGACTCCTGCACACCCCACACTGGGGATTAAGCCCACAACCCAGGTTTCTGCCCTTGGCCGGAATCAAACCTGGGACCCTTCAGTCCACAGGCTGACGCTGTATCCACTGAGCCAAACTGGCTAGGGCATTGACTGCATTTTTGTTTGTTGAATTGATAGCTACCTATCTCAGAGCTGCCTTTTATATGAGAGTAGAGGCCCAGTGCACGAAATTTGTGCACTAGGGGGTGAGGGTCCTTTAGCCTGGTCTGCACCCTCTTGCAGTCCGGGACTCCTCAGGGGATGTCTTCCTGGGATCGGGCCTAAGCCAGCAGTCAGACATCCCTCTCGCAGTCCGGGGCTCTTGCAGTCTGGGACCCCTCGCTCCTTACTGCTTGCCTGCAGCGGAGGTGGGAGAGGCTCCCGCCACCGCCGCTGCGCTCACCAGCCGTGAACCCGGCTTCTGGCTGAGCAGCACTCCCCCTGTGGGTGCACACTGACCACCAGGGGGCAGCTCCTATGTTGAGCATCTGCCCCCTGGTGGTCAGTGCACATCATAGTGACCAGTAGTTCCCCCAGTCATTCCGCTGTTCAGTCAATTTGCATATTAGGGTTTTATTATATAGGATGACAAACATCTATTTAAACCATTTTTACTTGCAGCTAAAAACATCTTAATTGATATGGGATAGGACTCTCTATTCAAAGGGCAAAATCAATTCAGACTGACTCAAAGGAAATAAATTGGTGGGGTTGAGTTATACACCCATTGGTTCATAGAACAACAACAAAAAAACACAAACAACACACAGGTGGTGCTAGCTTCTTATTTAGCTGGGTCAAGTCTCCTGGACTCAGTTTTTCTCCATTTTTCAACAGTGCTTCCCTTTGTTTTGGCTTCCCTCTTGGGCAGGCTCTCTCCATGTGGTAAGTCTTCATAGCTTCAGGCTTACTGTCCTTACAGTAGCAAACAGAGCCTGTCCAGTGTGGCTCAGTGGTTGAGCATCGACCCTGAACTAGGAGGTCACGGTTCAATTCCCGATCAGGGCACATGCCCGGGTTGTGGACTCGATATCCAGTGTGGGGAGTGCAGGAGGCAGCCAATCAATGATTCTCTATCATCACTGATGTTTCTCTCCCTCTCCCTTCCTCTCTCTAAAATCATTAAACAAACAAATAAACAATCATATTTATAGTAGCAAGCAGAGTGGGCAAGGTGGCCTCCTCTTCTCCCTGGTTCCACCAGAAGTTGTAGATGACTTCTGACCACATGGCCACCCCAGAACTGGGCATGGCGAAGGGGTGGGGGGGAAATGGTGTTGGGGATCAGCCAAGGCTCTCCATCCACAAGATTCATATGTTTACTGATATTGCAGAAATAACTGTAGACTCTACAGGCAGGTCTTGGGAGGGATAATGGAAAATAATTATTTTCAATAATTATTTGCTAACTTAGGTGATTGGAACACTAAGAGAACTACCAGGGAGCATGCTGGGTTCAGAAAGTAGTTTTTATTCTATTAAGGGACATTTGGTTAGAATTTAGAAAAGCTGACAAAACTATCAAAATAGTTCTGCATTTCATAAAGCTGTGTAAATTGAAGGAGAACTTTTGTAGTACTGGAGCAAAATGTAACAAAATATTGAGATATTCACCATGTCAAGAATTTCCAACTTTTGTGCCAAAAAAAAAAAAAAACCTGAGGTGAAGCTGCCAGAGAAAATGGGGTCTTCATTCTTTCAGGATGAATTTCCCGGCTACCTCTTCCAGCCAGAAGTACAGAAGTCCACAGTCACTTAGAGACAGTATTGGCCTTTTGTGTGATGGCTAAGCCTTCAGTGTTCCTCAGAAAGTGTTGTTATAGAAAAGGACTTAACTATACTGTAAAGACACATTTCTCCCTTATATTTTATTGTATTTTTAAATGAATCTTGAGACTTTTTTTATTCTTTATAAAAAATATCAACATGATGTTCTAAAGATACTTCCTTACTGGCCCTTGTTCAAAGCTTTCAGATACTTTATATACTTCATGAAATTCTGTAATTTGGGCCTCTTTTTAAAAAAATAAATTTTTGGCATGGTTAAACAGTTATACAGAAATCCTTTTCATTGACAATTTTACCTGTTTTTATCATGCTTCATTCTCTTCCAAACCATTTATAGACATATATATCAATTAGATGACTTTATTTGGTTTAAGTTTATATCATTTTTGGTGTTCTTTTTACTATTCTTTCCATGTATTACTTAAGCTCATATATTTATTTTCATTGGCCATATAGTGCTGATTCACTGTTTATAGATTTAGGGCTAAAATTTATAAGGAAAGAAAAATAAATAATTGTATTGTCCACTATCCTCTGTCATATGTAGCAAAAAAACAGGTGTAGATTTTTTTTTCACAATCATACTTTATTTTAGAGCACGGAAAGGCCAGAATGGGGTTATATAAGTCCTGGAAATTTGACTTTCCAATGCCAAGGTTTAGCCTGAATACAGCTAATAGATAGAAAACCTGGTTTTAACTTACAACTGGATTTGATTGGATCATTTAGTGAATAGAATGCACAAAAGTGCCTCCTGTCATAACCTTCTTAACTATATCTGTGTTTTTAATTATAGTAATTCCTTCTTATTTTTTTAAAATATATTTTTATTGATTTCAGAGAGAGGATGGGAGGGGGAGATAGAAACATCAACGAGAGAATCATTGATTGGCTGCCTCTTGCACGCCCCACACTGGGGATCAACCTGGGCATGTGCCCCAACTGGGAATTGAGCCTTTACCTCCTGGTTCATAGGTTGACACTCAACCACTGAGCAACACTGACTAGACAATTCCTTCTTGTTTTTTTAAGAGGATTTTTTTTAAGAGAAGTGCTCTTTTTGTTGATGAGGGTTTTGAGTGGAAGATGAGGAAAAAATCATTCAGTCCCTGAATTATTGACTAAAAGTAATTCTGGAAAAAAGCAAATACAGTAATTATATTCCAGTTGTACTTAAGTTATTAAAAATGTTTTTAAATGAAACTTAAAGGGAGGCTCCTAACTGTAATAGCTTTCATTACTTTTTAGACTCAGAATCTAATGTTGATGCAACTTAAGATGTCCCACAGGTAACTCTCTCTGAGTCTTAGGTGTTTGATTTATTAGAGAAGAAACAGACATTCATGTGTTGGTGTTAGAGTAGCTATCTTAGAGGCCAAAACTGGTTGTCAGATTGACAAAATGATTGCGTTCGACAGAGGATTCTCCAGGCTGTCACATTCTACGGAAGAGTGCTAGCACAGACTTTTCGCCTCCATGTTTCTGGAAACACAGATCGGAGGTGATAATTTATTCTTGGAAGTTCGTGTTGCTGTTTTGCTGCCATTAGCTAAATGTGTGCTCGTGTGTGATAGCTTCCTGCTTTTGCCTAGAGCCTTGCTTTGACTTCCCTAGTTTTATGGTCATCTTCTCTTGTCTCAGCATTTTATCATCTTTAAGCTGTATTTTATATTTAAATCTTCAGATATGCCAGAATAGTGAGGTAGTCTACCTTTTTTTATTATTATTATTTCCGAGAAGGAAGGAGAAGGGGAGATAGAAACATCAGTGATGAGAGAGAATCATTGATTGGCTACTTCCTTCACGCCCCACACAGGGGATCGTGCCCTCAAGCTGGGCATGTGCCCTGACCAGGAATCAAACCATGAGCTCCTGGTTCATAGGTCGATGCACAACTACTGAGCCACGCCGGCCAGGTGAGGTAGTCTACATTTTAAAAGTAAAGAGTTGCATTCTGAAACTGGCTATGTTGGTGCTGATTTCTATAAATTTCCTCTTTCACCATATCAATGTTCTCTTCACATTAGTAAGGGATACCATTCCTTTGAAGAAGTAAGCTACTTTAAAAACAAAACATTTAAACAGTCTTTCCCCCAGAAAATAGATAGACAGACAGCCCTGAGGTACTGATTCCCATCCTACTGGCAGGTCTTCTGTCTTTTAGAGTATCTTTGGAGTAGCATCTACTTTAGTATAAGTAGTAGAATCAAGGACTGGATTTTCAAAATTATCTGCACTGTGTGTGTGTTTATTTTTAACACAGTGCAAATAAATATGTGTGTGCATATATATTCTTTAAGGGAATTAGGATCATGTTCAATGTACTGTTTTGTAACCTTATTATTACAATTAATGCATTTTAAGCATTTTTCCTGTAATGTTAATTATCAAGAACACTGGTATTTTACGGTGGTCATGATAGACCAGTATCATGAGGTGGTAGAATGTACCCAGGAGCCAGTAGTTAGTCTGGCCCTGAGCTGTCAGACAAACTTCTTAAACTCTTTGAGCCTTCCTACCTGCAACATTCTCTTGAGGATTAGAAATAAGTTTAAATGACAAACCCTGGGAGAATAGTCTCAACAAGTCATTATTAATTGTTCCCAGTGTTTTGATTTAATCCATTAGTGTCCATAATGAAGTGTGTGCATGAAGATTCTTTGGGGGGCAAAAGAAAATAGTAGGATTTATGTTTCTATTTCATTTTAATCTCACTTTTTTACAATTTCTATTTTTGTGTATATTTTAAAATATATTAATATAGTAGCACTGTTTTATAATAATACGCATTTGTAACTTGAAAGTGCATGCTCAAATTCTTTTTACTGATAGGAATATACAAAATTGTTTCTAGGGTATTATTTCCACCTGGTGGCCAGTTGTGTGGTAAAAATTAATTTCTCCTAACAGTGGACCTCAATCTCAAAAGGTAAAGGAATAGTTTTCCAATTTATGCTGTGCCATAGTTCAATCCTAGGACTTCTCAAAAGGATTACTCAAGCAACAATAATAATAGTACTAGTAGTAATAATAATATCATATTTTACAAAGATTTCCAGTGCCTTATAAATCTATACAATAAAAGCCCAGCGACCAAAACAGCTAAACGACCAGGACAGCCAGAGACCAGAACGACTGCCGCCCCTTGCTCTGGCTGGACCCGCCCCCCAGCAGGGACCCCAACACCAATCAGGGGCATGGCTGGCCTGCAAAACCCCGAAGCCCCTCACCTCAGCTGGCCCCGCTTCCCAGCAGTGACCCATACCCCGATTAGGGGTGGGGTTGGCCAGCAAACCGCTCTGACCCCGCCCCCCAGCAGGGGACTCCCACCCCGATCAGGGGTGTGGCTGGCCTGCAAACCACCCATGGCCCCTCCCCCTAGTGGGGACCCCCCCAATCCAGGGCCCCCATCAGGGCAGGCGGGCCGGCCCCCACCTGTGCACCAGGCCTCTATCCTATTATAAAAGGGTAATATGCAAATTGGCTCTAATGGCAGAACGACCACTCGACCAGTCACTATGAGGCACACTGACTGCCTCTCGGTCCCTTTCCCTGGCCAACAGTCTCTGATCACCCAATGGCGAATGGGGAACCGGGGGTGGGTGATGGGGAACACGGGTGGTACCAGGCCAAGGCCCCCACCCCACCAGTCACCCACACACAGGCAACCCACGGCAGGGGCGGGGGCGGGGCCTCCTCCTGGCCAGCAGGCTCTGATCACCCGATGGCGATGGCAAACGGGGAACTGGGGGGTGGGTGGCAGCGGGGGGCGGGGCCGGCTGCGGGCAGCCAGGGAAGATGGCCCTGATCGCAGGCCAAGCCTAGGGACTGTAGCGCCGGGCCTCTAGTAAGAATATAAAAACAAGCTTAGGCAATAGAATAATTTTTGATTTTTAAATGTTACTGTTTCATATGTAATTACAAGTGTTAATCATGGTATTAAAGTTTGGTGTACATTTACAAAGGAAAATGAAAGTTGAGGTTTTAGTAGAGCAGAAAAACACTAGCTTTAAAAGTGAAATCTGAAACCATGAAAAGAGGTTCAGCTTTCCTGGTATTCAGGAATGATTACTGAAGGCAGGTTGACTGAAAATGCAAACTGAAACCTTAAAGTACAGTGTCTTGCCCACCATATTGGCAGAAATGTTTAAAGTCTGATTATTTTCCAGGGTTGGTGAGGATGTGGGGATTGCTGTGGTGGAAAGCCATACTGCCACTTTGGAGGACAATTTGGCAACATTTTCATATATAAAAAAGCTCATGCCATTCATTGTCTCTGGATCCGCCTTAGGGCAACACTCTTACACAAGAGGCATGCACAGATACGTTCATGCAGCATCACTGTTAATAGCAAACCGTTGGAGACAGCCATAATTGGGGGACTAGTTTTTAAAATATGACTTTAAAAAAATTAAAATGTAATTCGCATACCATAAACTTCACAGTTTCCAAGTGTAAAATTCACAGGGTTGTGCAACCACCACTACCATCTAAGTCCAGAACAGTTTCATCCTTTCAAAAAGAAACCCTTTATCCATTTGCAGTCACTCCCCATTTCCCCCTTTCCTCTATAACAATTTTATTGAGATATAATTCACATACCATACAAGTTACCCATTTAACTGTACAATTCAGTGTTTACTATAGGCACAGGATTGTGCAACCATTCTAAAAATTGACTTTAGAACATTTTCATCATCCCAAAAAGAAACCTCATGCCCTTTAGCTATTGCCCCCAAAGCCCTACTCCTCAATCCTAGGCAATCATTTCTGACTCTATAGATTTGCCTATTCTGGATATTTCATTTAAATGCATCATAAAATACACCTTTTATGTCTGGCTTCTTGCACTTACCATGTTTTCAAGATTCATCCACATTGCACCATGAATTAGTGCTTCATTCCTTTTTATTGCCAGATAATATTACATTGTATGGATATACCACATTTTTTATCCATTAATCACTTGATAGACATTTGGGTTGTATCCACCTTTGGGCTATTTTGAATAATGCTGTCAATGAACATCCATATACAAGTTTCTGTAGGAAAGTACACTTTCAGTTGTCTTGGTGGAATTCCTGAATCCTGTGGTAACTCAGTTTAATTTTTCGAGGAACTGCCAAACTGGTTTCCCACAGCAATTGCACCATTTTACATTCCCACCATCAATGTATGAGGGTTCCGGTTTCTCTGTAGCCCTGCCAACACTTGTTTTCTGTGTTTTTGAAAATTATAACCATCCTAGTGGGTATGAAGAGGTATCTCATTATGGTTTTGATTTGCATTTCCCTGATGACTAATGTTGTTAAGCATCTTTTCATGTACTTGTTGGCCATTTGTATATCTCCTTTGCAGAAATATCTATTCAACCTGTGGCATTTTTATGCTGTGCTGTAGAACTGTTAAAAGGAATGAGGCAGATTTGCATGTAATAATCCCTGGCCTATTTTTACATATAGATCAAGACTTACACTGAGCAAAATAGCAAATAGTAGAAAGATACATTGCAGCACCATAAATTTTATATAAATAAACATAGCTGTGCCTTGTGTATACACACACACACACACACACACACACACACCACACCAGGACTATATGTTTAAATATAAATATGTAAGGGGATAGAGAAGTGTCTGATAGAATATTCCTCAAACCTGTCAAGATGGTTGGTTACCTTGGGGCAGGAAAAGAGAGAGTTAAGATGAGAGTGGGATTTCATCAAAAGGGACTTTTGGTTTTTTTATAACATTTTAAGAGTATTAATGAACTAGTTACTTGACAAAAATTTGTATAAAACTCCTTAAAATGTATATACAACTTGAAGAGATAAGGAAAAAGAAGCAACTGGGGAACTCTAGCTGGAGAGGGCTTAGAATCAGTGCTTCCTGCCACCTGACAAATGAATGCAGCTCCTGTACTGCAAATATGGTCATCGCCTCCCTTTATAGCTCAGATTTCTTTTGTCTTGGTCTCTCTTTCAAAGTAACTTTATTACTCTTTTAATAATACATAACAATTCAAATAGTATAGAGGTTTATAAAGTTTAAATTGCTCATCTCTCTTCACCTCAAGTCCCTCCTTCTCCATGACAATTTGTGTTAGTACAGCTCCTTTTCCCAATAAACTTCTGTGTCCTAGTTTTGTCTCCTCACCCCTCCCAGAAGGTCTGTTTCTTCAGCTTTCTGTATTTGATGGGGGAAAGCTCCTTCCTCTGTAGGGAAAGGGGAGTCTGTCGTTCAGTGTCTATGACAGTGGTCTTCAGACTTGCCTTGTGTCACCCCCTACCAGAGATGGTGATTCAGTGGGTCTGGAGTTCTGCTCTGGTGTCTCGATTTTATAAAAAGCTCCCATGGTGATTCTGATGAGCCAACAGGGTTAAGAAGTATTTACCTAGTGAATAACACAGCAGTCATAAATTGTACCCATGATGTTTGTTTGAGAATTATTTTATGAGAGAGTAATGAAACTGTCAGCTTTATGGAAACATGCCTGAACTTAAATGGTCTGTTTTGTTCCAGAAATTTCAGATAATTTTCAACATTTGGTTTTATCTCTGACTAAATACTCTACATTGAGCTGCCATCTGAGTCTGAGAAAGTGATCTTGGGTTCATTTTTGAAAATGGTAGGAATAAGGGGCAAACTTAGCTTGTAAGATTTCTCCCATTTCACATTGAAAATGGTGGATGTAGAAAGATGAAAGGTGTTAAATCTTCTGTGTCAGGCAGACTGTTCCTGGGTCCTATTTTGTAAGCTGTTTCTCCCCCGAGATTTCTGTGGACTTCATGATAGTATGTTTGCCTGAGAGACTCATGCAACTCCTAAAACTTCACACTAATTTCCATTCTTATGTTTTCAGACATGAAACTTGTAGCAATTCATAAAAGCCATTTAGAGACATAATAATACTCACTTTCTCTAGAATAATAAACCTGAGTAATCTTTCTCATACCTTAAATTTATATTAAACTTACATTTTCTCTTCTAGGTATTCTCATGGGAGCAGTTATAAAAATTATAGAGTTTAAAAAACTGGCAAATTGGAAGGTAGGTTCATTTTTAACATAATTATGGGTTTTTTTGGTTGTTCTTAATTTTAGCAACACTGATAGTTATGGTGGCTCTCTTATCAATGAAGTTTATATTATCACATTAATTTTTTTTAACATTCTATTAGATTAGGGTTGATACCTTCACAACTTAGCTTTTAAAATATATATCTGTTTCAAGTTAACATGGAGTACTAAATGTTATGTTATTTATGCACATTTTTATAATCTTAAGGGAAGGCTCTAATTAGCATTATTTATTTTATTTATTTAACCTTAGAGAGAGAAAAACACCAATTGGTTGCCTCCCTCACATGCCCCGACCAGGGATCGAACCCAAAATCTGGGTATGTGCTCTGATTGGGAATCGAACCCGCCACCTTTTGGTGTACAGGATAACACTCCAACCAACTGAACCACACTAGACAGGGCTCTAATTATTGTTAAATATTAAACAATGTTGATAGCTTCCAATTCTATACTCACAGCTGAGAATAATAAAACATACTTGTCCAGCACTGTAGAGCTTACAGTATGCTTTACAAACTATAGCTCATGCTGTCCCCATGATATCCATGGGAGGTAGATTGAGTATTATCATCACCCCATTTTTACAGATGAGGAAAGTAATGCCCAGAGAAGTCGGGACATGTCCAACGTCACAGAACTATGAAGTGGCTGAGTTGAGTCATGTGTCCACACCCTCTAGCCCCGTATATTCTATGTTTTCTCCATGGCACCATGCTGGCCTGAGTTTGTGGATGTCCATGCCTTTGTGTTTACACAGTGGTCATTAGAGAGTGAGCATCATCTTGTGGCATAAAGACTAATTGAAACTTGAATTTAAACTTAAACTTGAGCATTCATATTGAGTAGAGAGATTAACAAGTGTGTTACAAAATGGAATTGTGAATGGAAATAAGGTCCATTTCAAAATATTAAAGAATTGGATGGTTAAACTTTATCACATTTGAGCTCCCCTGGGGTTAATCTGCCTGCTAAGCTGTAGAGCAGTGGTCGCCAACCTTTCGGACCTCACTGACCACCAGTGTTCCGCGGACCACCAGTTGGTGACCGCTGCTGTAGAGTATACACTTTGTAAAACAAGCCATATGACCATTGTTTGAAGCACAATTTGAAATTGTTTTACATAATATTCAGGAAATATTATATGTTTACATGAATTCTCAAGTGTATATTCAGCTTCTAATAGTACAGAACCCCCCTCAGCTGAGCTGAGGCTGGGCAGGCCCCACTGGAGCACATTGTGAATGGTATCTCTGCCTCCTGCAACTTGTTACATTTAACCATCCTCGCTGGGGCTCCTCCTAGGCCGTGGGGTACAGACTGGAACCCTTTCTCTCCTCCTAGGCTTGTCAGAGCCTGATCTGTACCTAACACATTTTGTTTCACTTGATTTAAAAGCAGTTGATCAAAATTTAAATTGATTTAAAAACAATTTAAAGTTGTTTTATTTTTAAACATTATTAATCCATATAAAATTCTGGAATTTTCACATAAAAATCTGAACTCCTAGCTTCTCTTGAAAAAGCAGCTCTCTTGCCCTAACCGGTTTGGCTCAGTGGATAGAGCGTTGGCCTGCGGGCTGAAGGGTCCCAGGTTCGATTCTGGTCAAGGGCATGTACCTTGGTTGCGGGCACATCCCCAGTGGGGGGTGTGCAGGAAGCAGCTGATCGATGTTTCTCTCTCATGATGTTTCTCTCTCATCGATGCTTCTAACTCTATCCCTCTCCCTTCCTCTCTGTAAAAAATCAATAAAATACATTAAAAAAGAAAAAGAAGCTCTCTTAACAGCAGCCTGCATTCTGCCCAGCAGAAATACAAGGCACCGAGGGGCAGCTGCTCCCCTGGTAGCACCATGTGGCCCCTGGAAACCTTTGAGTTGTGACCCTGCTCTGAGTGGTGAGAGGAGAGGAGGGCAGGTTATCTCACACTTTTAGTTTTACATGCTTCAGTGTTAGTGAATTTATTTTTACAGATGTTTCAAGTTAAAATAATAGTAATACATTTAAGAGTACAGACAAGTGAGCCAGAGTTGGGTGATTAATTAAGTGCCTGCAGAGCCATCCAGGCAACCAATGCTTGACCTCAGAAAAGGGCAAGGTTTCTAGCGGGGGCGATAGGGGCAGGCTTCCTGGAAGACCAGTGTTTGTGTAACGCCGAAGCGGGAAGCAGGACACCTGTTTGGAACCTGGGTGCTGCAGGGAGCAATGGGAGAGAAGAAAAGCAAGGAGCTTGTGGTTGTTTTTTCTCCAAGAAGTTCTATTTTCAGGCTGTCTCACTGGGTCTGCCTTCTACCTGTGTTGTCGTATGTTCAATATATTTCTCTAAATCAATTGCTTTTTTATTTATATACATTTTTGTAGCAGTTTTTTTTTAAAGCTTTATTATGGTAAAATATACATAACATAAAAGTTTCCATTTTAGCTATTTTCAATTGTACAATTCAGTAGCATTAAATACATCCACAATGTTATATAATCATCACCACTATCTATTTTCAGAAGTTTTTCATCATTCTAGTGGAAACTCAATCCATTAAACAATTCCCCATTCTCTCCTCCCTATTTTCTTTTATATATATCTATATCTATCTATCTATCTATATAATTTTTAAAAATTGATTTCACAGGGGAAGAGAGAGTGAGAGAGAGATAGAAACATCAATGATGAGAGAGAATCTTTTTTTTTTATATTTTATTGATTTTTTACAGAGAGGAAGGGAGAGGGATAGAGAGTCAGAAACATCGATGAGAGAGAAACATCGACCAGCTGCTTCCTGCACACCCCCCACTGGGGATGTGCCTGCAACCAAGGTACATGCCCTTGACCGGAATCGAACCTGGGACCTTTCAGTCCGCAGGCCGACGCTCTATCCACTGAGCCAAACCGGTTACGGCGAGAGAGAATCTTTTGATCAGCTGCCTCCTGCATGCCCCCTACTGGGGGTCAAGCCCACAACCTGGCATTTGCCCTGACGGGAAATTGAACTATGACCTCCTGGTTCATAGATTGATGCTTAACCACTGAACCACACCGGCTGGGCCCTCCCACTTTCTATTCTTTTTTTTTTAGTAGCCCTATTCTACTTTCTGTCTTTATGAATTTACCTATTCTAGTTGCCAAATGTAAGTGAAATCATATAATATTTAGCCCTTTGTGTCTGGCTAATTTTACTTAGCATGTTGTTTTTAAGGTTCATCCATGTTGTAGCATATATCAGAATTGCCTTTCTTTTTATGGCTGAATGATGTTCCATGTAGGTTTGTACCATACTTTATCTATTCATCCATTGATGAACCCTTGGTTTGTTTCCACCTTTTAACTGTTGTACATAATGCTGCAATGAACTTTATTTTAAAGGAAACATCATAGTACTGTTTTAAGTGGAAAACCAATATCATTTTTATAAATAAACACTATAAAAACAAAGGAATACTGAAGTCTCTAAGGTCAAGCCTTTCAAAGGAAGAGGTCAGCACACTGGAAAGAGGCTGTACTCACTGTTGCACCAGACTGAGGTGGCTTTGACTTAACTGGGGTTGAAAAAGAATCCAAAAGGACTGACTTTCTCAGTCTGCGGGGTCAGCAGTATTTGACACACACTTCTCAAGTGCCATCGAAAATCATCTCAGACTATTTTGGGGGAGATGTTGCCAAAAGGAACCAGGGACCTTTCTAAAACACTATTCACCGTAAAGTGGTGGATGCATTTCCTGTGGCTGCTGTAACAAATTGCCACAAACTGGGTGACTTAAAACAACTGAGATTATTCTCTCATCGTTCTGGAGGCTAGAAATCTGAAATGAAGGTGTTGGCAGAGCCTTTAGGGAGCAAATCCAGGCTCCCAGGGAGAATCCTTCATTGTCTCTTCTGGTGGCCCAGGTATTCCTTGGCTGTGTCTCTGCCTTAGTCCATCTTAACACGGCCTTCTCTGTGTCTGAGTGTCCTTTTCTATCCCTAATGAGAACACTGTCATTGGGTTTGGGACTCATCCTAATCCAGGATGATCTCATCAGGATCCTTCCCTTAATTCCATCTGCAAAGACCCGATTTCCAAATGAGGTCAGACTCTGAGGTTCCAGGTGAACATGAATTGGGGCTGGAGGACAGGAGGAAATCCATTGTAGGTGGGTTCTCCTTCTTCCCAGGGAAGGGTTAGTTTCTGAAACTCCAAAAGAATCTGTACAGTTCCTGAGAATTGGTTGCCCCACAAACCCAGAGATCAGCCCGTTTCTTTTCACGTGGTCCCAGCCTGAGTCATGAGCTTGTTGTACAGGCAGTTATTTTAAGACTTAATCAGAAGTCATTTGCTTCTATTTTGAGCCTTTCTTAAATGCTATTTTAGTCTTTATGGTAACAGCTGTATATTTATAAGAATACATTTAGTTATTCTTTTGAATAGAGAATTTTGACAAGAAGCCAGACTATCAAGATTGTGGCATAGAAATTTTCATATGAAAAATGGCCTGATTTTGCAGTATTTTATAGACTGTGTATTACATGTAGTCATTTTGGGCTTGAAGACCAATATGTGTTTTCCCCCATCCACCAACAATTAGAGAAATATGTTAATATAGAAAATCCAACTATTATTTCATTCCACCAAAGATGGCAATACCTAGAAATACCTTTCATAATTGCACTTAATATTTGAATCTGGAAGCATGGTGAGGGACTGGCTTGATAGCCATGTCCCAAGTTGTGAGGGCATCAGGAGGGGACTCTTATCTCAGTCAGATGGGGAAATGCAGAGTTGTCTGTGACAGAGAAAAGGCAGAGCCGTCATAGGCACGTGGAGGGTTTACTCTTCCTCTCAGTGAATTGTTTTAGGGTTTACCATTGCCTTTGTCCTGGAGGGTTCCATTTGTGGACTTGTTTTTGAAAGTGTTCTGCTTGAATTGAAAAGTTTTCTACATTAAAATTAATTTTCTTTCCTTAGTAAAGGATAAAAAGCATACGACTGTGTGTTTGGAAGCGATTCATTCTGCTTTTTCTTTTGCTGGTCACCTTTTAAACTCACCCTACTTTTTAAAAATATATATATATATTTATTGATTTCAGAGAGGAAGGGGGAGGGAGAGAGAGATAGAAACATCAATGATGAGAGGGAATCGTTGATCAGCTGCCTCCTGCACAACCCCTACTGGGGATCGAGCCCACACCCCAGGCATGTGCCTTGACTGGAATCGAACCCTGGACCCTTCATTCGCAGGCTGATGCTCTATCCACTGAGCCAAACAGGCTAGGGCTGTCCTACATTGTTAAATACACTTTTTTTTGGTGGTGGGGGCGTTATTTTTTATTTTCTTGTCTGTCCTCCTGCTTGGTTGTTTTTATCAGGTAGTTATTTAAGCATGGTATGTTTCCACTGGGCCAGGCCTGAGAGAATTACTTTGGCTCTTCATTGATGGATTTAGTTCTTAATTACACAAATTCCATGCCTCTAAAAATACCCATTTTATGTTTACAGGAAGAAGAAATGTTTCGTCCAAATATGTTTTTCCTTCTATTGCTTCCACCTATTATATTTGAGTCAGGATATTCACTACACAAGGTAAGACTCAGACATATATTAGTGTTTTTGGTCTGGGAGGCTTCCTGTGTTGGTAAGGCTAGTTCCTTAGAAGCTTGGGTGTTGATTTAGCAGTGGTATCTCCGTGTACACATCCTGGGTATGCTGGACTGGACTGCCTGACTTGTGGACAGGAGCAGACATGGTCAATGGGCTGCTTTCATGGTTTCAGGCAGTGTGGCTTATTAAACTAGTGTATTCCATAGAAGGGAGCTTTGCCTAGGAAGATGGTCAAAGTGATACTAAGTGGTACACGGATGACACAATGACTCTTCTTGTTGGACACAGACTAGCACATGTTAAAAGGATGGAGTTTGTCCTGGGTGAACAGGGACATGTACCCTGGGCCTTTTGATTCTCTTAGCTCATCATGTGGGACCGTTCTCCCTCCTTAGGCCCCTTCATCCTTCAGTATCTCCCCTCTCAGTACCATACCCTGGGCCTCAACTCCCAGCTTGTATTCCCCATCTTCCCCCGCTCCCCAGTCCAGCTACTCTTCACAGGCTGGAGCCCCATCTTTCTGCCTCATCTTCTAGCTCCTTCTGGCACATCCCCCCACTCCCACAGTTGTTCTGCTCATCCTTGGCTTCCGGGCTCCACCCTTAAGAGTGGCACTGCTGGCACCTGCATAGTTCCCTGCTTTGCCTTGTAATTTCTGGTCTCTGTCCTCCAACTTCCAGTGGGACTTTCTGCCTGGGCGGGAGTTTCTCCCTTTTCAGCTAGTTTTGTGTGTGTACATGGGTTTTTTTTCTTTGCCTATCAGTTTTCTTTAAATGTAAATGTATTTAAGTTTTAAAATACACGGTTCAACTTAAAATGTTAGTAATAAAGTTATTTTGTGAGTATGATAAAAAATTATGAAGGTTGAAAGGACTAAGATTTGGCCTACCATTGGAAAGAGGAAAGAGCCTGGGCTTTGGAGCCAGAGACCAAGTTCTAATCATGTGCTGCCCCCTATGGATTGCTTTTGGGTACAGCAGATATTCAAAACAAAAAACAAAAACAAAACACTACCTCTCAGGTTGCTTTGAAATTTACACTAGCCCTAGCTGGTTTGGCTCAGTGGATAGAGCATCAGTCTGTGGACTGAAGGGTCCTGGGGTTGATTCCAGTCAAGGGCACATGCCCAGGTTGCAGTCTCGATCCCCAGTAGGGGGTGCGCAGGAGGCAGCTGGTTAATGATTCTCTCATCATTGATGTTTCTATCTCTCTCTCCCTCTCCCGTCCTCTCTGAAATCAGTAAAATATTTTTTTAAAAAAAAGAAATTTACACTAGATGAAAGAATATGTGCAAAGCACCACCCATTACGTTAAATAAATGGTAGTGCTTCTTGTTATTAATAATACTTATTATTACTAATATTAATATTACTAGTAGTAGTATGAGCAATAACATAATAAAGACTTAATTTGTCAAGAAAGTTTTGGTTAAAACATACAAATTAATCTCTAATTTTTCCCCTGGGTACCAAAGCAAAAATATTCTAAGATGTTCAGTTCAGAATTTTTAAATTGTTATTTTATTATTATTATTTAGTCCTTACCAGAGGATATTTTTTTTATTGATTTTCAGAGAGAGTGGAAGGGAGGGTGGTGGGGAGGAGAGAGAGAGAGAAACATCAACGTCAGAGACACATTGATTGGTTACCTCCTGCCCGCACCCCAACCAGGATTGGGGATCTAACTGCAACCAAGATATGTGCCTTTGATCGAGAACTGAACCCACGACCCTTTGGTTCATGGGCTGACACTCTAACCACTGAGAAAAACCAGCCAGTGCTATTTTATTGTACATTTATCCACCTGAAATGTGAAAAGGAAGTTTAATTTTAAAAAAAAATCCCAAGTCTTATAAATTACTGACATCAGGTAATTGTTAAAAAGAAAACAAGCAAGGAGAAATTGAAAGTCAACATCCTTTATTCTTTCATTTCATAAATAATTCTTAAAAGAACTATCAGCAGATTATG
Source organism: Myotis lucifugus (assembly GCF_000147115.1). Classification (NCBI taxonomy): domain Eukaryota; kingdom Metazoa; phylum Chordata; class Mammalia; order Chiroptera; family Vespertilionidae; genus Myotis; species Myotis lucifugus. The sequence goes on along the minus strand of NW_005871263.1, from coordinate 1,668,199 downwards.
AAAATATTTCAAAACAAATTTGAGGAAATTATTTTGATTTTGACTTAAAAACATAACACTGATTACTATATTAGAGCTTGGAAAGTTTTATTTTCTAATTTTTTGAGTGAAAGAAAATAAACTTGTTAAAAATTTGAGGAAAATAATAGTTTTTAAAAAATCATTTCTTGACTTGGGATAGTGAACACATAATACAATATACAGATGATGTATTACAGAATTGTACACCTGAAACCTATATAATTTTATTAACCAATGTCACCCCAATAAATTCAATTGAGAAAAACAAACAAAAAAATAATCTCTTTGAAGATGGCTTTCCAGCAGAGAATGTGATAATTTATGTGAAAGGTACTAATGTGATTTGGAAATGTGAATTCAGAACTGTCTACTTCTTACCTTCCACCAAAGAAGATAGGAAGTCAACTCTGAATGTTTTATTTTAATATTGCTGTATTTGCAAATGTAAATTTGGACTTGGAATAAAAAATTCAGTAAGACTATTCTAAGTTGATATGCATTAGGTAGACAGGTATTAGCTCTTTAAATTATTAATATCATACAAAGGATAGAATGATAAGTATGTCAGAAACAGATATATTCACTTTGTATAGCAAAGGGAAATTCTTATAGTGTGGTAATTTGTATTTGGGCAAATTTTCAATATCCAGATTAATATTAACCAACTACATATATTTATCAGAATTAGCTCCCTATAAACAGACCAAGACTTAGTTTAATCTATCCTATATAATAAAAGCCTAATATGCAAATCAACCAAACAGTGGAACGACCAGTTGCTATGACGAGCACTGACCACCAGGGGACAGATGCTCAACGCAAGAGCTGCCCCCAGCCCGCAGGCCCCAGGCCAGCCAAGGCGGGTGCCAACGGGGACCCCCCAATCGCCCCACCGGTCGCCCCACAGATGGGCCCTGATTGCCAGCCAGGCCTACGGACCCTACTCATGCACGAATTTCGTGCACTGGGCCTCTAGTTTTTTTTTTTTTAATTTTTTATTTTTTTTTATAATTTTTTTCTATTGCTTAAATTATTACAAAGAGTATTACATATGTCTCCTTTTTTTTCCCCCCGCCCTTGACAATCCCCTGGCCTCCCCTACCCCCCAGTGTCTTATGTCCTGGGCCTCTAGTTTTAAAATAACAAAATAAAGCAGCTTTTTGCAAAGACAAACTCATAGATGAAAGCCTTTTGTTTAGAAAAAAACAATCATTGTGTTTGACTTGAGTTATTTGAAAGTTCCTTGTGCGCTAAGGATTGATATGCCAAGCAAAGTAATTGAATGCCAGATTATGGGCAGCCGAATCAAAATTGCAATGAATAAAGCAAAGAAACTTCCTGAAGGAGACAGGATTAGTGAGTTGTCAGGGTTAAGCTGAGCACACCCTTTTGAAGTGAGCTTTAAAATGTCAGTCCCTGTTGTCTATGGCTTGACAGCTCCTGAGTGAAAAGATGGGATCCCTTGTCCACGCTCACAGTCAAGGGGTTGTCAATGTTCCCTGGTGTTGCTCCTAAGTGTGTCCACAGGATTCTAATAAACAGCTAATTTTCTTAATTTTATGGAAATGTAAAAGATGCTACCATGCTACTTGGACTCAAATATTTTCTCTTAAATGCCATAGAGTATAGATGGAAATATATTTTATCTGTCATATTTATATTTGATGATGATAGAGTGAAATAAAATTGTTTAAAAGACCTAGAAAACAGAAAGGAGTTTCTGATAGTATAATCTACTGTCTTAACACTGTAGTGATGCACCTTTTCTTAATTAAACAAAAAATTATAATTGTATAAACTTTGGACTTTGATCAGACATGAAACACGATTAATTACTTTGGTACCTACTCAACTGGGCATCTTTCATCTGACACGCATTATTTCAGTGACGTTGTACAAAAGCAGATGTGGTCATTGCCCCTGTTGAGCCTGCAGCCTAGTGGGAAAGACAGATATCAGTCAAATCATTACATAAATAAATGTAAATTTTCAGCCATATCACGTGCTGCCAGGAGAGGGTCATTATGCATTGAGAGCATAGAACAGGATCTGACCTTGCTAAGGGATCAGAGAAGGCTTCCCTCAGGAAGAGTGTCCTGAGAACTTAGGGTGATTAGAGTTCACCAAGCAAAGAGGAAGGAAGAGTGGTCCAAACCCAGGGAGCACAGTACGCTTGAAGAACAAAAAACCACCAGTGTGACTGGCATCCAGAAAACAAAAGGGAGGGCGTTAGAGGCCTTCACAGGGGGTCGAACCATCCAGGCTTTGGTTGGGTTTTAGCTGCATTTCGAGTGGAAGTGGGGGTCAGAGTGAAGGTAGCACAATCAGATTTGTCTTTTGCAACGATCATTCTGGAAGCCCTTGGAGGGCAAGGAGCCAGGAATGGTTGAGAGTTGCTAGAAGCTATTAAAGTGGTCCTGGGGAGAGATGATGGCGGCTTGGGCAAGGGCGGTGGAGATGACGATGGAGAGAAGCAGGGAGATGTGAGTGTCATGGGGAAGGTAAAAGCAACAGGCGCTGTATTAGATGTAGGCATGAGAGAAGACTCCCAGATTCCTAGCTTGCCAAATAGGTAGTGCCCTTCACAGAGAATCAAGCATGTCAGGAGGGCCAGGTGTGGGGGCCATGCCTTCATTGACTGGACCAGTTTTTCTAACCATTTCTCATTTCTGCTCTTTCAAACAGGGTAACTTCTTTCAAAATATTGGTTCCATCACCTTGTTTTCTGTTTTTGGTACAGCAATTTCTGCTTTTGTAGTAGGTGGAGGAATTTATTTTCTGGGTCAGGTAAGAAAAAACATCTGAAAATTTTTGAAAATCTTACATTCTTAGAGCTAGTGCAGGGAGGTGGGGTAGGGACACCTCATGGGACCTGGGGTTCACATTCAAGGAAATGCTCCCCTGGAGGGAAATCCAGACTTATATGAAGCACAGTAAAGTCATGCTAAACTTGTGTTTCAACTCAGTGTCCTCGAAGAGCTTTGATGTCTGGAGTTGAGTGAATTTTTCCCATAATCCTCAAAAGTATTTGTTTGCTCTTACTAGCAAATCAATATTGTCTTACGTTAGAATGCCTAAAAATAAAGCAGACTAGATATCACCAAGATCTTCAGATTATAACAATATCAGTTGTGTTGTTAGGTATACCGAATCAGGGTTAAATGCTCATTTTTATTTATTTTTTTTTTACAAAAATTACAGATGATTCTGAGTATGTTCACTCAATTCTAACTCATCCATCTGTAGAGTTATACACTCTGGATCAGCTGCCTCCTGCACATCTCCCACTGGGGATGTGCCCGCAACCCAGGTACATGCCCTTGACCGGAATCACCAAGATCTTCAGATTATAACAATATCAGTTGTGTTGTTAGGTATACCGAATCAGGGTTAAATGCTCATTTTTAAATTGAAATTTGTGTTTCAAAAATTACAGATGATTCTGAGTATGTTCACTCAATTCTAACTCATCCATCTGTAGAGTTATACACTCTGGATTTTCCACCATTGCTAAACCAGTTCCCAATATCATCAATTGGGTGTTTGAGGTTCAAATTATTTGAATTCATTCAAGTCAGACCCACCTAGGAAGGTAGTATCTGTGGTTTTGCATTACGCACATTTGTGCAGGTCAGTTCTTTTCCTTTCTGGTCAGTAGCAGGAAGTTTACCTGCCCCAGTTCTGTAAAGTTCAAGGTTCAGACAGCTGGGCGACAGGCAGATTTCTCCTATTTGTATCAGATGTGCTTGCTTCCTTTGATGGCTGTAGGCTAAAGCCCATTCCATCTGATTTCACCTTCACTGCTGCCTCAGTGGCACCAGAATAAATGTCTGTCCTGCAACCTTCTTCATTGCCCAGCTTCTAGTACCAAATGGTAATAAACTTTAGAGAAGAAAACTCTTCTAAATTTGGCTTGAAAAATGTAGCATTCTTTGCCATACTTCTGTGGTATGATAATTGGATGCATGTCTAAACTAAAACTTGGGACTTTTTAAAAATGTTCAAGTGGTTTGAGGACTGAAGATGAATGTCCTTATCCATTTGTGATAAAGCGCTAATGGACATTTTAATCTTCTTGGCTGTTCTCCAGGGGATTTTTTTGTGTCTGTGTGTTTGTGTGTTTTATTTTACAGGCTGATGTAATCTCTAAACTCAACATGACAGACAGGTAAATCTTTCATACTCTAACACTACGTGACTACTTTTGAGACACAGGAAAGAGTTCTCTGTATTAGTTCCTGGGTGTGGTACCTCTCTGTTCTTTTTCTCTCTTTGTTTTGCTGATGATTTCTCTGTAGAATCTATTCTGAATTAATTCGGGTCCCTGGAATTAATCAAAACTAATCAAGGAAATTTTGAAGATCCCTAGTCAGACATTGCTGATTGGAACAATTAATTTAGTTTAAGCTCTGGAAGGAATAACTCTTGAGTTAACTGTCCCCCAAACACATACACACCACATGCTGCACCATTGTTTTATTGTTAAGAATTCTCTTCAACTGGGTTTATATCTTTTCAATGGCCACAATGAAAGTTGTCCTTTCTTTGATTTATTAGGGATGGAGGGGGGAGTGAGATGTGAATCTTTTTGCTTTGAATTTCCACCAAATTGGGTGGAGGTCCACTAGGGGAGCAGACGGGGCCAAGGGTTCTACTGCACATGTCCTCCTCATTCTGAAATTACTCCAGTGAGCTCTCAGAGCTGCTGCCCCGGAGCCCAGTCCAGGAACTTCCATAATTAGCTTAGCAAGAGGCCACCTAGCCAGCTGTCTCTCAGATGGTGCCAGATCTAGTACTGAAAAAGTGCACAAGCAGAGTTCAGCCTGGTTTCCCCGCTCTGAAAGTCCAGTGAGGATGCAGCCCTGCTCTGTGTTTCTGCATCCACAGCACTTGGTTCTGTCCTGTGGCACAGCTCGGGGAGCACTCAGGAAGCGGGAGCACTCAGCCCGAGTTCCTCCCATCCGGTCAGCCAGAGCTTTCAGCCTCTAGCAACACCTTGGGGACTCGAATCTTGGAGCCCTTTCATGGGCAATGTGCCTCTGATAACATTAGGTCCAATCTCTTTTCTCCCAGGGACATAAATTTCAGTGCTTTGGTTGTAAAATAGTTTTGATATATAAACAAGTAGCAAAAGTCACATTCCTATTCTATAAAGAACTGGAAATAAAACAGAACTGGTGCCCTGCATTTTGTAGGTATGTTGCCAGTGAAAAGAAATGCCCCAAGCCCAATCCAAGTAAAAGAAGAGGTCCCAGTGTTCAGTCCTTCAACCTGTTTGGGGGCAACTGGTTAGAGACACAGAAAATGCTTGATAAATTCTTATAAAATTGAATTGGGCAGATGCTTGGGATGTTCAGGCGAGAGGAGTAAGAGAATTGTTCCTTAGACAAGCAGAATAACAGCCAGGTAGAGTTTCTTTCTCTGGGTGCAGACACTTCGTTTCCTGTGGAAAGTGACTCCCACAGCTGGGGAGTGTTCTGCAGGGCCTGGCAGAGCACGCCACAGGGGAAGCTGGCCCGGTGGTGACAGGGAACCAGAGAGCACGCCTGTCTGAAAGGAACAGCCACTTCTCAGCTCCACCTAGTAATCACCATTATGGGCCCAGAATTACTAGATATTAAAAAATTGTTTTCGGCCCACTGGCATGGCTCTAGTTGGGTGTCGACCTATGAACCAGGAGGTCATGGTTCAATTCCCAGTTAGGGCGTATGCCGGGGTTGCAGGCTCAATCCCCAGTGTTGGGCGTGCAGGAGGCAGGCAATCAATGATTCTCTCTCATCATTGATCTTTCTATCTCTCTCTCCTTCTCCCTTCCTCTCTGAAATCAATAAAAGTGTATTTTTTAAAGCTTTTTTCAAAAGAGGCCAGGTTTTTAGATATTAATAGGGAATTTTCTGCTTTTCAAATGTTGACAGTTTATTCATTTCTTTAAAACACCATGCAAGTCAAACATGGGACCCACAGACCTCTGCACTAGAGAAAACATTAAACCTAAAACTTTGTTGCACTCTATTTTAGTGATATTTCTGCTGGAGAGATATTTTACTCTTCAATGCACCCTGAATTATTTCACCATCCTAGACTGTTTCCTTTTTGGTTTTTTGATGTTGCTATCCTTTGAGATGATGGAATCAAGAAAACACACTTTTAAGTTGAACTTCTAGCTTCTGATCTTTTTAAAAAACTGGGTCATGAAGGTGTGAAATGGAGCAACTGATGGCAAGGTCACATGACCCCTTAGATTCAGGCCTCTTGATGACTCAGGCAGGTCATAGTTCAGACTTTTCATAGTCTCTGTCGGAAATGCCCTGCCCCAATTTAGATTCCCAACCAAAGCTGAATGTGTTATATAATTTATTCAAAGCATTTCCCCCAACCCTTTATTATGAACATACAGCAAAGGTGGACATTGTACAGTGGCCACCCACATGACCGTCACAATGTCAGGAATCTCTTCTCCGCTGTCCCAGCTTAGCTGTTCCCTGATTCACTTTATCCTTGGGCACATTCACTCCATGTGGCCACACTGATGGCTCTGGGCTCACGTCACCCCTCAACCATCCCTGCCAAAAGGGCCAACCTAATTCCCCGTGACCTGGTGATGACCCTTGTTCACCAAGCCTGGGTCCCCTACCCACTCCTAGATGCCCAACGCAACTACATGGATGGAGGGAGAGTAGGGGAGGTGGCTCCCCAAAGGAAAATTGGGGTGCTATACCAAAACCAGGGTGCATGGGTGTTCAGGAGGGAGAACCATGCCTGTCTGCTGCACGGCACTGTAGGGTGGAGGGAGGGGCCAGCTGAGCCGAGCAAAGTCAGCACACAGCACACAACCCACCAGAGGCTCCCAAGCTCTCCCCACCCCTTCTCCGCCCCCTCCACTTCAGAATACATTTTTAGACCTTCTTCCTTCAAGGCCCCTGCAATGTCAGCATGGGTGATGAGAGTGGGGATAAAAGAAGAGAGATGAGAAGGTCTGAGCCTGAGTTGCAGCACAAGGGCTTCAAGGCCAGCTGCCAACCACACAGGGCAGTCGTTTGGGGGCATTGCCTGTCCTTCCCTCCCGCCCACTCTCCACAAACCTCTCTGGGCCATGCTCAGTACCACTCCTGGGACTATACCCATGACCAAAACACAGTACCCTCACCATGGCACTCACTGAAGGCGAGAGGCAGGCAAGGTCACAGCTCATAAGACATGTGACAGCTTCTGTGTGGACAGAAAGTCTGGGAACTGGCTCTGAGCTGAGCCTGTCTTTTGGGTCTGGTCCTCAGCTTGGGGTCCAGAGGCTCTCCTTGAGGTGAGCAGGCTCTCCTGGTAGAATTCACCTGAGTCACGCTCACAGGGAGCACCCAGGAAACCAGAACTGTAACTGGGAAGGCAGCCGAGCATCTCCCACGCCAGCACCCCTCTCCCGGAGCCTGAGTCCAGTGACCAATCAGGGTTGCTGCTGATGGCGGAGTGAACACAGACAAGTGACTACCTCTTCCCTCGCAGACTGCAGGCTGGTGAGGGCGGGAACCAGAGGGCTTACATCCCTCATGCAGGGCTGTCGTTGGGGCTGCGTGTTTTGCCTGTGATGTAGGAGGAGCAGACTGACCATTCTGCTGGCGTAGAAAGAAGGCAGTGCCTGGCATAGCAGTGTGAGGGAATAGGAGGCTTCAGGAACACTGAGGTAGAAAACAGGCAAACTGCTGAGAGAACGAATCATCCAGACTCCTCAGTGGCCCACAAGGCCCCGTGGGGTGATCTCCCTGGCCACCCTCTACCATCTCCTGCCACTCGCCCTCACCCTCACCCTCACTGTACAGCTGCCACACTCGCCCTTTTCAGGCAACCAAGCTGAGTCCCACTTCAGAGGTAGTGGCTGTTGCCACGGCCCCCAGATCTTGGCCTAGCCATCTGCTTCTTGTTCAGATAAGTCATTTCTCCAGAGGCCTTTCCTGACCACCCAATGTAACTGTCTCCCCACCCCTGGCCCCTGCCAGGTTACTCTTCTCTCATCACCCTGATTTCCTGTGTAAAACATGCCGTTTCTGAATTGGTCTGACTGGATATTGCTATATCTACTGGGGTGGTTAGGGGCAGCGACTCTGAGCCAGATGCCCTGTGTTTGAATTCTTGTTCGCTGTCCCACCTTGGACAAGTTCCTTAACATCATTGTCCCTCAGTTTTCTCCAATGTAATCGGGGCAGTAATAGTGCCATCCCTATGGTGAATCACTGAATTACTATATGTAATGTGCTTAAGTGTCTGGGACATGGTAAGTGCCACAGAAATGTTTGCTGCTATTGTTACCTTCTGTGCCTGAAACACATTTGGCCATTCGTACATATTTGTTGGAGGAAATGAGACCTTCATGGGGACTGTGGACGAGAGCCGCTGGCCTGGTGGGAGGCAGCACTGGGGCAGGTGCCTGCCAGCCAAGCTGCCATCCTCTGAAGCACCTAGAGCTGCTGCTGGCTCTTGGCATTTTTTTAGATGTTACAAATATGAGTGGAGGCTGGGGTCGGTCACAGATGGTGGCAAAGGGCAAAGCAGAGGTCAGACCCAGGAGCCCATGGGTCATTTGGGGGAGGCCCCTGAGCTATCATGGTTCCAACTGCTCTGACCAAAAAGTCTGGGAACTTTAATGCATTTAAGCAAAAGTCTTCCATCCATCGCTGGTCAAAGTGTTAATACTTATAGTGGGAAACCAGGCCATTCCTAACAACTCTTAGAGTGAGCATTTCACTGCTCCACCCACAATGTCAATTCACAGATAGCACAGGGAAAAATAGGGCATCTCTGTCATTACTTCAGCTATAGCGTGTGTATTGTTATATCAAATACATTCCCTGGCTTTAATGCTTTAACGTGGACCAAGTGATGAGCGTTTCAGAGTGTGCCCTTCCTGTTCCCTTCTTCACAGTTTTGCATTTGGCTCCCTAATTTCTGCTGTCGATCCAGTGGCTACTATTGCCATTTTCAATGCACTCCACGTAGACCCAGTGCTCAACATGCTGGTTTTTGGGGAGAGTATTCTCAACGATGCCGTCTCCATCGTCTTGACCAAGTAAGTGTGCTCTCTTCAAGGGACAGAACTGAAGGTCCCAGTAACAAAGGGACGGATGTTTCCATGCAGCCGTGTGTGCAGTTGCTTGTCCTCTGGGTGATCAGTTCACCCGCTTCTCCATCTTTCTGTCCTGACAAGCCCTGATGTGCCCTAGGGATGCTGTCAAGGTCCAGAGTGATCCCCCTTTTATGACCTACCTCTTAGCAGTAGTTTTGAGCGCAGCTTCCCATCTGCACCTGGGGATGCTTATTAAATGAAGCATTCCCAGGCCCCACCCTCAGAGCTTCTAAGTTGGTGACTGGTCTGGGGTGAGTCCTAAGAACTTAGGTTTATCGGTGACGGAGCAGCTGGTTGAGGGATGAGAGTTTGGACTGCATTGTTACAGACGACGATAGACAGAGTCCTTTCTCTCCTGCTTAGGAGTTGTTGCAGGTCACCTTCCTTTTCACAGCCATAGAAGAAGGGTGTGAGACTAATAGGCATCCCTTCTTAAGATGCTGTTGGGTGAAAGCCACTTTGGAAACTGCAGATCTTTTTCAAATGTTCATTGGTATTAATGCCCTTGTTGATAGTATCTGAGACATTAAAGGGGAGTCATCAAATGTAATTGGGGAAAGGAAATGAATTCAAGATCATTTCAAATGTGTTTATTTGATGCAGGGCTATTTCCTTGACCTCTGCATTTTGTGGTGTTCTTTAGCATGTGTGAGCTGGAGACCCAAACAGTTTTGCCAAAAAACAGAAAAGGCACCAACAGTCAAAGCAGCTGGAGAAGAGAGCCCTGTGTAGTGTGTCGGAGAAGAGCCATGAGAATTTTAGGAGCCAGCAGTGTTCTGTTAGAGAATAAAATTTCCACAACCTGAATTCTGTCTTATTTCCTTTGTCGCAAGGTTCCTTACTAAGCCTAACACTCTGTGGTAGTTAGCATTTTCTTAAAAGCTTTATTATAGACTACATTAGAAATTCTGACGTTGGACTAAAGGATGTTTTATAGTGGAAAGAATCCCAATTTTGGAGTCAGGCTGACATGGGCTCAAGTCCTAGAGGTGCCACTGATAGCTGTGTGGTCCTGGGTCGGCTCCTTCACCTCTCTGAGCCACAGGTTTCTCCGTGCTCAAGTGAGGGTGATAACGCCTCCGCCTAGGATTGGATTTGAGGATTGAATAGTTAAGTGTGGGGCTATGTGAAAAGCATCTGACGTCAATTAACGTGAGACCCTTTCCTCTTCTCCTGCCCCTATTATTGTTTCATTGTTTGCCCTGTTTTTAGCCTACTTTGTAGGAAGAACTTATTAAAGGTTGCCTATATTTTATTTTTTAAATATATTTTTATTTATTTCAGAGAGGAAGGGAGAGGGAGAGAGAGATAGAAACATCAATGATGAGAGAGAATCATTGATCGATTGCCTCCTGCACACCCCACACTGGGGAGCGAGCCCGCAACCTGGGCATGTGCCCTGACCAGGAATCAAACCATGACCTCCTGGTTCATAGGTCGCCGCTCAACCACTGAGCCATGCCGGCTGGGCTACGTATATTTTATTTTGATGAACTTATATCCTGTATATTGTACTGCAGCTTTTCCATTGAACAGAGTTGATAAAATAATCTTCTACAACATCGTTTTACTGGTTATAGAATATTCCTTTCTGTGGATTTACTTTGATCTATTTGACCAATTCCCTGTTATTGCCTTTTTCACATTTCTCTTGGTAAAAATTTCTGTAGCTTCATTAGGAAATTCTCATACATCATGCTATAAGACCTTTAAGATATATTGTACTGCAGCTTTTCCATTGAACAGAGTTGATAAAATAATCTTCTACAACATCGTTTTACTGGTTATAGAATATTCCTTTCTATGGATTTACTATGATCTATTTGACCAATTCTTGTTATTGCCTTTTTCACATTTCTCTTGGTAAAAATTTCTGTAGCTTCATTAGGAAATTCTCATACATCATGCTATAAGACCTTTAAGAAATCTGATGGTAATATATTTTTCTTATTTAAGATCTACCCTGTAAGCTTCTTAGCTTTTGGGTTTTGACTTTTATCTCATATTCTGGCTGCACATATTGAGTATTTGTGATAAAGAATTTTGCCCAAATTGGAGATGACATCATGAGTTATTTTTATACATTAGGAGCTAAACTCAATGGCTTTGTCTCTAATTTATTTATTCTTTTAAGAATCTGTCAAAAGTAGGACCTTTTCTGAGCTTTTCCATGACTCTTTGCCACAAAAAGGCCAAAGATTAGGCAATAACTTTCTTTTTAAAATGAGAAATGATGGAGTCATTCATTATAAGTAGTCAGAGGTTCTTCCTGGAAAAAGTGCTTTTGAAGGCCAAGATCACCTATGATGACAGTTCCCCAAACTGCATCTGTGGACCACATGCATAGATAGTTTCCAGCCTCCACCTCCACCACTGCTGGGACACAGGCTCGGGGAGAAGTCACTAAGCCATGTCCAGCCTCGCTGACTCTCCAGACATGCTACAGGCTGGTCATCGCCCTCAGCATGTGGTGATGGCCTCTGTGTTCCAGACACTGTCCAGAGACCAGTTGGACTTGACAAATTCAATCCAACGTGAGAGAAAGATGTTCACAAGGAAGTGAACACAATGGTGCAAGGGGGAAATAGTCACTCTGAAGGATTCGAGTGAGGTTTCTCAGGGGAGCTGTCTTGTGAGCCATTTTCAGTTAGAAGAGGGAGAAAGGAGCATGGTGGGCGTGCCCTTTTTTGCATTACAGGAGGGAGCTGTTGTCAGCATTCCTTGGTTTATAAGGTAGAATCACGTCTTGTTTTTAAGGGTATACTTAATAAATGATCGTTTTCAAAGTGATCTGACACATTTATCTTTGCAACTGAATATAGGAATGAATTACCCCTTTTTAAAAATGTTTTCATTGATTTCAGAGAGAGGAAGGAAGAGGGAGAGAGACGGAAACATCAATGATGAGAGAGAATCATGATAGGCTGCCTCCTGCATGCCCGATACTGGGGATCAAGCCCACAACCCGGGCATGTGCCCTGACCAGGAATCGAACCAGTAACTCCTGGTTCATGGGTGGACGCTCAACCACTGAGACACACTGGCCCAGCATACCCCCTTCTTTAATGTTTTCACTTTTGTAATGCCAGAAAGTTAAGAAGTATCTTCAGTTTCTTCATTAACTTTAATTAAATTAGTTTTAGCTTTGATTTGTTACTATGACAATTTATTCTTAAAATAATTGCTGTAGAGGAAACCTTTTGTTCTCTCCAGCTACAGCTTAAGCTCATGAAATGGAACCTGAAGCAGCATTGTCTTATATTCTTAAGGTGTGAGAAACATGACCTGAAAAAATAAAATGTAGAAAATTACCAGGCCAGAAAGAGTCCAATTCTGCTTTCATTTACCTTGAGTTTAGGAATCATTGGCCTAAGCCTTCTCTCCATAAAAAGAAAGCAGGACACTAGCTGATGTACCATCTGAGGGAGTCATCTGTGGTGGGGGCTAGAACTTACTGTATGCATGTGGCCCACAGATCATTTGGGAACTGTGGGTGATCTTAGCCTTCAAGAGCACTTTCCCAGTAAGAACCCTTGTTGGATCCCAGTATTTCCCAAGGTGGGATGTTAACCTGTGATCTACTAGGAAAGAAAGGAATGGGGGGAGGGGGTATTGTACATTTAGTGAGTTTGAAAAACATTTGTGTGAAAAAAAGTTAGATTAATTTTTTTTGCAAGACTTCCCAGAACCTTTATTATGTTACATTGTACAGTGAATTGCCATGAAAGGCTTCCTGAAGTTATTTGATCAAGCTATCAGATTATCAGAGATTATCTTTAAAATTATACCAATTCATGAAATGTTGAGTAATGAAGCTGAATATTACTATTGACAATTCTTCGCTTTGTGTACTGATTCAGCAAAAATTTATTGAGTGTCTTTTGTGGGCTAGGCACTGCCTCAGGCCTTGGACATACTGCAGTTAAACAGGATTGGTCCTCATGGAACGATTAGTTTTCACGTGCTGTGGAGAAGGTGAGCCACAGGAGAGCCGGTAAATGCTGGCCTGTGCAAAGGGGTCCCTGAGGAAGTAACACTGACCTTGGGTTCTGAGAAACAAACCGGGAAGTTAGGGAGGCCAAGGACATGAAAGGTGACTGTAAGGAGGTGCCAGTCACAGTGGGCCTACCCTGAAGGAGGAGAAATGGGATCAAGAAGTGTGGCAGGGAGAGGAGTCAGGTGGAAACAATATAGGGATTGGGCCGGGGAATAGAAAATAACGGTGGCCAGGAAACCAAGTTAAGAAGGAACGCAAAAATGTCACCACCCCTCCACTCTCTACTCTAAAACACAGAGGTAGCTGATTTTATCTCCCTTCTAACTGCCTGCTTAAACTACTGACCCGCATGCACAGTTGATCAAGGTTTGACTGCTATATGACCTTCCCAGGATGGTGGTAACAGGCAGTCCACCATCTTGCCCCAGTAGCGCCGGTGTGGATGTAGTTACCAAGCAGCAGGAAAAGGAAGTCACCCCACCCTGAAATGGAAAATTCTGCAAGCCTGACTCTTTAAAAAGCCTGCCTTATGGCGCAAGCCTGCTTTGTCCCCAGCTTATAAAAGCAGCCAAGCAGAGCCAGCCCCAGAGCCAGTTTAGAGGACCAGCCTTTCCTCTGTGCTGCCTCCCTGGTGCTCGAGCATAAGCTTAATAAAATCTGTCTGGAAATTTCTCGGGGGGTTCCTGTTGACTTCTATCGTGGGTAACTCAAGAACCCCAACTCTGTTAACAAGGTTATACTAAGAAGACTAGGCTTCCTCCTACAAAGCAGCAGGAAACTGTTGATGGGTTTGAACAGGCCAATAACCTGATCAGATGTGAATTTTATGGGGATCATTCAGGCCATTGAATGGAGAATGGGTTGGGCTCTAGGAAGACAAGGAGGTATAGAGAGAGCAATGGGACAGTGGATAGTAGGGCAGAAAGGGAGAGAAGTGGATGGATTTAAGAGACAACCTGAAGGTAGGATCAGACTGCAAGAGAAGGATATTTAATGAGAATAACTCCATTTTAATGGCATAACAGTTTTCCCTTTGGGGATAAAACCAACAATTGAATTCAATGGCTTCTGACAGTTTTACTTTGTTCTTTTACAATGAAAGAAAAGTTCTTCAATTCTTCCTCCTAATGCCTCCTAAATCCACCCTCTCTGTACCCATCACCTGTACCCAATGACAGTTCTTCTTTTTTTTTTTTAATATATTTTATTGATTTTTTACAGAGAGGAAGGGAGAGAGATAGACAGCCAGAAACATCGATGGGAGAGAAACATCGACCAGCCGCCTCCTGCACATCTCCCATGGGGGATGTGCCCGCAACCCAGGCACATGCCCCCGACCGGAATCGAACCTGGGACCCCTCAGTCCGCAGGCCGATGCCCTATCCACTGAGCCAAACCGGTTTTGGCAAC
>NW_005871263.1:1651414-1652379 GCF_000147115.1 Myotis lucifugus | reverse complement strand
TGAATTTTCCTTCGACTCCTGTGTCCAGAAGTCTAAAGCTCTAGTGAGTTGGTGACAGCTTCTCATATGTACCACAAACAGAATGGGAAATAACCCTTATCCAGCTCAGTACTCTCCTCCTTATTTATCTTTTTCTTAAAAAGAGTCGGGGAGCATCTGCTATAATGAATCCAGGTGAATGGGTGCTGTGAGTTCCAGAAGGGCATGTGAACAATATTTGGAATATGTAAAAGACTTTGACAGATGAGTTTGAAAATCTCCAGGAATAGGAAAAGGGGCCCTTCGATGGGGCATTGAACCCCAAAGTTCTGGAAAACGCCATTAGTTCATCTCATCTGATGCAGGAAGAGGAGGTAAAAGAGTAACAAGGCCCAGAAGGGACCTGGCACTGTGGGCTATCCTCAGCCCAGCTGCAGCACCAGCTTTGCCCCCCACAGGCCTGGCACATTCCTAGTTTTCCAGGTCAGCATTTTTAAAAGATATTTTAAATTGATTTTTAGAAAAAAAGGAAAGGAGAGGGAGATAGAAAGAAACATCAATGTGAGAGTGAGACATTGGTCAGCTGCTTCCTGCACACCTCCTACTGGGATCAAGCCCACAACCCAGGTATGTGCTCTGACTGAGAATCAAACTGGTGACCTTTCAGTGCGTAGGATGATGCCCAACCAACAAAGCCATGGCCAGGGCCCAAGTCAGTATTTTTTTAAAAAATATATATTTTACTGATTTTTTACAGAGAGGACAGGGAGAGGGATAGAGAGTCAGAAACATCAATGAGAGAGAAACATCGACCAGCTGCCTCCTGCACACCCCCCACTGGGGATGTGCCTGCAACCAAGGTACATGCCCTTGACCGGAATCGAACCTGGGACCTTTCAGTCTGCAGGCCGACGCTCTATCCACTGAGCCAAACCGGTTACGGCCCAAGTCAGTATTTTTAACTGAGTTAACTTAGGTTGATTTTA
>NW_005871263.1:1566061-1651163 GCF_000147115.1 Myotis lucifugus | reverse complement strand
ACCCCCCCTTACCATTTGTCTCAAGAATTTACAATTCTTACTTTATCAGATTCCCTTTCTTAAAACAACTGTCTCCCTGCAAAGAACAAAATCCATGATGACAGGCTTTCAATTGTTACCTTAGAATGTTGCAAAATCTTCTATCTATTGTTCAACTTATATTTGGAAGGCAGCCGTTTTGTGACTTCACTAGATCTCCCACCAGCTGTCCCTCAGTTCTCTTTCCTTGACAACTCATTTACGTGCTAAAGCATATTGACTTGAGGAAAACGCCTTCCTTGGAGTTCGGCATGATGATCATTTTTGCGTATCTTCCTTATGGGCTTGCGGAAGGAATCTCACTCTCGGGTAAGTGAACGAGAGCACTGAAATGCTAGGTGATGGCGTGTTGTCCTGCCTGGTGAGAGAGGTTATGTCAGTTGGGTCACTTTCAATCACAAGAGAAAGTCACAACTCAGAAGAACTTGCAACAAAGGGATTCTACTGGTCCCGTGGGGACACATCTGGATTTAGACCTGGCGGGATCCAGGGCCTCAGTGTTGTCACAGTCACATTTCTCCTTACCGACCATCCCGTAGCAAAGATCAAAATATCACCTCCAGTCCTGCTTCTTTCCCAGAGCAAGGGCTCTGAAGGGCTTCCCTCCAAGGATGGGGTCCGACTGCCAAGGACAGTCATTCCCCGGCCCATCCCTAGGTCCTGGCACCCACTGGGCTGCGTTCTGTCACTATAGTTTTCTTTTTCCAGAATGTCATAAAAGTGAAGTCATATAGTATGCAGTCTTTTGTGTCTTATTTCTTTCGGTTATTATAATGTTCTTAAGCAACATGTTTTTGCATGTATGCCATTCATTATTTCTCTACATTCTTGAACTCATGGAACATATTTATAACAGCTATTTTATTGGACACCAGTCATTGTGAAGTTGATTATGTTGATTATTAGATTTTAGTGTATTCTTCATAGAGTTTTGGATTTTCGTCTGCCATATATCTAAGTTTCCTGCAGTCAGCGGAATCCTTTTGAGGTTTACTTTTAAATTGTCAGGGCAGGTCCAGAGTAGCACTAGGAACTAATGCACTTCTGAGGACTCTAGCTCATGTCCCATGTATTATGAGGTCACTTCACCCCCGCCTGTGGGAACACACACTATTCCCAGCCTTGTGTGTGCCTGGGGAACTGCTCAGCCTATTCCTTTTTGGTGATGCTCTCCCAGCCTCTTGGAATCTCACCGCTTGCATGTACAGATCAGTTCAGTCCAAGATTCAAGGGGACTCCATTGTAGCTCTCAGGAGCTCGCTCCTACTGTGTGGCTTCTCCTCTCTGGTATTCTAGCTGCTTTGGCCTCCCCCCTCTCTCATCTGTCTTCTCTTCTCAGCAAGACTGAGACTGCTGAGCTCAGTTTGGGGTTCCCCTTCCTGAGCCTCAGCCTGGAAACTAAGGCCGGCAGTAGGCTGGGCCGGGCCTGGAGTAGGAAGGGCCACTGTGTTTGTTTCCCTTCTATCAGGAATCACAGTCCTACCCTGCCCGGTATTCGATGTCAGAAGACAGTTTTATTTCATATCTTTCATCGAGTTTTCTAGTTGTTTATGGCAGGACAGCAATTTGCGTAGTAGTTATTTCTTCCTGGGCAACGTGGAAATCCCCGGTGGTTGTTAATGACTCCGCCGAACAGAATTCTTCCCACAATCACTTTCTGTAATCACAGTGGGTACTCTGTGAGCAGATCTTGCCAAGGAGGAAGCAGAGAGACCTCTGTTCATTTTTACTGGAGAACTCGTAAACATCAGGGGTTTGGTTTGTTTTTTTTATCCCAAAGCCAGTTCTCCTGGACAATTTCATCCTGGCATCTGCCATCAAGTGTCCTCTCTTACCTTCCCTGAATTTGGCACTTAATAAACCTTACTTATGAAACATTTGGCTTTAGCCTAGCTATTTTACCTCTGTTTTTCTAAATGTTTCCCACCCGTTGAGATGAACACTGAGTACCTGATGGCAGATATATTTCATACATCCATTTGGAACTTGTGATTAAGACAAGAGAGTATTTTTCTTTTCTTCAGGGAGGCAGTGTTTTCTGTTTGTAGGGCTCTCATTTCCTTGGGGATTTTTGTTGTTCACATGAGTGGGGCCAAAGACAGCACATGCCAGCCAAGAACACATGGTCTACCTCTGGGCCTTTGGGATCTCTGTCACACAGGGTTTCAGAGAAAGGGAGGACGGCCTGGTGTGTTGTGAGGACCCTCCACGTCCCACTGTAAGAGCATAAGTGGGAAAGGTGATATTTTTTGCTCTCTCCTCCTTCCCTTTTGTACTCTGCTTTCCCTGACCATCACAAAGGACTGATAGTGAGTGGTTCCCATGACCACCAAGCAGGACATTCTCTTCCTACAAATCATTTACTCAAATCATGTGTTTAGAACACAGTGGTTAAGGATCCCGGACTAACCTGGGTTTGAATCCCAGCTCCACCTCTCATCATTAGCTACGTAACCTCCAGTCAGCAGACTTAACTTCTCTGAGCATTCACTTCCTCATGTAATAAAAGTGCCACCCTCAGGCTTGTGGTGAGAATTAAAGGGAACGATGCAAGTGAGAGTCCTGACAGAGGCATCAGTGTGTGTTATTACTAGGAAGTGTCCTGGTTTCAACAGTAAATTAAATAGTCTCCCTAATTATTACTCGGAAGCATTAGCTTTTCTCATAATCTTTGTTCTAATTCTATCTATACCTATTTCTGTTTTTCATTCAAGCCAGTTTTGAGGGTTGCTTTGCCCTCTGGCTCTAAAGAGCCAAAGATGAATAGCCCCCACCCCTGGCCCTGAGCCAACTCTGGGCTTGGGGAGGGAATTGGGGCAGAGCCACATTCTGTCAAGGTGAGTCACAAGGATGGAACTTTCAGGGTTGAAGGGTGAGTTTGCAAAATTGATCAGGACTTACACTTTGTGTTAAATGCTGGGAACATGTTGGCCAAAGATGGAATGTACTGTACAGCACTCACGTGCACAGGCTATATCCAAGGAATTCCTCTGCAGCACTGCCTGTGAGAGGAAAACTGGAAGTAGCTAAATGTTCATCAGTAATGGGAACAATTAGGTGAGTCTGTGTCCACTGTCACTATGGCATACTATGCAGACACTTAAAAATGAATTGATCTATTTGTACTGCCACTCCAAGATATATTGTTAAATTTTAAGGAAGTTAAAAAACGACTCATTCATCCATTCAGTGAATATTAAATGTGCACCCTGTGCTGAGAACTGCCCTTGTATGGTGTCTATAGCAGTAAACAAGACAAGATCAAAGTCCTACCTGCAGAAGAAAGACAATAGACAAATGAGCAAACACATAGCATAATCGCAGGCAATGAGAAATGATATGAAGAAATCAGAGTCATGTGATAGACAGTGGCAGGAGAGCAGAAGCATCTTGGCATAGGGTCAGAAGGTCGCAAAGAGGGGGCCCTAGAGCTAAGACCTGTGTGTAAGAGGGAGCCAGCCCTGGGAGGGTCTGGGGAAAGGTGTTTGGCACTGGGAACAGTAGGTGCTAAGGGTCCCAGGTAGGTGTTTAGGAGTGAGGCATGCTCCAGAAGAGCAGGAAGACTGTGCGGCTGGGATGGAGGGGCCAGGAGCCCATCCCGTAGGGTTCTATAGGCCTGGGACTCTGCTAATCATGTGAAGGCAAATGTTGGAGGCCTTTGAAGAAAATCCACTGTGCTAGCAAAACATGCCATATATCTAACAGGACCCTGTTTATTACTTTTTAAAGATAAACTTCCTAATGGCTTAGTGAGAGAACTGGCAATCTGCATATCGAACAGTTAATGGTAGTTAATCTCTGGACAGGCGCTGTGAATGGAGACTGTTGTTTTACTCTATACCTCTGAGTCTAGATGTCTTATAGTGAAATATGTTTATTATTGGGTAATTAATAAAGAAAACTGATTATGGTTTGACTCAGCCTTCAAGAAGTTCATTGTTGCCCGGCCTGCATGGCTCAGTTGTTGAGCATCGACCTATGAACCAGGAGGTCATGGTTTAATTTCTTGTCAGAGCACATGCCTGGTTTGTGGGCTTGATCCATAGTGCGGGGCCTACAGGAGGCAGCCGATCAATGATTCTCTGTCATTATTGATGTTTCTATCTCTCTCTCTCCCTCTCCCTTCCTCTCTGAAATCAATAAAAACCTATTTAAATGAGCTGGTGAAACAATGTCCTTTGAAAGCCCAGAAGCCAGCAACTTTCTGCATTGGCCTGCAGTGCTAAAGCCCGTTCCATAAAAACAGAACTGTGTCTTACCTTTTTTTCCTCCTTTGATCTCCACTGAGTTCCAAACCCAGGTTCTGGGCTCTCCTCTGCCATCTCCCTTTGCTTTGCCTTCTGATAGCTCTGTTGCAGGCTCAGGCAGGGTCAGCTCTCCAGCTATCACCTGCAGGAACATACTGAGAGAACCACCAGGTTTGCTGTCCTCTGTTTTTTGTTTGTTTTAAATATTTTGATTGATTTCAGAGAGAAAGGGAGAGGGAGAGAGAGAGAAATATCAATGATGAGAGAGAATCATTGATCGGCTGCCTCCTGCACACCCCACACTGGGGATCAAGCCCACAACCCGGGCATGTGCCCTGTCTGGGAATCAAACCATGACCTCCTGGTTCATAGGTTGATGCTCAGCCACTGAGCCACTCCGATCAGGCTGTTGTCCTCTGTTTTTTATCTCGCAGAGCAATCATTCAGAATGACTCCTGAGCTGCAGTCTTCTCAGTGGTCTGCAGTAGCAAGTACAGAAGTCTCTGGCCCACTCCTTCCCTTCTCCCAAATCTTGTCCGGTGCAGCTTGTAGGCAGCATTGCTGAAATGTCCCCATCTAGCCTTGTTTATACAGGAACATGAAAGAGCAAAGAATTTGCTATTTGCTAAGAGGAAAGGAGCAGGCCAGGTGGAGGGACCCCACTGGTGCACGATCCGGGCCGGGGAGGGACAGGGCTGGGAAGGGACCGCGGGAGGGCTCCAGCGCGTGTCCGGCCCGTCTTGCTCAGTCCCAATGGGCCAGACCCCAGCAGCAAGCTAACCTACCGGTTGGAGCGTCTGCCCCCTGGTGATCAGTGCATGTCATAGTGAGCGGTTGAGAGGCCTTAGCATATCATTAGCATATTATGCTTTGATTGGTTGAACAGACAACCAGACACTTAGCATATTAGGCTTTTATTATATAGGATGTTCACCAGTAATCCCTGTTTCTACAAAGTGGCAGAAGGAGTTAATATTTTGCTTATAAAGTCTGACTTGCAGTTCATATATTTTGGCTTATTTAATGACTGTATTTACATGAACTAGAGATCCTAGACCAGGACACTCTGAGAGGAAACCCTCGTAAAGTGCTGCAGGAGTGATTATGGGCAGTGGCCAAATGGTGAGACTCAAATCCTCAGTAAACAACAAAAGTTGTAGACTCTCATGGAGTGCTGTAAAAAAAAGACATTATGTGTTAAACGAATCTCTTTTTCTATATAAGAAGAGTATTTTATGTGATTATAGGGAAATTCAAAATTAAGGCAAAGTAAATCAAAATCTACCCCGATTCTTTTTTATTGTTGTTTGTTATCCTCATCCAAGGATATTTCCCATTGATTTTTAGAGAGAGTAGAAGGGAGGGGTAAAGACAGAGAGAGAGAAACATCAGTGTGAGAGAGACACATCGATTGGCTGCCTTCCACACATGCCCCAACCAGGGCCAGGATTGAGCCTTCAACCAAGGTACATGCCGGAATGGAACCCAGGACCCTTTAGTCCTCGAGCTGATGCTCTATCCACTGAGCCAAACCAACTAGGGCCGTGGTCTGCAAACTGCGGCTCGCGAGCCACATGCGGCTCTTTGGCCCCTTGAGTGTGGCTCTTCCACAAAATACCACGTGCGGGTGCACGTACAGTGCGATTGAAACTTCGTGGGCCTGGGCAAGTCTATTTTGAAGAAGTACTGTTGATATTTGGCTCTGTTGACTAATGAGTTTGCCAACCACTGGACTAGGGCTACCCAGATTCTTATGCTCTCTAAGTGGCTCATTTGTCCTCCTTCTATCTGTGGATGGCAGTGACAGCACACACCTGTCCTGTAATGGGCACTTTGTGTGGCTATTCTTCATTACCCTCCTAAGAAGGTAATAAAGATTAGAAACAGAAACAGTCAATAAGCATCGACAAAGGATTCATTAAATTAGCCATGACATACCAATACAGGGTTGGGCAAAAGTAGATTTACAGTTGTTCATATGGAAAATAATACAATTCATGAGTGGGTACTCTTAGTTCCACTATACAGATGAGAAAACAGGCTTGGATGGGGGTGTGGGAATTTGGCCCAAGGTCAGCCAGCCGATAGTGAAGCTGCCAGAAAGAAGGGACCCTTAGCATTTCTCTGCAATCTCTGGTAGGCCTCGGGTATTACTTCCTTCTCTTTTTTCTTTTCTTTTCTTTTTCTTTCTTTCTTTTTTTAGAATATATTTTTACTAGAGGCCCAATGCATGAAATTCATGCAAGGGGCTTG
Organism: Myotis lucifugus; assembly: GCF_000147115.1. Classification (NCBI taxonomy): domain Eukaryota; kingdom Metazoa; phylum Chordata; class Mammalia; order Chiroptera; family Vespertilionidae; genus Myotis; species Myotis lucifugus. Next base: position 1,644,624 of record NW_005871263.1, on the reverse strand, counting down.
GCCCTCACAGCCCTAGCTGCCTCGGCCCTCAAGGCCCCAGCTGCCTTGCCCACTGGTCGTTCTGGAAGGTTGTTCCACCATCCGGTCTAATTAACATATTAGCTCTTTATTATATAGGATTGGTTTTAGAGAGGAAGGGAAAGGGAGAGAGAGATGGAAACATCAACGATGAGAGAGAATCACAAATCAGCTGCCTCTTGCATGCCCCACACTGGGGAGCGACCCCACAACCTGGGCATGTGCCCCGGCCAGGAATTGAACCGTGACCTCCTGGTTCATAGGTCGACGCTCAACACTGAGCACCACTGGCCAGGCTCCTTTTCCTTAAAACACCTAACACTATAGGCTCCAGGGACTTGTGGGAAGTGTGACATATTTGTGGATCACATGGTAGGTGCTTTTCTGCTCTGCTCATGTCTGGGCGCTATGCCCCATTGTCCCTCTCCAGGCATCATGGCCATCCTGTTCTCAGGCATCGTGATGTCCCACTATACGCACCATAACCTGTCCCCGGTCACCCAGATCCTCATGCAGCAGACCCTCCGGACCGTGGCCTTCTTGTGTGGTGAGTTCCTCTCGGTGGTCTGGCATGGGCCTCCCCTGAGCTGATGGTTCTTCTTACCCTGTTTGAGTCCAGTTGTTTCCTGGCAGAAGAGGCAGCAGGATCCTCAGAGCCAGACCTGCACTCCCTTATCTTTTGTTTGTTACTCTGGCTTTCAAATTCCATAAAGTAAACCTAATACTTAACAAATGGAATATTTGCTGCCTACAATTTTAAAACCAAAATAATGAAAGCTACTAATTATGAATATTTGCGCCTCATGCATTTTAATGTATTAAAGTCACATTTCCAAATATGTTTTCCTTGGAACTGATATTGATGAGGGTTAAGTGAATAAAGAGTGTGGGAAATCCTGGGATAAAGTTTAACAAGTTTCTGAACTGCAGGACTTTTCAGCAGCGTGCATTGTGAACTTCTGAGAGAGGACTGTAGTACCAGCATTTCCCAAACTTGTCCATGGGACCCTTTGTTCACAGGAGCATCTTGAAAGACCTAACTTGGGGCGGTATCATTGTTGGGCTGGGGTGCCCCAGGATGACTGGTTCCCCCATACACCTCCTCCCTAGTTTATGCCTGGCCATGAAGGAACCACTCTCACACTGTCTCTTTGCACTGGTGCCCAAGTGGCTGTGCCCTAGCTGTCACCATCAGCATCCCCCCTGACATTTCAGTGGGGCTTGTCTCATTTTGAAGTGTGAGTTCCACACTGTCACATGCTAGATAGGCGGCAGGGACAGGCTGTGCAGACTTCAGTCCATGGATAAGGAGGCTCAGGTGTCAAATGACTTGTCCACAGTCACATGGTTCAGAAGTGACTCTGAAGCCAGGTCTGTCTCTTCTGGCCCAGCAGGTATTTTTTCCATAGCAGCCCTCTCAGAAAGTCATGGCTGAAGACTTTGACTCACCATGAAGGAGTGTAAAGCAAAACACCCATCAAATTCTGTTTTGCACCCATCAGATTAGTAAATGTTAAATTTGATAACACCCACTTCCTGCACCGGTGTTTGTAGGACAGGCCATGATGTGCATGTGTGTTGATGCCATCTCTTTGGAGAGTCATTTGCAGCATGTCTGAATTTAAAAGGCACGAGCCCTTGGACCCGCAATTCTACTAGGAATTTTGCCTGTGCACAGGGATGCTTGTTGTAGTTTGTAATATCAGAAATAGAAACAGTCAATAAGCATTGACAAAGGATTCATTAAATTAACCATGACATACCAACACAGAGTTGGGCAAAAGTAGGTTTACAGTTGTTCATATGGAATACAATAATTAATAAATATAATACAAGATTAAATTCTGTGTTTCATATACTCACAACTGTAAACGTACTTTTGCCCAATCCTGTACAGTAGAATTTATGCTGCCAGAGAAAAGCATAATGTAGACCTCAAGGCAACCTAAATGAGCATTTGGAAAGATCACAAAAAAATATTCGAGGAGGAGAGGGGTGAATCTACTGTCCAGCTTGTGACTTATTTTAAAAGGATACACATTTGAAGGGAAAAAATGTAGGCAAAATGTTTTAAAACAGCCTTGCTGTATTATGAGACTCAACTATTTTACGATACAGTCTTTTCTCCCTGATTATGAGGCTGTTCTGGGGCATCACAATAAAAGGAGGGAGCCTAGCCCTAGCCGGTTTGGCTCAGTGGATAGAACATTGGACTGCGGATTGAAGGGTTCCGGGTTCGATTCCGGTCAAGGGCACATGCCTGGGTTGCAGGCTCGATCCCCAGTGGGAGGCATGCAGGAGGCAGCTGATCAATGATTCTCTCTCATCATTAATGTTTCTATCTCTCCCTCTCCCTTCCTCTCTGAAATCAATAAAAATATATATATATCAAAAAAAAAAAAAGCAGGGAGCCTAGTGGTGGGAATGTATAAGGTCCTTTTCTTTGGGATACACAGCAACTGCTTGTACAATAAGCATAAATGTTGGACTCTTGTGGGGTGGAGCCCAGAGCTGGAAATGTACTCCTTCCTGCAAATGCTGCAGGGTGTGAGCTGTCTTCTAAACCTGGGGTGGGATTAAATATATGAGGTCAATCATTTGGCTTTGTCCGCTATGGCCAGGAAGATAACAAAGGGCCCTTTCACACTAGTCAGGTGGTGTCTGCAGCACTGGCTCTGAATTTTTGTCACTTTACCGGCAGTCGGGATCCTTGCTAATCACAGTGTTCAGCAAATGGACTGAGTACTTATTTACATGAGTATGTGACAGTTGCCTCATTAAATTAGGAGATTCGGAATAGCAAGCACATGTTGCTTGTGTGATAGAGAAAAATGAGATAATCACAGTACTAGTTTCACCAGGTATTGGTTGCAGATGTTTCAGAAAATATGCAAAGTGTTACTTACTTGTGAAAGTTTGCTTGCTTAACAATTTAGTACTGTATTGGAAGAAATAGTCTGGGCTAAATAATCCATTCTTTGGTTTGTTTCAGAAACATGTGTGTTTGCATTTCTTGGCCTGTCCATTTTTAGTTTCCCTCACAAGTTTGAAATTTCCTTTGTCGTCTGGTGCATAGTAAGTATTTTCCTTGTTTTTTATTTAATTACTTATTCATAGCTCAATGACCACATGTTCTGGATTCATTTATGTAACTGTTAACTGTTCAAAGTCAACAGCTACATAGACACTCTTACGTTTAAGTTTTTTTGTTGTTGTTGTTACAAAATCACAAACATAAAATAAAGGGGTGGAATTAAGTGAATGAATATCCCCAGAAAAAGATTTTTGCTTCTTTTTTAATTTTAAATGGCCTTAAATGATATGGTCTTCTTTTAAAAGCACATTGTATGTGTTTCTATGTTCGGTGGTAAAAGCAGATTTCAAAATTGAATATGTAGTTGAGCATAACCATGTAAAAACATTATGCATAGAAAAAGAAAATTTCACCAAATGTTCCCAGTGCTTGTAGAACTGAGGATGATTTTTTTTTCTTTTCCATGCTTTCTGGATAATTTATAATGCATGTATTTCTTACTGTAGTTCTCTTCAGATGTCCATTCATAAGCTTGACCTTGGACACTGTGTAAAGATTACTAGGCCCTTAGTTCCCCTGAAGATTCATCCAGGGTACTCATCCCAGGTGATTCTTACTATCAAGAAGGTTTGGGAAACTGTTATAGTTGGACTGGGGGTGGCAGTAGGAGACACATTAAAATACATCTCTAAAAAAGGAAAGTAGAAGATTAATCATTTATAGGAGAATCAAGTCCTTGTGGGAAAAATAAAAGTTTAGCATTTAAAAGAAAGGTCCACCTCTGGCCAGTGTGGCTCAGTTGGTTCAACATCATCCCATACACCAAGAAGTCATTGGTTTGATTCCTGGTAAGGGCACATGCCCCTATTGGAGGCTCGATCCCCAGTAGGGAAAATGCAGGAAGCAGCCATTGATGTTTCTCTCTCATCTCCCTCTTCCTTTCTCTCTCTTTCTAAAATTAGTAGAAACATTTAAAAAATAAAAGAAAGGTCCAGCTCTCTCAGGCATCTGATCAAAGTGACATGAGGGGCTTCTAACAGTTCGGGCATTTAGCCTGGTGTCCCCAGGTTGCTTGTCTGTATTCCTCCTTGTGTCTCTTCCCTCAGAGTGAGTTCATCTCCCGGAGGCCCTCCAACTGATTCAGACTCCAATCCCTAATTTGATCTTTGTTGTCCCTTTAGATCCTATGTTACTCTAAGGCACTTAAGAAGTATACCTTATTATTTTTGAATTATCATAATTCATCTTCAGTTAACTATTATTACCAGCTCCACTTAATAAAGCATAGCTATTGAGAGTCAAACTTTTTATTTTGCATAGTCATCTACCATGTGCGAACCAGGGAGGTCTATCTGTTTGGCCTGTGGGGAAACTGAGACACAGAGAAGATAAGGAGCCCTAAGGAAAAAGATGTTTCTCCTTGAAACCTGGGTGCTTTCACCTCTCTCGGCAAGAGTGTGTGGCTTTTGTCTCTGTTATCTGTCCTCCAAACTCCAGTTTCAGGACAGGAGGACAGAAGCCAGTCTTTTCAGAAAGTATAATAGTCTTTAGTGTGGTCTCTGGGTAAACGGGGCCACCTTTGGTGAAACCTGAAGTGCAAGTGTCAGATTGGGAGGTTGGATTCCAGTGGGTGAAAAAGGGAGGTGACTGTGTCAGCCATGGGTTGGGAGGAAAAGGAGAATGAGAAGATGCCCTGGGGTGGTGACTTGGTTTTCTCTGAGCACATAGGCTGGCCCTGCCCCTCCTGGACGCAGCCTATGCTTTGCGAATGGATTACTTTACACTGGCTCAGTGGTCAAGGGCATGGGTTTTGGGGACTGGACCAGATTTGAGACTTGGCTCCACCACTTCCTGCCGGGTTCAGCGTGGGCCAGTTATTTAACCTCTCTTTGTCTCTGTTCCCTTGTCTCCAAAATGGAGACAGTAATACCTACTTTATAAGACCATTGCAGGGATCTAAATTTAACAAAATAATGCATATAAAATGCTTAGCACATTGTCTGACATGTAAATGTGAGATGATTGGGAGCCATTATTAACTTGACCGTCCAAGGCATGCACACTCCAAAGCACACTCAATCCGTGCTGGTTAAAAGGGTAAACTTAGAGCCTACAGAATGTGGGTGTGTATATTATCCTTTTCAAGATTAAAAAATGGAGGTAAATTAATAAGTAGCTCTAAGTATCTACTTAGATAAGGTTTAAACTTAACATAAAGCTGTATTTTGTTAAGACCAACATGCCTTTTGAAATGGTTAGGAACCCAAAGCCATGGCAAGTTGCTGGGTTGTGTGACCTTTTAAAACCTACCTGTGTGTTCCTTTTGCTCAGGGAGTAGCGTTTAGGTATATGGGTTGGCCCTTCTCAGTCTTTCCTCCTTTCCCTGAGGAGTAGGGCCCCCATGGGAGAAGCAGGAACACCTGTCCGTGCCTCCAGAGCTAGCCCACTGGGAGTGATTAGCACAGCCCTGTCCCATGGTGGAGCACCTTTGAAGGAGTTAGATTGCCCTTAAACTAAATAATCTCTGGGTACTTCTGCACGGCCTCTTGGCATTCGGTTCTGTTCTGCTGTCATTACTAAAGCCATTGCTGATGTCCTCTCTCACTGACTACTGAGATGTGACGTAAAAAGCATTATCCTTTCCCAGACACACAAACCAGGCAACCTCAGCTGGGTTTCTGACTAGCACTTGTTATTCACACCTTTTATAACCCAGGGGAACGCCCTATTTATAGTGGGTGTGCTACAGGCCTGTGTCAGCCTCAGTAAGCTTCAAATTAAAGAGCCAGAAGTTCCCATCTAAGACTTGGTTTGTTGCTATTAACAGGTGCTTGTACTGTTTGGCAGAGCAGTGAATATTTTCCCTCTTTCCTACCTTCTGAATTTCTTCCGTGATCATAAAATCACACCGAAGATGATGTTCATCATGTGGTTTAGTGGTAAGTCTAATCTTGAATGAACAGTGGAGGGAAGATACCTCTTACAAAGGCACACACCATGCAGAGGGCACACGGGCTAGAGCCCTTTAAAAACAAGTGTGTTCACAAGCCAGAAATAATACAGGTTCCCAGGCTGCCAGTGCTGCCAGGAACTGCTTGGGAGGCACCGGACAAATTGCATTCTGTGCTGTTGCCCATCAAGCTGTGTGGCCCTGGGAGGACACTGTTCCCTCAGTCTCGGTTCCTCGTCTGTAGAATAATAGGACCTGCTTTACAGGGTTTCCTGGGAACAGCAGATGAGGTCATGCAGGCAGAGCGCTTAGCACAGGCCTGGCTCACACACAGGGAGGGCTCAGTCTGCACTAGCTGTTGTATTTCTAAAATGTGAGTGTTGGGCTTGATAAACACACACACACACACACACACACACACACACACACACACACACACACACGGGCTTCATAGCCTGGACAGGGCACCTCATTTGATCTGCTCAAGCCCCCTGTGAAGTGGGAACGGAGGTGAGCCTCCACCTGGGCCCCCCTTCTCTGTGGCCTGCCTTTCTCACACCCCAGAGCCTCACAGGATGAGTTTGTGCTCTCCAGGGCATCTGTTAGGATGTCTGACTGCCCATGACGCTGGGCTGTCCCAGGTCCCCTGAGAACTGGGTCAGGATGCCGCTGCCTCTCCTCCTCCTTCCAATGGTCCTCTGACTCCCTTCACTGTCCCCCTAGGCTTGCGGGGTGCCATCCCCTATGCCCTGAGCCTGCACCTGGACCTGGAGCCCATGGAGAAGCGGCAGCTCATCGGCACCACCACCATCATCATCGTGCTCTTCACCATCCTGCTGCTGGGCGGCAGCACCATGCCCCTCATCCGCCTCATGGACATCGAGGACGCCAAGGCGCGTCGCCGGAACAAGAAGGATGTCAACCTCAGCAAGACCGAGAAGATGGTTAGTGCTTGGTGGGCCGGAGCAGGGCAGAGGGTTGGTCCCCACCGACTGCCAGGAAATGGGGAAATGAGAACAATCTGAGGATGCTCAGCACCTACACACACACACCCATGTACATGCAGTTGCCCAACCTGACTAGGGGGTGAACTAAGGTTCTGAAGCTTGGCTCTTTGTGGTGGCTTATCTGCCAGCCTCGTGGCCTGGTGCAGCCATGGAGGTCAGGGGTGGGAAGCGTGGACCTGTATCAGACTCTCCCAGCAACACTCCTCCCCTGCCAGGAACCGCCCACCCCATCAGGGCCCAGGACTGGAAGGTTTCAAAATCCTGTCATTCCCCAATGTCTGCTGAATGCCTCCTATTGGGGCTGGAGTGGAGGAAGGTGCTTACAGTGGCTTTGAGGGCCATGAGAGAGGTGTCCTCCACCAAGGCCAGACAAGGGCCTGATTGGGGCTGACGCACCCAGGGCCCAGCTGCAGTGAACCTGAGGCCCCCATACCACTGCCCACCTCTATTCCTCCAAGCCACCCTCCTGCCCGGCAGTGCTCCTGCCTGTGGGCCGCTACTCCCAGGTCAGCTGTGGGCATGCCTTTCCTGCCCTGTGTCCCCCTCAGGCCCATGTGCTGAGCAAGACTCTGACAGGAGCAGTGGGCGCCCTAGTCTCTCCTCCCACCTCTGTGCACCCACCATTCCCCCACACAAATTTCCAGAAATGCATCTTTTTCTAGTTGCCTTATTCGAGGCCATCAGTCACTTGAATTAGTCTTGGATGGCACAGAGATCCTCAACCAGGAGACAGGGAAAGGGGATGTGCCCACTTCTTCTGAAAGTCTAGGTCTGGGCAGATCTTGGCCTCTAGTCTCTGCGCTGCTGGAAAGGAACTTTCAGACGGCCTCATGCTGGGCTGCTCAACCTTCCTCCTCTCAGCGGTCTTTCTCCCCCACCCCCACTCTCCAACTTTGTTGTTGTTTTTTAATCCTCACCGGAGGATATGTTTATTGATTTTAGAGAGGGAGCAAGGGGGAGGAGGGAGAGAGAGAGAGGCATTGATGTGAGAAACATCAATCAGTTGCCTCCCATACTTGACCTAACCTGGGATCAAACCCGCAACCTTTTATTGGTATGTGGGATGATGCTCCAACCAACTGAGCATCCAGCCAGGGCCAAACTTTGTTTTTAATAACAGTTTTAGTGTAGGTTCTGAGACCTTTCAGTGGGGTCAGAATTGGTGAAGGGCTCCAGGGTCCTACAGGTCTGGGTGGGGCTAGAAAGAATTTGCATTTCTAACAGGTTGCCAGGTGCTGATCCTGCAGCCACACTTGGTGAATTTACCACCCTGGGCTCTAGAAGAAGCAGGATGTTTGCTCAGAGGAAGCACATGCTGTTCAAGGAATGTCCTGTGGCACTGGCACTGTGCTTGAGGCTCCTTAACTGTCTCAGGTCACCCATAACCAGCAGGACGCAGAGGCTCTCATTATGCCCATTTTGCAGATGAGAGCACTGAGGCACAGAGGCCAAATCACACAGCCAAGGTCACACAGACTCCAGAGCCTGCACTCTTAACCGCCAGTCTCCACCAGTGGTTCCCAAGGTGGGACTGGACCAGCAGCATCACTGGGGACTTGGTAGGAATACATATTCTTGGGCCCCATCCCAGACCTCCTAAATCAGCTCTGCAAGTGGGCCCAGCATTTTATGGACTCACAAGCCCTTCAAACCTGCACCAGCTGCCAGGGCTCCCCAGTGGAGGCCCAGTTAGCTGACGGTGGCTGGAGAGCAGCTCCTCTAGCAAAACAGCAAACACTGTTCACAACCTGTATGGTCGGCTCTGCAGAGGCCTGGAGCAGGGCTGAGTAGATCAGTGAACCTGAGACCTACTTGCCTTCCAGACCTGCTCTGCGCCATGTGCAGTCATTCTCTTCATTCCTCTCTGGTTCCCACTGGGATTGTGTCTGTGTCTCCTGTCCTCCCACTACCCTCACCCTCCACTCCCTGGCACTGATCTGCACATTAAAATCCAGAAGCTTACAAACCAGGACCAGCCCCAGCCAGAACTTCTGATTTATTCACAATTCTGATTTATTCCTGGGTATCCATCATGTTTTTACAAACCTCCCTACCTCCCTACAGGCTCCCAGGAAGCCCTTTGCTACCCACAGACACACTGCATTGATTAGAAAGTGCAGTTAGGGTTGGGGACACTGGTGGCCAGGGTGAAGGGGTGCTAGGTAGGCTGGGTGGTGTGGGGGCTTCCAGGAAGATGTCAGCCCATCTACCGACCCTCAGCTGCCTTCCTTCCTTCCTCCTCAGGGCAACACAGTGGAGTCGGAGCACTTGTCGGAGCTCACCGAGGAGGAGTATGAAGCCCACTACATCAGGCGGCAGGACCTCAAAGGCTTCCTGTGGTTGGATGTCAAGTACCTGAACCCCTTCTTCACACGGCGGCTGACCCAGGAGGTGGGACACAGGCCAGGGCCACATGGCCAGGGGTCTCTTGCCTTCCTCCCTCAGAACCTGCAGTGGCCAGGAGTGGGGGACAGAGAAGGCCCACGTGCTGTGTTGGGGAGAGGCAGCCAGGCCGCCTCCTCCCACTTGGCTCTCCTTCCCAGGATCCCATCTGCTGTTTTTCCTTTGCTACCGGATTTAGTGCTAGTTTAATAATAGACTTGCTAACACAGTTTGCTTTTCCTGGATGATAAGACTCGGGACATTGATCAGCTACTGAATCTGAGCTGAGGAATTTCAGACATGCCAGGACCACAGGCAATGTCCCAAGGCTCGGGCTCTTATTCCGTCCTTCCAGCACTGCCAACCTCTGGGTGACAGGCAGTTTAATGGGGACCAGCTTGGATCTACTTTGCTGAACAGGTCATCCAGCCCCATGCAGGCCTTTGGGGTGGGGTTCTCCTGGCTGTAGTCCCCCTTTGTCTCAGAGCCCTATTTCCCTCCTCTGACAGTCACGGTGCTGTATTTAAGCTCTTACTACCAGCCAGGCGCCACACCAAATGGTGTTCATGATTGCTTCGGTTCATTCTCCCAACAACCCATGCAGCAGATGCAGCTGTTACCCCACTTGACAGCTGAGGAAGCTGAGGCCCAGAGAGGTAAGGTAGCCCCCTGAGGTCACACAGCCAGTGCAAGGCCAAGCTGGGAGTGGAGCCCGAGTGTGTCTGATTCCAGAGCCACTGTTTTTTAACATCATGCCATCCTGCCTCCTACTCCTCCTGTTTCTGAGTGACACCTCCTGTTATCTCCACCCCCACAAAGAAGAACCTTAGCTCAGTTACTTAACACTATACGATTATTTGTGGCTCTGTACCCTGCCTCCTATCCCCTCCTCCCCAACACACACACACACACACACACACACACACACACACACACACACGAGACACAAAGCAGCTCCTCTCCTTTCCTTGACCCTGACCCTCTGGGTTGCTTGTATTCTGCCTCAGGACCTCCACCACGGGCGCATCCAGATGAAAACCCTCACCAACAAGTGGTACGAGGAGGTGCGCCAGGGCCCCTCTGGCTCTGAGGACGAGGAGCAGGAGCTGCTGTGACCGAGCAGGGCCCCCCCACGTCCCTGGGATGGACACCCAGCAAGCGCCCCTGAGGTGCGTGCATTTGGCAGCCTCTTCAGGAAGATGAAAGCCTGGTGGAGCCAAGATGCTGCCTTCTTTACCCGGACCATCTAGGCCAGCTGGCTTCTGAAACATGTCATCTCCCACTCCTCACCCAGCCAGACCTCTGCTCAAAGCGTCACTTCCAGCCTGCAGATTAGATGGAAACCTGTCCAGGTAAATGTTTCCTTTTGCTTCTGCAGCCAAGACAAACAGTCATCTGTCCATCCCAGGTGCCTGCGAGGAGAAATCCTGTGTGGAAGCCGCTGTGACTGGGTGTCCTCGGGGGAACGCTGGTCTGCAGTTTCTGTCATTCCCAGCTAACGCCATCATCATGACCCTAGGGGCGGGCAGAGCGAGGAGCCAGCTGCCAGTTTCCCTATCATCATCAAGGTGCCTTGGGCCTCAGCATCAGCAGTTCTGACCTACGTGGCAGGCCCAGAAACCTTGAAAACCTCACACTCCCCTTTGTGATGTTGCTTGCACACCCTGAGAAAGAAAAACAGTGACCTTTTTCTTCTTTACCTCTGACGGGCACCTCGAAGGCTGTCTCCCTGGGTGACAGGCAGCCACTGCCTTCTCTGGGAATACTGTGAATGTTTACACTGGTAACCAGCACGTAGGCACAGGCCTTTCTTTGGAGCCCCTTTGGAAGCTGCATCGCTGGTTTTGGGGTGAGTGGGCCTATTTTGTGGTGTCAGAGCGCCCTCTAGAGGACAAATCTAACAGTACAGTGCTTAGGCAGGCCAGCAACTTCTGAATTTAGTTTAAATTCATGCACTTGAACAAAGTGGTGTGTCCAGAGGCCCCTTTTCTTGGGCTCCATGGGGTCTGCCCACCGTTTACTTGCTGCCACCTTCACAGCTAATCAGCATTTCCTCTTCCCAAGTCTCTACTGTTTGGGGTCCCACTTGTCCTCCATGCCAGGGTCCCAGTTCGCCCAAGCATGGCGACGGGCCAGAGCCTGCCACCCCCTCCCCAGTGGCCTGCATTCACATGCATCCGATCCCCACCTAAAATCCCCAAGCAGCCACTGGGACCCCAGGACCTGTTCCTCCCGTCTGTCACAGAGTGCTTACACTCTCTCCCGTACACATACCCCGCCCTGACTTCATGGGCCTGGCCCCCGGGCCTCTGAGGACAAAGAGCTGCCAATCATGTCCAGATGATTTGGAGTTAGTGACTTTCACATCCACTCCTCACCTGCCCTAATTTAACAAGCCTCGTACCTGCTTGCCGTTGCCCATCTATGGGCTGTTTTGGCATTTCCATGTGTGGCTCAGGGTCCCAGCTGGAGCTGGGACTTAGCACCCTCTGGGTGATTTAATTCATCATGTACATGTGCTTGGTTCTCTGTGGGGACCCAGTAGGCCAGCATGGGCCCTGGCTGGCAGCAAATATGTGTCCATCTCTTCTGCCTCAGGCAGCATGGCCCTGGATGTCAGGAAGGACTGACCTTGGGACCCTTCAGGACTCATGTCCAGCCCACAAGGCCAGGCCCCTTCCCTAATGCCTTCCCTTTCCCCAGAAGTGTAAGTTGTAAGGCCAGTCAGGCCGGAAGCACGAGGTGTCCTTTTTATGCATGAAAAGTAAATTTGTACTTTATAGAGCTAAAATATGAGCATTTTTGTTTTTGTAATTTCCCCCCTTAACCCAATAATTTGAGCCAAACAGGATTCTTTTACTCCACCTGATACTCCCACTGGAGGAGTAATATGTGCATAATTTTCTTATTTCCTTTTAGTGGAAAAGTAAGAGAAGAGGTCAAAGAGGGAGAGACCTTAGTCCACATGAGGTGGGGGGATAGGCAGGGATCATATTGTTCTCTCATCCCCCAACTCACAAGTAATTTACTTTCTGCCCTAAAACTCAGGGTCCGATCTCAGAGGTGGAAGTCGCATTGCAAACTCAGTATCTTGCCAGGAAAAAAATTTTTTTAGTTCATAGAGTAAGCAATGAAAACAGGTTCTTTTCCATTCAGACTGCTTCTTGCCACCGGGTCCTGCCTGGCCTCCCACTTTTAGCTGAGACCTAAAAATGACACTACGGTAGAGAAGTACGTGGGGGAGTTGGTGGAAGGTCCCCAAGGCTTGGCTATGGGGTATGGGCCACCTTTCCTGGCAGGTCCCAGCACTGGTCTGGATCTCCTGTGGGCCGCCTCTGTTCCTCAGCAGTCTGGCTGGCTGGCTAGTCACCTTTGGAACAGGCAAACGCCCACAAAGAGGCATTTTTCTGGTGGTTTTTTCACGTCTTTGCCTGAGAATAAAAAATTGCTTCTGTCTACCTTTAGTGTATCTAATAATTATATTATTTGGTGTAATAAATGCCTAGATTTTAAAAATCCAGCATAACTTTGACTTCGTGCATATTTATTTCCTTTTAGGTCTAGGCCATGGGTAGGAGAGCTGTATACAGCACATAGAGAAGGAAAACTTCAGAGTGAGGTGAAGGCTGTGGAGTCAGTGCCTTTGGAGAAGCTGGCCGTTTAGCCAGAAAATTCAGAAAACATGCCTGCCCTGTGGAGCTGGGGAAAGGAGCTGGCTTTTCCTAGGTCTCCAGAGATCAAGCTTGGGCTGGCCTGGGCCAGGCAGAAAGTGGCTCAGTTCCATAGTCTGATGCTCAGACCCTCAGCCTAGAGGCAAAACTGAGACCTCCCACCCTCAGACCAGCCACCTCTTTTCACAGTGGGAATGTTGACCAAGCCCTGGTTGTTGTGAGGACAAGGGGCAAGGCCTGGCCCAGAATGTTGGCAGCCCGACTCCCCCAAGTCAGCCCAGACAGGCTGTGATTTGCCTGCAGATTCCTTTGTGTGAGTGGAATGCAGAAAGATTGGTGAATGGGAATCCTTCTCTCCTTAAAACCCACATCACAGATGCCATCAGCAAGACTTGGCCTATAAGGTCTCAGTTCCACATTCCCACAGGTGCCCACACATTTGGCAAAGTCCTCAGTGGGGTAGCAGGGACAGGATCCCACTTCTGCTTTGGCGGGAGAGTCAGGGTGGTGGCCAGCTTTTCCTCAGCCGAGTCATGGCCATCAAGTTGCAGGCCTGGCTTGGGGTGGATCTGTTCTTAGAACTGGTCCCTGATTTAAGTGTGAGAAGGAATCTCTCAGCAGCAATGCTCTGCCTTTGACTAGAGCTTTAAATGAAAAAAAGAGACCCTCCCCCTATTCCCTCTAGAATGCAGGCATCTGTTTCTCCTGCTGGTTGGTAAGTAGGAAATCAAATCTGAAATGTTCCTGATACAGCAGCCAGGATCATTAAGAAGATGTTCAACCAGGAACCCAGTTCCCAAGGCCCGAGGCCATATGTTTTCAATGAAAACACCACAATCAGAGTAAAGGCCTAAAGGGGAAAAGTAGCCACTCTCCCTTCCATTTAAGCTTCTGCCATTTCTCACACAAATGGAGTTGTGTGTTTTTTAATCCTCACCCAAATATATGTTTTTCCTTAATCCCAGAGAAAGGGGAAGCGAGAGGGAGAGAGTAAGAGAATTAAACCCGAGACCTTTGGTGCACGGGACAACACTCCAACCAACAGAGCCACACTGGCTAGGGCTGGGGTTAGATATTCAGGGACTTCACTGGCCATGTGTCAAAAGAAGGAAGACTCTAATTTCCTCTGATCCAGTCATCCCACTGGCCCATCCTGTTTTCCATCCTTTCCCACCCCAGCCAGCATTATCCCAGACGGGGGAAAAAAAAAAAAACTTAGCCTTTCTTAACGGGAGTTGGTGTCCTCCCAGGCTGCTCTGCAGGACCTGCCTGAAGTGGGTGAGAGAGAGAGCTGAGTGCTTGAGTGCGGTGTGGGGATGAATGGGGATATGCAGGTCACCTGTGGGCCTTCAGCCACATGGAAGAGCCTGTTAGCATATTCCTGGTGCTCACTTCCACAGTCCCAGCCCTGCTCTAAGTAACAGGGGGCACACTAGCCAGGGAAGTCTCCTTACTTGCTGGAGAGCTGTGAGGTTTCTGGCTTACCAAAGGCTTTAACGTATTCTCCAAATACAGCTCCTGCAAAGCTTGATTTGTCCTCAAGGTGAATCCAAATCATGTAGGGTTTTCGTTTTTATTTTGAGAGAAAGATTGATCTGTTGTTCCACCCATTCATGTATTCATTAGTTGACTCCTTGTATGTGCCCTGACCAGGGATCAAATCCGCAACCCTCGGGTATCAGGATGATACTCCAACCAACTGAGCCACCCAGCCAGGGCATAATCTTGTCAAGCAATTTTCTTTGTCAAAATGAAGGATTTGTTATTTATTTTAAGGACCACTTGGAAGGTCAGGCTTATTCTTTTGTCATTTGTTAGGTCCTGGTTCCTGAGAAATGATTTGCTGCTCTTCTTGATGGGGCTTCAGATTGTGTAGAGGAAGATGGGTCAGTGATGGGGGGACCTGGGGACTTTAGCATCAGCCTGGTCCTGGGGACCTGGTCCTCTGCACACAGGCAGTTTTCAGATGATGCCCTGATGCAAATGGGGAAGAAAATAGGGCTTTGCTTACCAAAAAGAAAAAGGGGGGAGGGGCACAAAAATGTAGTTGGTTTACACTGTGGTGAAGTCCTACTTGCTGGTGGGAGGGCCAGCTGGTTCAATCTTTTTGGAGGACGATGTGGGGACACCTATCAAAAGCCTGTAAGTGTCCCATGCTTTGACGCAGCAGTTTCAAATGGTTTGAAAATTTTTTAAAAGGATAACATTTCATGACATGAAATTTATATGAAATTCAAATGTCAATGGCCATAAATAAAGTTTTGAATTTTTTAAAGCTTGTTTTCTCTAATTAAATAAGTACCTACCTTTTTTTTTTTTTTTTTTTTTTTTTTTTTTGCCTCTTAGCTCCCAAAGCTGAAAATATTCACTCTCTGGTCATTTACAAAACAAGTTTACCTATCCCTGGCCTACCCTAGAGAAATTCTTTTTCTCTTTATTTTTCGTTATTGTTAATTCTCACCCAAGGATATTTTTCCTTTGATTCTTAGAGAGAGTGGAAGGAAGGGGGAGATAAAGAGAGAGAAGCATCGATGTGAGAGAGACACATTGATTGGTTGCCTCCCATTTGCACCCTGACCAGGGCAGGGATCAAGCCTACAACCAAGATACATGCCCTTGACTGGAATCAAACCCAGGACACTTCATTCTGTCCGACAACACTCTATCCACTGAGCCAAACCAGCCAGCACTTTTTTTTTTATTTTTGACTACAGGCCCAGTGCACAGATTCGTGTACCGGTGGGGTCCCTCGGCCTGGCCTGCGCCCTCTCACAATCTGGGACCCCTCGGGGAATGTCAGATAGCCAGTTTTGGCCCCATCCCCCCAGGCCCAATCCAGACAGGACGGAGCCCAATCCAGTGCGTTGAGTGTCTGTCCCCTGGTGGTCAATGCACGTCATAGCAACCAGTTGACCGATTGTTCGGTCACTTGGGCTTTTATATATATAGATTTTAGAGAAAGAGGAAGGGAGAGGGAGACAGAGAGAAACACTGATGTGAGAGAGAAGCATCAATTGGTTGACTCCCATATGCACCCCGATCAGGGATTGAACCCACAACCTGGGTATGTGCCCTGACTGGGAATTGAACCTGCAGCTTTTTGATATACAGGATGATGCTCCAACCAGCTGAGCCACACTGGCCAGGCCTAGAGAAATTCTTACCCACTCATGCATTAGGAGACACCTACAAGAATATCTATAATAGCAAGATGTTGTACACAAGCTAGAGGATTGTCACTACAAGAATGGATAAACTGCCAAAACCGGTTTGGCTCAGTGGATAGAGCGTCGGCCCGCGGACTGAAAGGTCCCGGGTTCGATTCCGGTCAAGGGCATGTACCTGGGTTGCGGGCACATCCCCAGGAGGAGATGTGCAGGAGGCAGCTGATCGATGTTCCTCTTTCATCGATGTTTCTAACTCTCTATCCCTCTCCCTTCCTCTCTGTAAAAAATCAATAAAATATAAAAAAAAAAAGAATGGATAAACTGTGACACAGTAATATAGTGGAATACTATACAGCAGTTAAGAATGGATAGACAAATGTACAAAACCAGAATGAACATATTAACAGATAAATCTTAGACTCAATCTGCAGCTCAAAGCAAGCTGCAGAAGAATGCAGGATAGGAAGTACATATAAAACCATGCAGAACAACGCTGTGGAACAGTGGTGCTCAAGGATGCGGACAACTTAGAAGAAGTGTGAAGAAAGGCTTCACACTCAACACCAGGACCCTGGGCCCTCTGGGGTGGGGGGTGGGGGGGAAAGTGAGGAACTGCATTTAAACCACATTCCACCCACCCTGGCTTCACCTGTATCCTTGATTTTTCATTTCCTAATAGAGCAGTGAGCAACCAGTTCAGCGTATGTGCAAAATGTGCAAACCTGCAAATGCTCCTCATGCTCTCTGACTTCAGTCCTTTGCCCCAGCTCTGGTGAATAACAGACACTCTCCAAGGGCCATCTCAGGCCCATGACGCCCTCACATCAATCAGGATTAGCTTTAGTCCTGGGTGACAAAATCAAAATTAGTAGTCGCTTCCCTGAAGTCTTTGAGAACCAGGATTCTCAGCATGGGGAGAAAAAGACAAATGAGGTTAAGTGAAAACTCTGTGGTCCTGAATTCTAATTTAAAGCATAAATATGATCTTGTATGTTGTTGTTTTTAAACTGTCAACCTATTCCTACCTCTACCCATTGAAAACACCTAGAAACAGTGACCATCCCAGTGGCATTCAGCCCCGAGTGCTGAGAATATGGTCTCCAAATGTCATTTCACAGTGAAGGGACTCAGGGCTCTTTGGAGAAACATCTGATTCCAGGACCTGGGCAGGACATGTACAAGATGAACCTGAAGCACCCTCTCATACCAGACAGGAAGCAATCAGAGATTTCAGGGTCATGTCAGGATTCAGGAGCCAACTTGAGGAGGTTTCTACTGGCTAAAGATGGGAATTTGAGCCGTAGCCAGTTTGGCTCAGTGGACTAAAGAGTCACGGGTTTGATTCCGGTCAAGGGCTCAGGCCCAGGCTCACCTGGCCCCATCCATTCATGACTTCTCAGTTAAACTAGAGATGCCAATTTCCACTTGCTTTTTCTTAAAAAAAAAAAAAAAGTTTTATTTCTTTTAGAGAGAGAGGGAGAGAGAAGGATATAAAGATAAAAACATTGATGAGAGAGAATCATGGATTGGGTGCCTTCTGCACGCCCCCTACTGGGGATCGAGCCCACAACCCAGGCATGTGCCCTGACAGGGATCAAACCAGCAACCTCTTGGTTCATGGGTTGATGCTCAACCATTGACCTACACTGGCCAGGCCATTTACTTTTTCACTTACATCAGTTGGGACTGCCCAATGAGCCTGGCTAAAAGCAGAGCCATGTGGCTGGGGAAGCACTTGAGACTTAGCTATGGCTACCAGCTTGGGTCCTGGTACTGGGTTTGGCCAGAGCAGGCCCTGTCCCTACTTCCCAGCTCACCACAACCAGGAGGGGTTCCAATCTCTATTACCGTGGGAGCTGGAAGCCTTCAAGAAGGCCAGTGAAACCTGGGAAGATTTGCTCTCGCTGAATGACTGGAGCTGCAGCTCTCGCCTCTTCCCCAGAACCAAGGACCTGAGGCAGCTGCAGATGTGGGAGCACCCGTGGCCTGGGGGCTAGACTTGCTGCGGAAGGTCCTTGGAAACTAAGGCTGACTTGTCCCTGGGGGTGTCCTGGACCAACCTCTTCGCAGGCTATGCCACAGCCACTCTGAGCTCCAGGTTTGTTTCTCGGCTCAGTCTACAGCAGGCCCCAACCCCTGGGACGACCTCTGCCACTGACTTTGTCTCTAGAAGGCCCCAAAGGAGTCCCAAGACTGCCTTGAGGCCTCTGTCACCTTCAACCTCCTCTGTCTCCTCACATGGCACCTAAATGTGTTGCCAGTGAAGACCTGCCCATCTGAGAACCTGGACCCACCCCCCAGCCTGTCCGGGGCCCAGACCTTATTTATGCAATAAGTCCCACCCAGGCCTTAAGTTGTTTCCTCTCACCCCTTATTTATGAAGCATCAGCCCTGACTCATAAGAAATGTTTATTTTTCTACTGTTGTAATCAGTAAGGAATTGGAAAAAAAGAAGAGCCAACTACCAATTTTCAGGAAATTGAGAGAACACAGGAACAGCAGGGGCTGCAATAAGCAAAATGTAGACTCTGGCAAACTCTAAAGGACACTCTGGTTTCTTCAACAAATACATTTTAAGAAGAGAAAAATGGGGCCCCTGTACTCTATAGCAGTGGTTCTCAACCTTCCTAATGCCGCGATCCTTTAATATAGTTCCTCATGTTGTGGTGACCCCCAACCATAAAATTATTTTCGTTGCTACTTCGTAACTGTAATTTTGCTACTGTTATGAATCGTAAATATCTGATATGCAGGATGTATTTTCATTGTTACAAATTGAACATAAAGCATAGTGATTAATCACAAAAACAATATGTAGTTATATATGTGTTTTCCGATGGTCTTAGGCGACCCCTGTGAAAGGGTCGTTCGACCCCCAAAGGGGTCACAACCCACAGGTTGAAAACCGCTGCTCTATAGGGACATTTTAGAGTAGTGTGATTTAAAGAGCTATCCACCATCCCTAGCTGGTTTGGCTCAGTGGATAGAGCTGCGGACTAAAGGGTCCCAGGTTCGATTCTGGTCAAGGGCACATGCCCAGCTTGTGGGCTCGACCCCGGTGCGGGGTATGCAGGAGGCAGCCAATGATTCTCATCATTGATGTTTCTATCTCTCTCTCCCTCTCCCTTCCAATCTGAAATCAAGAGCTATCCACCAATTGCAATGTAGAGACCTTATTTGGACCCTGATACAAATTTTTTTTTATTTTTTAATATATTTTTATTAATTTTAGAGAGGAAGGGAGAGGGAGAGACAGATAGGAAACATCAGTGATGAGAGAGAATCATTAATCAGCTGCCTCCTGCATGCCCCACACTGGGGACCAAGCCTGCAACCTGGTCAAATGCCCTGACGACTAGGAATCGAATGGTAACCTCCTGGTTCATAGTGGATGCTCAACCACTAAGCCACGCCGGCCGGGCCAAACTGTTTTTAAAGTATGGATTTATAAGACAACTAGACATGGTGACAGTGACTGGATATTCGACACTATAAAGGAATTGCTATAAAATTTTAGATATAATGGTATTGCATTTTGAAAGTCCTTATCTTTTAGATACACATACTGGGATAGTCACAAGTGAAATAGATGTCTGGAATTTGCTTCAAAGGAATTCAGGGTTGGGGATGTGGATGGTCAGGTAGGGAGGAAACCAGGTTGGCCACAACTTGAAAACTGTTGAACCGCTAAAGCTGAGTTCAATGCACATGGAAGTTCATTATACTTCTTAGGTAAATTAAAAGCTTTTTTTAAAAGAGCAAGTGGGGAAAATGTGATTTAAGAAAGATAATAGCATCCGGGACCCAACCCTTCCAGCTACTGTCCCACCCTCTGTTCATTTGGCTTCCACCTGAGTTTCATGTGGCTGCTCCATTCCAACCAGCACCACGGCCTCTCCAGCCAGGGAGGAGGAGCAGGGTGGGAAGGACATCTTAGAAGCCACACAAAGCACTTTTGTATCCCAGGGACCAGACAGTTCTATGGCCATGCCTGGCTGCAGGAGAGGCTGGAAAAGGCCATTTTTATTCTGGATGGCTATGTCTGAAAATCAGGGCTTCCATTATCAAGGGAGAAAGGGTGAATGGAGATCAGGGTTCAACCTGCTGCAGCTCTCATCCCTCTGACACTGGTACAGGCATGTGGGTGCCACAGATGGGTGCTCGGAGCTGGCAGCCGAGCTAATGTACATCTGGTGGGCCTGATGATGTTTAAATATGCTTGTCATTTACATATACAAATTAAGCAATCTGCTGGAAGTCTCCGCTCCACTTTGGATGCAGCAGCGAGTGTGTGGCTTCCTTTGCTCTCCCAGGCTGGGTGTTCACCTCTAGGAGCTGCTGCTCCTGGCAGCCAGGATGGTGGGAGCCATTTCCTATGCTATAGCTAAAACCAAACCCAGCACCTGGGCCTTTGATATGGCCCCAGGCCTGGATATTTGTTCAACCAGTGCCTGAAATGGAGAAACTTGTTCAGTCTCTTCCCCTGCAGCTGAGCCACTGTGTGGGGCCAACCCAGCAGTGGATTCAACATCGTGGGCACAGGACATCCCAAATAACCACTGCTCTTATACCATCCTTAAGATTTTTGCCATATATTTTGCTTTTGAGTCAACCATTTTTTAAAAAAACACCTTAAATTTATTTTTAAAGGAATCTCCTATCATTGCTCTAGATGGAAAACCAGTACGCCTATACTAAAAAGAAGGTAACTGAAAACCTAGCTAAGATTCTGCCAAAGGCTCTGAGCCTGACACCTGCTTTCTCTTTGTTAAAGACAAGCTAGCATTAAACTGACTTCCTCCTTGAGGCATTTAAATGGATCGAAAGAATTAAAAATGCAATTAATTTTTTTCATTACATCCTTCAAATATTATTTAATGCCTGTCAGTCACCACCAACTGTAATTTCTCCTGGGCAACATGGCTGAACTCTGTATACCTGTTTCCCCATCTGTAATCTTATAGGAGTGTTGAGACTTATATAAGATCTAGCATGTAAAGTCTCAGCATATAAAGTGCCTAGCTCACAGTATAAGCACTCAAATGCTGGCTCTTATTACTTGTCAGTTTCATGAAGAAGAAAATGTTATTAAAAAACTAAATATAGCTTGGGGGGGGGGGGACTGAGCAACTCAAACTTCAAAGCAGCAGGGAAGGGCGACATAAAACCACAAACACTTTATTTAATAATGGAAGACACTTTATTATTTTTTTTAAATCATCTCTCAACATTTCAACTCTTGGTAGAAATCAAATGCAAAACATCTGCATTTTTAAATTAGCATATATTTAACTTTCTCACTCACAGCAACTTCATACAGTAAGACACACACCAAGGAGGAGCATGGTCAGAGCAGTTCTGTTCCAGTCCACGAACACAGTATTTCCGTGATGATACAAATACTGGACTTTCTCTCTGAGAACAAGTTAGCCATTCCTGCTTTTGTCCACTGCATAAGTTACGTGGCATCACGGCTGGTTAAGTTACTGTAGTGCTGGAGTGACCTGGAAATGGAAAACTAGAGCTCTCAGGAGTGGGACAGGCATTAACACTTCTGAAATGTGGAAAGGAAGAACATCAAAGATGAATGCCCCAGAAAGGGGTGGTCTTAGTAATAAAGTTGGTTGAAATTCAGCTTTACATACACATTGAATATCTACATCTGATCTACTAGATATATAAAAAAGCCATAGAAGATTTGAAAAACCTTAAAATCACTCAACTGAGTTGGAAGAACACCAGCAAATTCACAGTGGCCTCAGGATTCAGCCAGATTTAAATTTGTTCAAGAGCTGAATACCTCCTTCCACCAGAAAACCCACTGAATGTAAATTCCTATAACATTCTGTACATCACAAACATGTATGGCTAGAATATATTATTATTTCACAAGGAACCAGTTTTATTTTCAAACTCTTGCCCCACTCCTGCTCTGCACCCCAAAAGGAACATCCAGGGGTCAGTGATTCACATGAGGAGTTTAAGGGGCCTTCGGGTTTGGAAGTGCTTAGGCTCAGCTGAGAATCTCCGGAGACACCTGTCTGATGGGTGCACGCCAACGCCTGCCCACTTTTAGTGCAAAAAGATCGCAAATGTTGCAGAGTCCTGGAAACAGATGAAGAGAAGAGGACTGAGATGGAGGGGTGATGGGAATCCCAAATGAGTTTCCTTCTGAAGCAAGACTGAAGAAGTTTGGAGTGCAAGGTTCACACTCGGCAAGTGGCAAAGACCAGGCTGTAGATCCGCAGGTGAGGTTCCTGACTCGTCACTAGGTATCACAGTCTGCAGGTACACCGACCTCCTGGCCCGCCCTAACCCCCGAAGTGCACACTGGAGGTAGGTGTATAGAGATTTATTGTAGGGAAGACAGTGGTTCTCCACTGACGACTCAGGGATACTGTCTCTGTGCCTCATCTGCCCCCACACTCTCTGCTCTACCTTCACTGCAGTGAGTGGAGGACACATCACAGAAGGGCATGAGACACTCCCTTGGAAGACTAAAGAACCCGGGCATTTTTATAAATAGCTACATAATATTTTAACCACTTTGAAACGCACAGCAAGTTGATTATTTATTTAAAAATAAACTTCCAAAATTACCTATTTACAGTACAGTAAGAGGGGCATGTGCAAACAACAGAAAGGGGGAGTCAGTCCTGCTGTTGAAGGTCCACACTTCAATGTGTTGGAGCAAAGTTCACAAACGCCATGGGCTGAACTGAGTTGTGGTGGCCACAGGATGACATTCAGCTAATACTGTATTTGGGGAGGGGGTGGCAAAGGGATGAGCCATTGGAAGAGGCCCAGTGTGGCAGGAGGGCTCATTTCACAAGCCAACACGCCTCTAGCTCTCCATTCCAGGAAGTGACCTGGAGGGCCCTTCCCAGTCCAAGTTGGCTTTGTGGTGGGAAGGGTAGATGTGGCAAGAGTCCAAAAAAAAAGGGGGGGGGGGGTAGAGATTAGCAAAAATGAATCTAAATGGAAGTGCCACCCTCTCCCTTGTCAGGCAACAAAGCAGCCATCAGCTGAGATATATGTTAGTCACTAAGTGAGCCATCAGCTGAGATATATGTTAGTCACTAAGTGAACTTCTACATGGTGCAGCTGACCCATATCCCCGGCACCTACATGGTCAAGTGCGGTTCTCTGCTTCCCAGATCAATGCATGAACACATCTTCCCCATGAAACCAGAAAGATCAGTGGTGTAGCCCTTGTAGCAGGGAGGTGCAAGGCCCAGTTTATCTATACACGAGATGGGAGAACTGGGTGGACTTGTAGTTCAGCTGGTTGTTGGGCATGAACTTGTGCAGCTCACTCTTTTTGCAGCAGGGGTCATAATGGTAGGCGTTGAGGCAGGCATCACAGGAAACTTTTGAACATTGAGTGCAGGTGTTGGTGGCACCTGGGCGATTACAGAAGCCACAGCGGGAGGTGGCTGTGGTGGAGGACTTGGATTTTGAGTGGACGTGCACCAGCTGAGTCTGGCCCGCATACTTCTCCCTCAGAGATGACCCATGGGCCAGGCTGTCATGGGTGGAGGACTTGCTGGGGAAGGTGCTGGGCTTGGAGGCTGGGGGACAGGGGAGCAGGCTGCCACAGCGCTGGCAGAGGGAGGAGCTACAGGACAGGCCGCAGTTTTGGCACTTGGATAGGGCGGACTCTTTGGTGGGGGGCGAGTGCTTATGGTAGAGAGGGTGGGCATCGTTTCTGACCAGCCACACATCTGGTCGCAGGGCATCCTGCCTCCGGTATGCAGCCCTAGGTTCTGAGTCTGTGTAGAGATCCACGTCATCCTGAGCAGAGAAGTACGTGCCACGCAGCAGGCCAAGGCCATTGCTGGGGGAGGAGGATGGAAGGTCATCAGGACTGCCATGGGGGGAGCTGGACATGGTCAGGAGCGAGGGGGATGGGCGGATGATCTCATCCTTGAGGTCATCCCCTACCTCTGCCGCTACAGGCTCCTTCCGCAGGCTCAACGAGGTCTTCAGGGGCGGCTTCCGGCTCTGACTCTCCCAGTAGCTGTCGTAGGCATCCACTGACCTCGAGAGTTTGGTCACACGCGGCTTGTAGTAGTCCTTGGCCCCCCGCTCGCTGGCCGACTTCTGGAGTGCCACTCGAGCCACTGAAGCAGGCAGGTGCTCCCGGGCCTCAGCCCGCCGCCGCAGGGCGTTGGAGCAGCCCCGCACATCCTCTGCACTGCTCTTGCGCTCATTTACCACGTCCAGCTCGGAGTAGCCTTTGTCCTTGACTTGGGAGTGGATTTCCAGCATCTGCTCACACTCCACCTTGGCCAGAAAGAGTTCAAAGGAGACCATCTTCACCTGCAGGGTCTCCACCAATTCTGTGAGCTTGTACACAGTCCCCAACTCAGGCACGTAGCCCATGTAATTCAGGATGGTTCGGATGTCCTCTTCCAGTAACGTGGACTTGACATAATAAACGAAGGGGCCTGTGTAGGTCTGGAAGGAAGGGGGACAAAGAGGAGGGACTTTCTCTCTGACACACAAGGGAGACTGCCTCAAAGCTCAGCACATCCAAGTCTGAACTGGAAGCAGGAAACCACAGAAGGGAAGGGAGTGATCCCAATAGCTTCTCACTACAGGAGGCAGAGGCTAATGCTTACCAACAGCTCAGCGCCTGGTGTGAGGGAAATGGCGCACCACTCCTATCTTAAGCACAGGGGACAAAGCCTTCAACTAGCTTTCTACTCGGCACCACAGCACTACTCCCTGTGAGGAGCAGGGCAAACTCGGTGAGGAACGAGGATCAGAAGCAGGGCCAGACGAGCAATGAGAATATTCCTTTCTGGCATTTCTAAAAGGTCTGAAGAATACAGGTGGGGCAAAAATAGGTTTTAAATTGTTCATGTGGAAAATAATAAATAACAATACCAGAATAAACTTGTGTTTCACGTCCTCACAAACTGTAAACCTCCTCTTGCCCCGCCCTCTATGTCAGACTTAAGACCCTGACTTAGTGAAAACCCTCCTGAGCCATCACTGCCTTCAGAATGATTCAGAATTCTCTCCCAGATTCCTCCTCCTCACTCCTCTGTTACTACTGGCCCTCTACAGCAGCCTCCTAACTGGTCTCCCTGGCCCACTCTTGCCCATACAGTCTACTGCCCGTACACCAGCCAGAGGATTCTCTTCAAATGTAAACTAATCATGGCACCGCCTTACTTTTCAATCCACTTAGGACAAATCCAGGCCCTCTGCCCTGGGCCTCAAGGTTCCACACAACCTGGGTGCTGCCTGCCTGTCTAACCTCCCAGCAGCAGATGTGAGCTGCCAGAGGTGGGGACCCAGTTAAGAGATGACATTTAACAGACAGGCAAGGTGAGAAGCCATGGGGGTAATTCTGGTTGTTATCTCAAAGGCAGTGGGAAACACGGGAGAGTCTGCAAGCAGAGGAGGAATGTGATCAAACTGGCACAAGCCCTCGCAAGACGGACTGGAAGGGACAAGAAAGCAGAAGGGAGACCAGTGTGGAGGGCCCTACCTTAGACCTTACCTTAATGCTTCTGAATTCCTTCTTCCATGGGTAGAGAAAGAGGTTGACACCCACCGTTTCCAGCACACTGAAGGCGCAGTGCAAAGCCCGCAGGCTGGAGGAGCTCAGGGCACGCAAGGAGCTCTCCACCACCTCATAGAACTGGATCAGCCGGAATCGATAAAAGGGATCCACCTTGTGCAGACTGAGCAAGGTCGAGGCTGCCACCCGCAGGTACTCATCATTGCCAGGCCGCTGCTTGCTGGGGGTGGCGTCCACTTTGCCCTCATGGAACTGCACATACTTCCGAAATAAGTCATCCTTATATTTTGTATCCATTGAACTGGGCTTCCCCATCAGATCCAGGGATGAGGGGCTACCTTATCTCCTCCATGGCCTCTGGGTTAGAGGCAGGGACATGGCTAGAAGCACTAACATGTTGCCCACCTGGACCAGCGGAGTGTTCTGGAAGGGGAAGAACGAGAAGCAGGTCATCCCTTGCAATGGTCCACATATCAGCTGTGGCAAAACAAAACACAGACCTGGCCCAAGGTACAGTGGGCACCACCAGTCCTGGGCCCCATTTGCTCATTCATTCAGCACATTTACTGAACACGTACTACATGCTCCCAGGTGAGCTCACAAATGAAAAGTATTAGGGGCACATAACCTGGTTTTGTGGGAAGAGTAGTGTTAAAAAATCCTCCTGAGGCCGTGACAGACACAAAAGATGAGGAGTGTGCCAGGCAAAGAGGTGGACAAAGGGTGTCACAGCAGAGGTGTCGGAAGGGAGAAAGGCCCTGAGCTAACACTATCAGTGCTGACTGCATGCCAGGGACCTACCTGTACTAACACATTTTGTCTTCTCAAACAACCCTCAGAGATAGATATTACTGTTATCCCCATCTTACTGATGTAAAAACCGAGACTTAGAGACACTAAGAAACTTGTTGAAAGTTACAAAACTATTCAGAAACAGATCTGAGATGAGAGACCTGGCAGTCTGGTTCCAAAGTCCATGCCTGTAACACCACACCCTGCTTTCCTGAGGCAGGAAGGAAAAAGCTTGGCTATGAACAGAAGGACGCCTACGGCGCGGCTGCAGCAGTGAGAGGAGGGGAGATGAAGCTGCAGGCAAATGCGGCATCCCATTCCCCAAGGCCTCAAAAGGCAAGTTAAGAATTTTATATTTATTCCAAGAGCCATGTGAAGCACCTGCCTGAAGAGTTCAAAGCAAGGGGAAGTGGAACATGATCCTATTTGCAATTTTAAAAAGAGACCACACTGGCTGCTGGCCCCTGGAGAGTGCTCATATCTGCCTGTGATGGCCCACATTCCCCTTTACCTTAAGAGCAGTTTACAGTTCTGCTGGGAGAGGATAGAACGTTCTGAGCTGAGATACACACAATTTATACGCTCTTGCTGTCTGCTTGGCCACCCATTAGTAGCACATTTACAGATCCAGCAATATTCTTCATGCTACAATGCTGGGAGTAAATTGGATTTATTGAAGGATATTGCCAGGGCCAGGGGCGGGCAACATGGCACAGGGGTGACAAACAGATTCCGAAGCAAGGCTTCCTGGGTGTGAATCCTGGGTCTGCTTTTCTAGGTTACTTTGGCAAATTATTCAACCTCTCTGGGCTTCCGTTTTCTCATCTGAAGAAAGGGGTTGATAATAGTACCCAGAGTCCAGAGTTGGTGGGAGGATTGTATGCAATCAGTATGCTGGCTTAAAAGAAGTCCCTGATAGACAAGCAGCCATTCCTGTGTCTGAAGGTGCTATGCCCCCCAAGATGCCAAGCTTTCTCAGGAAGGTAAGATCAGAGTGGGACAAATCTCACAGGATATGCATTTTCACACTCACCTGTCCTGCCTTTCCTGATCACAGCACCATGGGTGCAGGGAGCAGGGCATGTGCTTTAGAAATACCTGCTGTCTGAGTGAAGGAGGCTCCTAGCAGTGGGAAATGGCATTTGACCCCCTGACCAAGGTCAAAGGCTCTACATGGCAGTCTTTCCCTTCCCTCAAGTTCCACCCACATGACCTGTCTTGCTCCTCAAATACAAGCTCCTTTCTATCTCAGGACCGTGGCACATGTTCCTTTTGCATCTTCTTCCTCTGACTCTTCCCATAGCTGGCTCTCTAATTCAGGCTTCAGCTCAAATAGCAGCCGTCCCTGACAACCCCAGCTCAGTAACTCCCACCTTCCCAGTCCTTTATCCACTCATCCTGGGATAATCACCATCTGAAATTATCACCGTATTTATTCATTTACTAACTTCCTCTCTTTGTCTCCCCCCATTACCCAGTAAACTCCACAAAGGCAAAGGACCACATCTGTTCTGTTCATCATGCTGCCTAACACAGGGCCTGCCACTTAGTGTTTGATAAAGCAGGTTAAATGAATGATGCAAAGGATGTGAGCAATCATGATGCCACCCGTTTAGTTTCTTTACCTCTCCCAAGAATCCTGGCGATCAGCTGGAGAGAGGAGCAGAGGCTCCGAGACAGGACGTGCTCTACGTCCTAAGTAGCTCAGGGTTAGACAACGGTGGACCCAAGATTCCAAGCCTGACCTTCTGACTTGGAGCCTGTGGTGCTCCCATCACCCCACGATTCCTGAGTTCATCAAGGATTTACGAAGCACCTACCTCGTGCCAGGCACTGGGCTGGAGGCAGTGTGGGCGGATACCAGGTGGTAGGAACAATAGGGGACAGCGTTGAGAAGACATAGTCCTGCCCTCAATTCTAGTTGAAAGACTTTACTGTCTAGTATCAAACTATGTATGTTCTCTTGGAAAACAAAATTGTATTGCAACCTGAGAGAAGACATCACTGTCCTTGCTAATAGAAACCCACATGCATTTATCACTTTTTATTTATCTAAGGTAAGCTTCCATCCTGCCTCCGGCCCCAAGGACTGCTTGTTGGTACCTGAGAACAATTTAAACAGAGGGACATCTAGCCTCCTAAACACTGCTGTGAGTTTTCATTCAAGAAAGTCAACCTTGAGCCCTTAGAACAGTGGTTCTCAACCTTCCTAATGCCGCGACCCTTTAATACAGTTCCTCATGTTGTGGTGACCCCCAACCATAAAATTATTTTCGTTGCTACTTCATAACTTTAATTTTGCTACTGTTATGAATCATAATGTAAGTATCTGATATGCAGGATGTATTTTCATTGTTACAAATTGAACATAATTAAAGCATAGTGATTAATCACAAAAACAATATGTAATTATATATGTGTTTTCCGATGGTCTTAGGCGACTCCTGTGAAAGGGTCGTTCGACCCCCAAAGGGGTCTCGACCCACAGGTTGAGAACCACTGCCTTAGAAGATGATTTCTTATTTTTATTTATTTTTTAAATATTTTTACTGATTTCAGAGAGGAAGGGAGAGGGGAGATAGAAACATCAATGATGAGAGAATCATTGATCAGTTGCCTCCTGCACACCCCCCACTGGAGATCCAGCCCGCAACCCAGGCATATGCCCTTGACCGGAATTGAACCTGGGACCCTTCAGTCCGCAGGCCGACGCTCTATCCACTGAGCCAAACCAGCTAGGGCTCTTATTTTTATTTTTTTTACAAAGTCAGCCACCCTCAAGCTCTGCGTCTGCTGCTCTGTAATCACACCACATCCACACCCTTGCTTGTTGCTAGCAAACAATAAGCAAGGAGAAGGGATCCAAACAGCGTAGTTGGTGTTCAAAATCCTAAAGTCAAGGATGAGAACCCATCTAAGAAGAATTTTGTACCAACCGAGGTAGTGAGAAAAACGGTGAAAGAAAATTAATGCTAAAAGACAATTAAGGAGCCCTAACTGGTTTGGCTCAGTGGATAGAGCGTCGGCCTGCGGACTGAAGGGTCCCAGGTTCGATTCTGGTCAAGGGCATGTACCTTGGTTGCGGGCACATCCCCAGTAGGGAGTGTGCAGGAGGCAGCTAAATTGATGTTTCTCTCTCATCAATGTTTCTAACTTTCTATCACTCTCCCTTTCTCTCTGTAAAAAATCAATAAAATATATTTTTTTAAAAAGAAAAAAAGATAATTAAGGAAAGGAGAGAAGGAAACAAACAATTATTGAGGTCCTATGTGCTAAGCATTGGGCTTTCTGCTTCAACTCCATCATCCTGTCTAAACCATGTAATAATGCTATGAGGAAACCAAGTCACTAAATAATCTGCCCAAAAGAGCTAAAAGAGCTTCAAATCAAAGCTGCAATTTGAATTTGAGTTGGCCAATCCTGGCGCCTGTGCTTTTTCCCATTTGTCTTATTTATTGTTAAAATTAATACCATTCACCAAGTGATTAGTATATAAGGGCCTTCTGCTGAAGCTCAATGTAATTCAATGAAATCCACAGGACAGCCCCAAGGTTAAAGAGGAAACTGAGGCTCAGAGAAGCCAAGTCACTTGTCCTAAGTCACAAGGCTAGCTAAGAAGTGGATCTGAGATCTGAACCTTCGTCGAATGCCAAAATCCTGGCTCGAGCTCTCAGCTGCACTGCTTTTAAGCAAAGCTGTCAGCTGGGTCTGCTGGACAGCTCTACTTGAAAGGGCTCAGCTAAGCTAGAACACCCTATGGCAGGGAGAGCAGAGTTGAGTTCAAAATTCCTGTAGTAGCAAAATTCATCTTCCCACACAGAATGGGGCTGGAAGCTCTATGATGTAAGCTTAAGGGCCAAGGGAAGAGGCTGGCCAGAGACTGGCCAGTGGTGAAGCAGCTGACATCATCCGTCCTGATTACATTTTCTGAGAATACAGGCTGCATTATAGCTGGTCATAGCAGGTGTCTTTTCTGAGCATAGAACCAGCAATTTATTTCCAACACTCTGCAAGAACTGAAAACACGCTCACTGCAAAAACAGTGTGGTTACAGACCAGACAGCACAGTGACAGAAGCTGTTAATTTCTCCAGGCAACCCAAGCACTGGAAAGCCAAGATGTGCCAGTCTGGCGGAAAAAAAAAAAAAAAAAATAGGCACTGAACATCCCTAACAAAGTCAGGCAGGTGCTCAGAGCCAAAGGCTTGGTCAGCACTTCACTAATTTGCTTTTCAAAAGGGGCACAACCTGGACCTCTTATGAAAAGCAAATCAGTGAAGAGCTAGATAGGAGGAGGCAGCTTTTTAATTATTATTTTTTAAACATCACAAAGGAAAACTTAATCTGTTTAAAACCCCACTGAATGGAACTGAAATGATTCTGGGAAGCAAAGCATTGGCTTGGCTTTTCCTCAGCTGGCCCATTCAAGCAGAAACATTCCCCAAGCTGCATAGGAAGGCGCCCCCTCCCTGCACAGCGGGAGCTATTTTGGTCCCAGCACTGCCCCAGTCCTCAGGTTTACGGATCCCTGGTCTAGCTTCCGCGGGCTTGGACGCCCCTCGGCCTCCCAGCAGCGGCAAGGCCAGAGCAGTTCAACCCTGTCACCTCCTCACCCCACTCCTTTCCAAGCCCGAGGCTCTGGGGGCATATCCTAGACAGCTTCCGCTGGCTGTTAAAGACCAGAGGGTCCCCACACCCCAACCAGATTCCAGAGAAGATCAGAGACAGACAGAGGCCTCCCCAACCTCTGAAAATAACCCCGGCGGTGCTGACATCGGGCTGCCCTGGCGGCAGCTGCCTCTGCGAGGGGCTCTGGAGGAAGCAGTGTCCCCTCCCTGCAGGGGACAGAAGCGGGCGGCGGCTATTCCCAGCCTGGTAACCTTGGAAGGCCACGTCATGATAACAAAACAAAACAAACAACAACAAAAATCCTAGACCCGAACTCGGGGCCTCCCCACGGGCCCGTGAATGAACTGACAGCAGCTATCATTTATGGGACGCCTGCTGTATGCCAGAGATGGTGCTCCACAAGCATTAGCTCATTTCATCCCCAGGACAGTCCTAACAGGCAAGCTCACTCCCGTTTAACTAATTAATTAGGCAACTGAGGCTCAGAAGATTCAGTGACTTGTCCAAGGTCACACAGTGAGTACAAGCCCAGGTCGGCCGCCAAAAATCGGGCTGAGGACCACTGCGCCGTCACGGCCTCGCGGTGGAACTGGGATGTCCTCCTTCTCCGTTAGACGCCAACGAGGGGGTGTTCCTCCTGACTGCCCTGAGCCACCCATGTCTGGTCCTAGGGGTCTGCCGAGCAGTCCCTGGGGGAGCAGGGATCCTGAAGACAAGCTGGGCCCCGGGGTGCGGAGAAGGCGGGCCCGCCCGTCATTCCCGCCGCGCGGGAGGGGACTCCGCTCCCTGGACGCCGAGACGAACGCTCCCTCCGCCTGGGAAAACCCCAGAGGCTGTTTCCGTCGCGGTCACCGCACTTACCCCGCCACTGCCCCCGAAGACGCCCGGCCGAGGGAAGCGAGAAAGAGCCGCGGCCGCCGCCGGACCGGGCCGGGTGGGCTCTCGCCGCTCCGGGCGGCTGCAGGGGCTTGAGACCTGTACCCCGGCGCCAGCGGCGACCCGGAAACAATCGGCCAGGAAATGACGTTTCTCGGAGGCGGGTCCGAAGGGAGGCCGGGCCGCGGCTGCGCGCTGGGCCGGGAAAAGCCGATGCCCACGGGCGAAGGAGGAAGGAGCGGAAGGCAGAAGAGCGAGGATAGAAGAGGCGGAATTTCACTGTAGAGACTGAAAGGCACGACCCGGGCTGGGGCCAGGACCCGGAAGTAAACGGATCCGGAAGTGACGCACGCCGTCCGCCCCTGGATGGCAGCTAGCCGAGTTGTCATGGGAACCGGTGAGGAGCGGGGCGGTGGAGTCCGAGCCGCTAGCCCAGACTGAGCGACCCTGGGCCTCCGCCTCCCGGACTTGCCCTCCGTGGAGATGACCCCGGAACTGTGCTCTCGCCTGCGCCTGGGCAGAGGCTGACAGCTGGATCCCTCGCCTCCTTTTTACGGGCGAAGAAGCCCAGGCTTAAAGAAGCAAGAGAAGCCGGGATCGCGGAGACTGAATCTAGCCTAGAGAGCACGGTTGATGCTACAGGCTGTCCTCCCAGCTTGGCCTCTGCCACTTACTAGCTGCCTGACCTTGGGAAAGTTACTTAACCTCCCCGCGCCTCAGTTTTTTCACCTGTAAAATGGAGTTGTAATAGTGCCGTCTCCTGGAATTCATGTGAGCATTGAGTTCATATATGGAAACCGCTTATTACAATAGTTGGCAGAAAGAGCTAAATATATTTTCTTTTTAAACCTGGTTAAGTTAAAAGAAATTACCTCTCTCTGCCCTCAATTTCCTTAAATGGAAGTCGGCAGTGGGGAAAACCAAGATAGTGCCTCGTTGCTTTTTGACTTTTCAACAGGCACCTGTGGTAGCGGCGTGGGCTACATTGGCATCGATATTGGTGGCTTGTTACTTCACTTCATGGGTTTGTCTTTGCTCCCACCCACCACCTTGCCCATAAGCTCCCCGAGGACTCGGTTTCTGTGGTTCACCACTCACTGAATCTCTAGTACATACTCAAGACTGTTGGGCATATTTGCAACTGAACCATTCATTCTATCTCCCTAACTTATCCCAGACATTTATTAAAGACTAGAGCCCACTCCATGCCTAGTTCTCTTCCTCCAACATGCCCTTGGCTCCCTGCACTTCTCATGCTCTCCTACCCTCCTGGCCTCTGTGCCTCTATATGCTGTTCCCACCGTGTCAATGTCCTTCCCCTCACCTCATCCCTTCCTAGTTTTTCTGGCTTCCAGCCCCAGCTCAGTCCTCACAGCCTTTCTGGAAGCTTTCCCTGATTTTTCCCAGCAAAGACCAGCCTTCCTCTGGTTCCCCACAACACTGTCATCATTTTTCTAAGATATTTTTTATTGATTTCAGAGAGGAAGAAGAGGGGGAGAGATAGAAACATCGATGATGAGAGAGAATCATTGATCAGTTGCCTCCTGCACACCCCCAACTGGGAATGGAGCCCAAAACCCTGGCATGTGCCCTTACTGGGAATCAAACTGTGACTTCCTGGTTCATAGGTCCACTCTCAACCCCTGAGCCACTCGGGCTGGGCTGTCTTTCATCATTTTATCTCAGCTCTTAACCACAGTGGATTACATTTTTAAACCTGACTCCCCCACAAGACCTGGAGCTCCTTATACATCTGTTTTCCCTGAGCTCTGAACAAGCCTGATCATGAGGTGCCCAATAGTTGTTCCTTAATGGTCGGATTCTCTCTCAGCCTTGGTGTCCCCAGCTAAAGCCAGTGGGCTCGTCTCAGGAGTCAATGACATAGTACATGGGGAAGCATTTGGAGAACCAACAACCTGCTATTCAAACAGCAGCGATTACTATATCTGTTGCTGTCTGAGCATCACTCGAGGACTTTATGTACTTCAGCTTTTATCAGCTAATGTTTAAGCTCCTCTCTAATCACCTGCAAGGTGATAGTGTTTACAGGAATTCCAGGTCATCCAAACTCTCTGACTTTGCAACAACTCAAAACTGTCCTTTGGAAACTGTTGTAAGACTGCATGAGCCTGCTAATAAGTCCCTTCCAGCCCTGTGGTTCTGTGACAGTCAAAAGGGAAACAGATTTTTAAGGTTTTACCAATAGGAAACCTTGGTCATTGAGACTTGGTGATATTTCACATCAGAAAAGACCCAAAGTCACTGGAGAGAGCCATGTTTCTCATATTTTAGACAGGGTTGAAGGTCCGAGATTTCTTTGCTTGGTGATGTGGAATCACAGGAGTATCTTTTACAGATTTTATTACATAATGATTAGCAGATTATATAACAGTCATATGACAATGATTAAGCACCTCTGCTTCCTAAGAGCCAACAACAGGAACGATCTACCTACTTCTGTTTTATAGGAGGGTGGTGTTTTTTAATCACAAAAGTAACACATGAATTCCAGCAATACAGGCATGTATAGGACAAAAAAGGAAAGCAATCCAATGACCAAGCAATCGATTTCCTGGCACCTACCAGAAAAACAAATGTAAATATACAAGAGACCTGTCACTTCATTGTCTGTAATGCAAAAACAGTGTGGCTCAGTGGTGGAGTATCAACCTATGAACCAGGAGGTCAGAGTTCGATTCCCTGTCAGAGCATGTGCCCAGGTTGCAGGCTCAATCCCCAGTAGGGGGTGTGCAGGAGGCAGCCGATCAATGATTCTCTGTCATCATTGATATTTCTATCTCTCTCTCCCCCTTTCTCTCTGAAATCAATAAAAATATATTTTTAAACATTCCAAAAATAAAAATAAAAAAACATTCTAAATGTCCATCAGTAGAGGAATGGTGTATCTGTACCAATGATTACTATGGATCACTTTTAAAGGATTACATAACTGTGAGACATGCAGTGGAATGAAAAAGACATACCCTGGAATGGAAAACAAAACATCAACCAAGACTAGATATTTTCTAAGGATGCGTATATATTGGGACAACAATACAAATGTAGATCATTTGTTTTTCAAGTCATTCCACAAATTCATATTATGTGATTTTAATTTCTCTCTCCCACAGAAGTCAGTTATCTCCATGAGGAGATAGCTACACCTGTTTTGCTCACAATTTTATTACTACTATCTGCCCCACATGCAATAAGAGGTTCAACAGTATTTATATCTGATGGAATTTTTCATTGATGTTAGGTTTAAAGGGCATAACTGAACAAAACAGATACAGCTCCTGCCCTCAAGGGGAGCCAGCAACAGGGACAGTCTTCTTATCAGAAAGACAATAAACTAGGAGTAGGACGAACTAAAAGCCTATAATTCAAAATTGAAGGTGGTAAATGTTATGAGAAGGGTATAGAGCTTATAGAATAGAGAGGGGACCTTTGACGGGGAAAATTAGAGGAGGTAGCATTTGAGCTGGGCTTTGAGTGAGTTGGACTTGTGAGGATCTCCAGCTGGAGGGAAGAAAGCAATCGAAAGGAAATCCTGGAAATTGAAACTCAACTGTCTCCAAGCATATAAAGTGGGCATTACTAGAGAAGGATAGTCTCATACTATATGTAGTACCAGCCATTAGTATTAATATAGTCATCATATCTGGCTTACAGGGAGTCTTCAATAAATATTTTAGTGAGAAAATCTATATTACTGAACCCCTACCATGCTCCAGTTGATTGTTGCCAATTTCCCCACTAATTGTGATGAGATATTTAGGTTTCTGAAGAGGAGCAGTACAGATTTTTAAGTGAAACTTCTCAATCACAAACCCCAGGTGTAAATACACTTCCTAGTTCCACCTGCTGAGAGCCCACAAGAAATGACACCCCTTGAGCAACAATCACCCAGATCTTGCTTTCTAAATACCATTCTCCACTAAAAGGAACCAAGGCTCCTTGGAGAAATGACATTCTCAGGGCTCGGGCAGGGAAATTGCAACGTGTACCTGGAACATCTTATTGAGACAGGAAGTAAGGATATGCTAAAAGAGTAATGGGACATGTTAAAAGGACACAAAAGCCAGGTTGGAGGAGTTCCTTTTGGTCAAATCTGGGACAATTAGAACATCAAAATTAATAATGATAGTAACAGACTGAAAGGCTTTAGTGGGAGGGGAAAAGAAACCATGATCCCATCCTGATACCAAACATAAAATACTGTTTGCCAGAGTCACATGCACAGGGCTGTGTGGCCCTGGGTGCCAGGTCTGACCCCTGCACTGAGAATGGATAAGGAACACACAGCTCATCAGGTTAGAAAAATGAGTGCACAGGATGAGCTGGGGAATTGGGGTGATGGGATGTCAGCCTAGTCTCTGAGGATCTCAAGTGTCAGGTAGAGTTGCTTTGTCCCTGTGGGCACCTGGGAGCCACTGAAGGTCTAGGAGCAAGAAAGATGGTGATCACAGCCCTTGCTCTCTAGACCACGTGTTTGGTGCTGGGAGGCAACAGAGTATGGTGAATAAGAAATCAGCATTTAAGGTCCCCAGCAACATGGTACAGTGGGACAGAAATGACCCTACAGCCAGTAGACCTGGGTTCAAGTATAGCATTTAGTAGCCCTGTTGAGGTAGCTAGTAAGCCAGGACAAGTGGAATAAGGAAACTGAGACAGATAGTTAAACAAGCAGTTTGCAGCCATCTAGTAAATGCTATCTTCCCTACACCAAGGACACTGGTTTAGTCCAGCCAGTGTAGCTCAGTGTTTGAGCGTCAACCTATGAACCAGGAGGTCATGGTTCGATTCCCAGTCAGAGCACATGCCCAGGGTGTAGGCTCAATCCCCAGTAGAAGGCGTGCAGGAGGCAGCCAATCAATGATTCTCCTTCACCATTGATGTTTCTATCTTTCTCTTCCTTCCCCTTCCTCTCTCTGAAATCAATTAAAAAAATATATTTAAGAATTACCATATGACCTAGCAATTCTACTCCTAGGTATCTACCCAAAATAGTTAAACTTGGGGGCTTGAATAGAACATTGTGCACCAATATTCATAGCAGCATTATTCACAATAGCCAAAAGGTGGAAACAATCTAAGTATCCATCAACAGATGAATGGATACACAAAATGTGGTATACCCATACACTGGAATACTATTCACCCATTAAAAGGAATGACGTTCTGATATGTTACCACATGGATGAATATTGAAAAACATTATGCTATGTGAAAGAAGCCGTCGTGAAAGTACAAATATTATATCATTCTACTTACATGAAATGTCTATAATTGGAAAATTTGAAGAGACACAAAGTAAATTGGAAGTTACCAGGGACTAGGGAGAGGGGAGAATGAAGACATTACTTAATGGGTATGGAGTTTCTGTTTGGGGTGATGAAAAAATTTTGGAAACAATAGTGGTGGTGATTGCCTGATATTGTCAATGTAATCAATGCTACTGACTTATACAGTTTTAAATGGTCAAAATGGCAAATTATATATATCCATATAGATATATCTATATGAATATGTACATATCCACAATAAAAACCTTTTTGATCATTGTACTATAGTTTTGTATGAGAATGTCTTTTTTTTCCTTTTTTAAAATATATTTTATTGATTTTTTACAGAGAGGAAGGAAGAGGGATAGAGAGTTAGAAACATCGATGAGAGAGAAACATCAATCAGCTGCCTCCTGCACACCCCCTACTGGGGATGTACCCACAACCAAGGTACATGCCCTTGACTGGAATGGAACCTGGGACCCTTCAGTCCGCAGGCTGTCGCTCTATCTACTGAGCCAAACAGGTCAGGGCGAGAATGTCTTTCTTTTAAGGAAATGCCACTAAAATATTTATAAGGTGCATCATGTCTACAAATGTTTTATATAGAAAAGGCTAAGCAACCATCCAACCAGTAGCTATGACATGCAATGGCCACCAGGGGGCAGACGCTCAACACAGGAACTGCTGAGCTGTGGTGACTTAGCAGTGGGAGTTCTTGGATGATGCACCCCAGAACCAGAGAGGAGGGAGCCCGATTCCAGGGTGTGTCACCTGAGAACCACCCTCTCGCAATCTGGGACCCCTCGGGGGATGTTGAAGAGCCTGTTTTGGCCCAATCCCTGCAGGCCAGGCTGAGGGACCCCACTTGCTGGAGTGATCCTGCTCACTCTGCAAATGCCCTTTGAGCCGTGGCGCCAGCCTGTCTTGCCCAATCCCGCCCTGCCGGCCACCTTCTAATTAATTTCCTTTCAATGTGCATGAATCCATGCACTGGGACACTCGAGTGTGTGTGTGTGTGTGTGTGTGTGTGTGTGTGTGTGTGTGTAAATATATATATATATTCTAGTGTCCCAGTGCATGAAATTCCTGCACTAGGGATGGTCCCTCAGCCTGGCCTGTGCCCTCTTGCAGTCCGGGAGCCCTCAGGAGGTGTCCGGGGAGCGGGCCTAAGCCATCAGTTGGACATCCTTAGCACTGCTGTGGAGGCAGGAGAAGCTCCCGCCACCGCCACTGCGCTTGCCAGCCATGAGCCCAGCTCAGGGCTTCTGGCTGAGCAGCACTCCCGCTGTGGGAGTGCACTGACCACTAGGGGGAAGCTCCTGTGTTGAGCGTCTGCCCCCCAGTGGTCAGTGCACATCATAACAATTGGTTAAGCAGCCTTAACATATCATTAGCATATTACGCTTTGACTGGTTGAACGGACACCCGGACAACCAGACACTTAGCATATTAGGCTTTTATTATATGGGATATATATATATATATATATATATATATATATATATATATATATATAGAGAGAGAGAGAGAGAGAGAGAGAGAGAGCGAGAGAATTGGGGAATCTGGTTGAAGGGGTTTCTGGGAGTTCATTAAAACATTTTTTAACTTTTTTGTAAGTCTAAAATTATTTCAAAATAAAAACTTACAAAAATAATGGCCTAAATACAAAATAATATTTTATCTCCTACAACCAAAGAATAAAAAAAGACAACCCAATAAAAAATGAACAAGAGACTTGAACAGACATTTTCCAAAGGAAGACATACAAATAGCCAATAAGCAAACGAACAAGTGCTCAACATCATCCATCATTATAAAAATTAAAACCGCATGGGGTGCGCAGGAGGCAGCTGATCAATTATTCTCCCTCATCATTGATGTTTCTATCTCCCTCTCCCTTCCTCTCTGAAATCAATAAAAATATATATTTTTTTTAAATATATTTTATTGATTTTTTACAGAGAGGAAGGGAGAGAGATAGAGAGCCAGAAACATCGATGAGAGAGAAACATCGATCAGCCACCTCCTGCACATCTCCTACTGGGGATGTGCCCACAACCCAGGCACATGCCCTTGACCGGAATCGAACCTGGGACCTTTGAGTCCGCAGGCCAACGCTCTATCCACTGAGCCAAACCAGTTTCGGCCAATAAAAATATTTTTTTTAAAAAATCAAAACCACAAGATCCTACTACACACCTACTAGAATGGCTAAAAGCAAAATGTAGACAACCAAATGTTGGTGAGGATGTGGAGCAACTCATACATCATTAGAGGTTTTGGGAAATGGTTTGGTTTGGCAGTTTTTAATAAATTTAAATGACCCAGCAATTCCACTTCTATATGAATACTTCATTTTCCAATGTCTTACTAATTGTGATGACTTCATTCTATCTTTAGCCAATGTCTCAAGTCACAATATATGCAGTTGCTGCTGATGGTAGTGGATTTAAATCTCTATTTCAATCAGTCTTGACAATATTCATTGTTTAGTTCTAGTTCTTGTCACATCATACTGGATCATAATTTTTGCATATATTATTGATATAATATAAACTGTAAAATGCTGTGTGATCTGCTGAAGTAATAGATAAACTGCTATTTTTATGTGGTCATCCCCCTACATCTTTCCTGTTTGTCCAAATCATTCACAGCCATATTCCAAACATCCATTAGGATGCCTGGCACATAGAAGGTATTGGTTGAATGAATATTTGCATCAGCGTTACTCACATTAAAACTCTTTGCAATCCGAGGAGAAACCAAGATGGCGGCATAGGTAAACACCTGAAATTGCTGCCTCGCACTACCACTTCAAAAATACAACTTAAAGACAAAACGGACATCACCCATAACCACAGGAAGGCTGGCTGAGTGGAAATTCTACAACTAGAAGGAAAGAGAAAAGCACACTGAGACTCAGAGGAGGTGCGGAAGTAAAGTGCAGAGGTACGGAGGCGCAAGCGGGAAGGGCTGGCACTGAGGATGTGGTTGTCTTTTTCAATCTGAAGGGAGTCACAAGCTCCCAACTGCTCTGAACTCCAGTTCTGGGTGAGTCTCTGGGGACCCAGACTCATACAGGGAGAAACTGGACTGACTGGCATCAGGCAGAACTACAGGGCAGCTTTCTCTCAAAGGTGCTTGCAGCGATTACCGCGGGACACTAAGACCCGGGGCCTCTTAGGGCAGTGCTGAGGACCAGCCATAGCTGTTTGCTCCACCCTGTTGATTCCCTGAGACCCTGCCCCATCCAAGCTGGTCACAGAGGCTTTTGCATATGAATGGTCTGGCCCTTTGCAATCTGAAAATTACCTAACAAACTGCAGCTGGATCAGAGAGACCCAGAACTTCCAAAAGAAGGCCCAAGGCCCTACAGCAGCTTGCATTGCTTCACAGCTGGGCCTCATCTGGGCACCTCCAAACCCCAAACAAAGAGGAAGAATCTGCAGATCTCTCATAGCCCCTGCTGGGTAGCCTCAGGCAGAGGCTAAATTAGCACCTCCTTAGAGATCCAAGAGCCAGTGTACCCAGAGTGGGACCATCCAGATTACAACTCCTCAGATCCATAAGGG
This sequence comes from Myotis lucifugus, assembly GCF_000147115.1. Lineage (NCBI taxonomy): Eukaryota > Metazoa > Chordata > Mammalia > Chiroptera > Vespertilionidae > Myotis > Myotis lucifugus. The sequence continues at coordinate 1,603,704 of NW_005871263.1, read as the reverse complement.
ACACACTCAGGGGGCAGACTCAGTGAGCACAAAAGCCCCACTGAAGCAAGTCTTGCCCCATAAGGGTGTCTTCAGCACAGAAGTTCTCCCACCGTAGACACAGCTGATTCTCACAGCCAATTGGCCTGGAGGTCAATTCCTCCCAGTGATACCTACAACAATCAAGGCTTAACTACAAGAAGACTGTGCACAAAGCCCACAAAGGGGTGCACCAAGAGTGTCCACCTCAGGTAATTGGGGAGGCTGAGCCACTGGGCCCTATAAGACACCTAGCACAGAAAGCCACTCTATCAACACAGGGAAGCAGCCAAAATGCAGAGACAAAGAAACAGGTCACAAATGACAGAAATGGAGGAAAGCAAACTACTGGATATAGAGTTCAAAACCACACTTTTAAGGTTTTTCAAGAATTTTCAAGAAACCGCTCGATAAATCTAGTGAGACCCTCGAGGTTATGAAAAAGGACCAACTAGAAATTAAGCATACACTGACTGAAATAAAGAATATTATACAGAGATCCAACAGCAGATTAGAGGATCACAAGAATCAAGTCAAAGATTTGAAATACAAAGAAGCAAAAAACACCCAACCAGAAAAGAAAAAAGAATCCAAAAATATCAAGATAGTGTAAGGAGCCTCTGGGATAACTTCAATCATACCAATATCCGAATTATGGGGGTGCTAGAAGAAGAGAGAGAGCAAGATATTGAAAACCTATTTGAAGAAATAATGACAGAAAACTTCCCCTACCTGGTGAAAGAAATAGACTTACAAGTCCAGGAAGCACAGAGAATCCCAAACAAAAGGAATCCAAAGAGGACCACATCAAGACACATTATAATTAAAATGCCAAGAGCAAAAGACAAAGAGAGAATCTTAAGAGTCTCATGCTCTACCGACTGAGCTAGCCGGGCACGGTGACAAAGAGAGAATCTTAAAAGCAGCAAGAGAAAAACAGTTACCCACAAGGGAGTACCCATACAATTGTCAGCTGATTTCTCAATAGAAACTTTGCAGGCCAGAAGGGAGTGGCAAGAAATATTTAAAGTGATGAATAGCAAGAACCTACAACCAAGATTACTTTACCCAGCAAAGCTATCATTCAGAATTGAAGGTCAGATAAAGAGCTTCACAGATAAGAAAAAGCTAAAGACCCTGGCTGGTTTGGCTCAGTGGAGAGAGCGTCAGCCTGTGGACTCAGGGGTCCCGGGTTCGATTCCGGTCAAGGGCATGTACCTTGGTTGCGGGCACATCCCCGGTGGGGGGTGTGCAAGAGGCGGCTGATCGATATTTCTCTCTCATTGATGTTTCTAGCTCTCTATCCCTCTCCCTTCCTCTCTGTAAAAAATCAATGAAATATTAAAAAAAAAAAAAAGTAAAAGCTAAAGGAGTTCATCACCGCCAAACCAGTATTATATGAAATGCTGAAAGGTATTCTTTAAGAAGAGGAAGAAGAAGAAAAAGGTAAAGATTAAAATTATGAACAACAAATACATATCTATCAACAAGTGAATCTAAAAATCAAGTGAATAATCTGATGAACAGAATAAACTGGTGAATATAATAGAATCAGGGGCATAGAAAGGGAGTGGACTGACAATTCTCGGGGGAAAGGGGTGTGGGGGGTTCGGGAAGAGACTGGAAAAAAATTGTACACCTATGGATAAGGACAGTGGGGGGGGGGCGTAAGGGCAGAGGGTGGGGTGGGAACCGGGTGGAGGGGAGCTATGGGGGGGGAAAAAGAGGAACAACTGTAATAATCTGAACAATAAAGATTTAATTAAAAGAAAAAAACTCTTTGCAATCCAAGACTATGTCCCCCTTTTTTAAAAATATTTTTTTACAGATTTCAGAGAGAGGAAGGGAGAGGGAGAGAGAGGTAGAAACATCAATGATGAGAGAGAATCATAAATCTGTTGCCTCCTACACGACCCCTACTGGGGATCAAGCTGAAACCCAGGCATGTGCCCTGACTGGAATGGAACCGTGACCTCCTGGAAACACTGAGCCACACTGTCGGGCCCCTTATTGATTTTTACTTTCAGTCTAAGTACAGTAAGGCATAATGGGCAGGGACAGTAAACCCTGAAGGAACTGGAGAGAAAAAGGAGGCAGTGTTCACCTAGTTGGGCCAGGTGAGTCTGTGAGGTATGTACTTGTTTGCCCCCTAGTGGTGTAGGTGGAAATGCCTCTGGGCTCATACCAGTTTGGCAATCTTGAATCTCTTATCAGTTTGAAATTAAAGATGAAATTACCTGCCCATAGATTAATAAATGTAATAACACATAATGGTGTGAATTATGCCTACTTTAGATAAGTATAACAATAAGTTTTACATGTGACCTGAGGCTAAGAGATAGGGATTGAGGGCTGGGTCATGTCTAATCATCTATTCTTCCACAGGGCCTAATGCAATATTCTTTAATTTTTTTTAATATTCTTTAATTTTTACTTAAAAAGTAATGCAGAAATAAAAGAGGGGAAAGTTTAGACAATACAAGAGAGAAGAGAATGACAAGTAAGTCTTCCTCCAGGCCTAGAACCTAGACCCCAGGGCCCTCGTTTTCCTTTCTGATGATGGACACCGGTACCAGATTCTCAGAACTCTGTTCAGTCAGGTGATCAATTTATGTGCTGGGACTTCCAAGCTTTAGGACTGGGAAACCCTCAACTCTAGCCAAACCAGGAGGATTGATCACCCTACCATTCAGAGACATCTACTCACCATACACAATTATATACCAGTTACATTACTCAGCACCTTGGTGTTATTTTAATTAAATATATACTTTGAAGATCATTCTATATCAGCTGTATATTCATTTAACAAATATATATGGAGTTACTTACCATGCACTAGGCACATTTATTAATCTATGGGCAGGTAGTTTCATCTTTAATTTCAAATATATATGGAGTTACTTACCATGCACTAGGCACTGTTTTTAAAAGCTAAAGATACAGCTGGGCCTGTGTTGCTCAGTGGTTAAGCATAGACCCATGAACCAGGTGATCACAGTTTGATTCCTCATCAGGGCACATGCCCGGGTTTCGAGCTCAACCCCCAGTAGGGGGCGTGCAGGTGACAGCTGATTAATGAGTCTCTCTCATCATTGATGTTTCTCTCTCCTCCCTTCCTCTCTGAAATCAATTAAAAAATATATTTTAAAGCTAAAGATACAGTAAACAAACGGACAAAAATTCCTGTCCTCATGGAGTTGACATACCAGTAATTATATCTATTGTATTTATTTAATAATTTTGCTAGCATGACCAGTGCTGTCCTGGACATCTGTGTGTCTGTATCCTTCCCTCGTGTGTGAGTAGCTCTACAGCAGCACTGTCCACAGAACTTTCTGTGATAATGGAAATGGTTGTATCTGCTGTGTCCTGATACATAGCCTCTATGGGGCTGCTGAGCACTAGAAATATGGCTAGTGAGACACAGGAGTTGAAAATATTTTAATTTATTGATTTATTTTTAGAGAGAGAAAGAGATTTGTTGTTCCACTTATGCATTCATTGGTTGCTTCTTGTAGGTGCCCTGACTGAGGATCAAACCAGAAATTTTGGCATATTGGGAATGACACAAAGGCACAAATTTGCATTCAATTAACCTGGTTTAACTAACATGGTTTATTGATCCCACGTAGTCTCCTTACTGTGAGGCTTTTGTTTGCTTTCCGGTAGAGGCTTAATTGATCATTAACTTTCCAGGTTACGAAAACCATGTAGAATTGTTAGTACAGCCTTCCTTTTAAAAAAGCTGTTTCTTGTTAAATAGATATATGCAAGAGTCAGTTGGGTGCAGTAGAAAGTGGAGAAAGTTGGGATTCAAAACATCTGGGATGGAGGTCTGCTCCTTTCTTGTGAGGGTAAGGTTTAGTCCAGCTCTTCAAGCTTCAGCTTCCCCACCTGTACAGATCAGAAGCTGAACCTTATCACCAGGAGGCGGGTGAACATAATATGAAATAATGTTGACTTAGGGAGGGAGACACGCTTCCCATTATTTCTGCTTTCACTAGCAAGTCTCAGTGTGGTGATAGCCTGTCTTCAACACCTACTTAGTAATGGCTAATCTCTTTTCAGCATCAACAATATTCAGCATAAACGAATGATATAGTTTAGGGGTGCTCTCCCCCACCTCCCAGAGCTTGTCCGAGTCTTTCTTCCCTCTCAGGTGTGCATCTCCTAAACTCTAAGAGTCCCCAGGAGACTTGCAACCAAGGAAGCAATTGGCCGTGGCAGCTCCACTGGGCTCATGCCCTGAACCTGTCTCTAAGACCCCCTTTTCTCTGACTTTTCAGTGAGCCAATAGCAGCCCCACCTAGGCGCTCTCCTGTTGCTTCTTCTGTCCTAAGCCCTTCCGTGTTTCACTGTCATATATCCTATATAATAAAGAGCTAATATGCTAATTAGACCAAACAGCAGAACAACCGTCCAGACGACCTGCCAAACAAAGCCAGGGCTGCAAGGGCCGAGGCAGTAGGGTCTGCAAGGGCCAAACCCCTTGCACAAATTTTGTGCATTAGGCCTCTAGAGTATGTGTGTGTGAGTGTATATACATATATATATATATTATTGATTTCAGAGAGGGAGAGAGAGAAACATCGATGATGAGAGAATCATTGATTGGCTGCCTTCTGCACGTCCCTACTGGAGATTGAACCCGCAACCCAGGTATGTGCCCTGACCAGGAATGGAACCATGATCTGGTTCATAGGTTGGCACAACCATTGAGCCACACCAGCTGGGCTGTCCCTAGTTTTATTTTTTTTTATTTTTTATTTTTATTTTTTTTAATATATTTTATTGATTTTTTACAGAGAGGAAAGGAGAGAGATAGAGAGTTAGAAACATCGATGAGAGAGAAACATCGATCAGCTGCCTCCTGCACATCTCCTACTGGGGATGTGCCCGCAACTCAGGTACATGCCCTTGACCGGAATCGAACCTGGGACCCTTCAGTCCGCAGGCCGAGGCTCTATCCACTGAGCCAAACCGGTTTCGGCTGTCCCTAGTTTTAATAAACATACTCTCAAAATGACCTGGGGGGGGGGGGGGGAATGATATTTTTTTATTTTTTATTTTTATTTTTAAAAATATATTTTATTGATTTTTTTACAGAGAGGGAGAGGGATAGAGAGTTAGAAACATCGATGAGAGAGAAACATCGATCAGCTGCCTCCTGCACACCTCCCACTGGGAATGTGCCCACAACCAAGGTACATGCCCTTGACTGGAATCAACCCGGGACCTTTCAGTCCAATGCTCTATTCACTGAGCCAAACTGGTTAAGGCAAAATGATATTTTTTAAAATTTCCATTGTAGTTTTACAGTTCCCTTGTAGAAGTAAGTGATGCCTGTTTTTTATTTATAGCTCAGGAGTGATATCAGATCTCCCTTTAAATTTTGTTTGCTTAAGTTTATTTATTATTCTTTTTGTTCTAATTTTTTCCTTTTTTTGTTTGCCTGAATTTAAAGAAATCAACTCGGGTTGAGGAGAAATATTAAATAATCGTGCATAAGTAAATACCTAAGTAACAGTAATGATTTATATTTAGGAAACAGGTGGAAGCCCAAAACCGGTTCGAATTTTGCCAATCTCAAAAACTCGTTTTCCACATTTTCCAGATTTCCCCTAACTTTGCCTTTCTCTCTCCCTCCAATCAGAGAGGCCAGGAGGCGTGGCGCACCCCTAGCCCCGCCCTCAGGCAGGGGCATATCCCAGAAGCCTCGCTCCTAGAGGCCCTCGCCGTCCACTAGCCCCGCCCCCTCCCCGCCCTTCGCGCGCTGGCGGCTGTCTCGGCCCCGCCCCCTCGGGCTCCTCCTTCTCGGCCGCCGTTAGGCTGCGCTTCGCGGCAGCAAGATGGCGGCGCAGCAGCAGGGCACTGCGGGCGGTGCGCAGCTGGCGGGGCCCGCGGCGGAGGCCGACCCACTGGCCCGCTTTACGTGTCCCGTGTGCTTAGAGGTGTACGAGAAGCCGGTGCGGGTGCTCTGCGGACACGTGTAAGCGGCGAGCCCGGGCCTGGTCGGGGGGCGCCTGACTGGGCGGAGGGGAATGGAGCCGAGGGGCGAGGCCCCAGCCGGGAGGGTCTCGGGCGGGGGTCTCGGCCCAGCGCGGCCTCTCCGCGGGGCCTTCCGAAGACCCGTGGAAGTTGCCGGCTTCCTCCCAAGCGTCCCGCTCTTCCGACGAGCTCCTGTGTTCCGAGCGGCCTGTCAGCGCCTCCCAAGCGGGACGGTGGCGCTAAACCCCGCCGGGGCTCTGCCCGCGAGAGCCACCGTTTCCCTGGGGTAGTGCGTGCGTCGCCCCTCGAGGGGGCACATCTGGCGTCATCACCCAGCTCTGCCCGGTAATGCCCATGTGCCCTGAGGTTGGGGGAACTAAGCGAGGCTGCAGGAACAAAAGGGAAGCCACGCTGTCCGTCGGAGCGGTCCGCCTTCCCTGGGAAAGGGGCCGTCGGCCTTCCTCCCGCCTCGGTGGCAGGTGTGCTGCGGGCTGTGGGGAGCGAAGCCTCCGTGGCCTGCGTGTTGCTGGGGGGCGTGGGGGCGGCTGACGGAGGTGTGTGCGGTGATGTCGGGACCGGTCCTGGGCTGCTGCGGCAGGTGTTTTGAGTTTGGCCGCGTTTGAATCTCAGCCTTGCTCCGTCAAACACTCAAAACACCTAAACTGAAAGCATTGGCCATCTCCTTCTTGCCCCTGAGGGATGGCGTTTTCTCCACGGTCTCCCTCGGTGTGCATCATGGCCGTCACCTTGGCATTGGCCTTGGGACCCCTTTACTGGTCAGTGGGCACTTGCTGGGCCTCGCGGGCATTATTTCTGCAGCCACCCCCGCCGGGGAAGGGCTCCCCGGGCACGCTGACGGCTTTTTGCTCGTTCCTTCGAGGGCACCAAGCTCTTTCTAGCTTTGGGCTGTTGTGGTTGCAGCACATTTTGCCTGGAACTCCTCCTGTCCCATCTGCACCCCCGTCCCCACCACCCCAGATCCTTTTCAGACTTCAAGTCCCAATGTGTTACCTCCCTTGTCCCCATCCCCATTTATGAGACTGACGCGCTGCCTACTGCGCTAAGAGGGCGCCGGCTCCCGGCCTATCCCCCCCATCCCCATTTAAATGGCTCCCAGTTTCTTGCACCGAGCAAAATTTAGGGTCATGAGGGCAGTGACCATTTTTATTCTGCCCCGTTTATATCCCCGGTGCCCAGCACAGTGAGCATCCATCTTCCAGTCTTAGGTTCAACAGACCAAAATATTTGTATGCCAGATGCTTGGGGCAGAGCAAGAAAGAAGGTGATTCTGCCCGCAGAGTTCACAATCTGCCGAATAAATAAGTATCAGCAAATGTTCAGGCTATTGTGAAAATTCACTGTGCAATGGGAGAGTATTATAGGAATCAAACTGAGGGTGGGAGGTGGTGGGGGTGGGGGTAATGGATGAATAAAGAAGCTTGACTTAGCAGAATTTACCAACTGAAGAGCAACAGACCTTGAGGTTTCCTTGAGCCAGATGAACCTTTCCTGGGTCAGAGGTCAGGGGACAGCGCTGGGATTCAAACCTTGACTCTCTTTGCTCGCCATACATACTACTTCTACATGTTCATCCGTTCAGAGTTGATTGAAAACGGATGCACCTCTCTGAGCCTCCCTTAGGGCCAGCCAAGTGCTCTTTTACTCCGCCTAATTGGTTTTTGATAACTTTTGTACTTGGAAACTTCAGCATCACTGTAGCTCTGGCTGGGTGTAGCATTAGATTTTTATAAAACTTTTATTTCAACCTCTAAATGACTGTCCTGCTTCAATCTAGTAGAATACAGGTGGCCTGGTGCCCAGGAGAAAGGACTTTGTACATAGCACTGTCACAGAAAGGGTGGAGCATCTGAAAGGCTGAACTAGAAGAAGGCCAGATGTAGGAAATGGAAACTGAAAGCAGGCTATTTTCTTAGCAGGCATTTATCATGGCCCCAAAGGTCTTCCTTTCTGCTTTTCGGACACCCCTCTGCATTTGGTGTCATCTTTGTATGGAATTCTGCATCCAGGTCTGTGTGCCTCCTCATAAATTTAGGCCTCAGTTCAAATGTTAGCTTCTTAATGAAGCTTTCTGTGATCCACCCCAGCTGAACTCATTGCTTTGTTTTATTTCCTTTGTGCATTTAATCACTATCTGAACCTAATATTTGTGTTTTTCTCCGCTCTGGAACACAGCAATTATGAGGATCGGGACTTAGTTTCGTTCAACATTGTGCCTTCAGTGGTGAATCACTAGACCCCTCACCTTCTCCCAGCCTGGTCTAGAATTTTGCCTAGCAGAATAACATCTAGCTTAGTGACAAAGGGGAAGAAAATTCTTAGAAACAGTAAAAAAAAATTGTCAGATGTGCAGATTACCTTTGATTATACATTCTGCCTTAAACCTATCAGGTTGGGTATGTAGCTGGGCTATTTTCATGCCTTATTATCCATTCTTTCTGTGTACTTGATCTCAGCATCACCACCTGTCCAGGCTTCAGGATAGAAACTTGGGCTCAGTGATTGAGCATCAATCTATGACCAGGAGGTTACGATTTGATTCCTGGTCAGGGCACTTGCCCGGTTGTGGGCTCCATCCCCAGTGTGGGGTGTGCAGGAGGCAGCTGATCAATGATTCTCTCTCATCGATGTTTCTATCTCTCTCTCTCCCTCTCCCTTCCTCTCTGAAATCAGTAAAGATACATGCTTAAAAATAAAATGTTTAAAAGAATATTTAAAACCAACAACTCTATTTTCTGTGATAGTCCCAGAGTTATTTTTCTAAAACGTGAATTTAGTCTTGTTGATACTTTGCTTTAAACATCTGCTTATGAGGAAAATGTTAGGCTTTTATTTCCTTAGCTGCATCATGAGTTTTTAAGTCTAAGGATCTGTGATATCCTCTTGCTCTGCCAGCTAAACTTTCTTTTAAGGTTCTTTTTGTAGATGCTGCCTCTGAAGTCTTCCTAGCCCTGTCCTTAGGTCACAACTAGTTGCTCTTGTATTTGTGTTCCCATAGTGCTTTGCATTCACCTCTAATGATAGCAGCTCCTGTTTGTGGTGCATTTCAAATGTGCTAGATACTGTACTAAGGTCTCCCCACATTCCTAGAGCTGAGTACTACTGTCTCCATTTCACAGAGGAAAAACCGAGATTCAGGAAACCCCTCAGTGTACTGTGACACCTTTTGCTCTGTATCACAGTAGTTTGCCTTTGTTTCTGTTGCTGGACCTGTGTGTTCTTTGCAGGACCCATCCCCCCACCCTAATTTTTCTGGCATAGGGAGAAGCAGGTTTTTTTGTTTGATTTTTGTTAATCCTCACCTGAGGGTATTTTTTCCATTGCTTTTCAGAGAGAGTGAAGGGTGGGGGAGACGGAAACATCGATGTGAGAGAGACACAACTGGTTGCCTCCTGCCTGAGCCCCAGAGAGGGCAGGGGCGAACCTGCAACCCAGGTACATGCTCTCGATCAGGATTCGAACCCGAGACCCTTTGGTGCGCAGGCCAACGCTCTAACGACTGAGCACACTGCCCACGGCAGGGGGACTTGGTATTTGAATCAGGAGTAGGGAGGAAGTTGTCTTTAACCCATTATTCATTGATGTCTTTTAAAAGTTTATCCATTTTGTTGTCTTGTCTTCACAATGCATGACTCAGGTTCTCTGTATGTCTTGTTCTAGCTTTTGCTCTGCATGCCTGCAGGAATGTCTGAAGCCGAAGAAGCCTGTCTGTGGGGTATGTCGCAGCCCTCTGGCACCTGGCGAACGAGCCGTGGAGCTCGAGCGGCAGATTGAGAGCACAGAGACTTCTTGCCATGGCTGCCGTAAAAATGTATGTGGAGGGAAAACGGAAGAGTTGGTCTTTCTGTGATGAGATGGGGTAAAACGTAGAGCTGTTGCCATGTAGTTTCTGAAGGTAGAGCATGATGGATGACTAATAGCACATGTGCTTGCTGGTTATCTGTGGCAATGGCTGTGCTGTTTCATTTCGGTAACCTTATTGGGTTTTTGGGTTGTTTTTTTGTTTTAAGAATGGGCTTAGTAATTACATATTTTAGCTCTGAAAATCATAGAAATCAATTATCCCAGTTTTTCCCTATAAATGACTCATTTTTCCAAAGCATTATGCCCAATATTAATTAAAATATGACAGAAGGATATTTCTTAATGTCTTTAATATAAAGTCAGTGACTCAAAAAAGTTATCTGCTTTAGTTAATTTGAGAGGAAATTTAAAAATCTACATCAGCACTGGTCAGTGTGGCTCAGTTGGAAAATCGTCCCGTATACCAAAAGGTGGTGGGTTCTGTTCCCAGTAAGGGCACATACCCAGGTTGTGGGTTTGATCCTCAGTTAGGCCACATGTGGGAGGCAGCCAGGGGATGTTTATCTCTCACATTGATGTTTCACTTTCTCTCTGTCCCTTCCTCTCTCTAAAAATCAATTAAAAGTGTATATAATTACAGATATAAAAATCACTTTTTAGCACCTGACAGGGAAAAGGTCAGTATGAAATGTTTGATTATAATAGCAAGATCTAACATCTAAATGCACCCATGCTCTTTTGTGTAACAATATTAGAGTCAGATATATTTATTTTAACATCTGTTGTAACGAGAAATACTACTGTCTTGTTTTCTTGTTTTCCAAGAGATATACACAGGCTTATTGGTTTTTAAATCATTATAATTTTGTTAATTCCAGACAGTACGAAAATCTCTATATATAAAGGGCTAATATGCTAAGTGTCCGACCATCCATCCAGTTGCTATGATGTGCACTGACCACCAGGGGGCAGATGCTCAACGCCATTTACAGAGAAGCTGCACTGCGGACCTGGCGCCCATAAAGCAACACTTGGCTTACCCCAAGTGGGACACAGGCCCCACCACCACCCCAGAGCGACCGCCCACCAAATCGCAGCTGACACTGCTGCCAAGACCCCATGGCACAAAATGCGGCCAGTAGCCCAGCCCAGCCCAGAAACGGTCGCTATGGGGGCGCTGGGTAATGACATCACATAGCAATGACTAGCCTCCTTGCAGTTTCTTCAACCTAGGAACACAGCTTGCTTTATAGCCAGGTGCAAACATTTCACACTTTAACCAAATGTCTGTGAAGCATTTTCCTATGCCTCATCTCATTTGATCCTCACAGAAGTCCTGGAGTAGGTAGATAGGAGACTTGGTGGAATCCTATTTTCTTTTCATTAGCTGGAAAACGGAGATTTAGAAAGCTTAGAAACTTGACCCGACTGAAAAGAAGTAAGAAATAGTGTACCTTGAAAATGACTTCAGGTTTTCTCATTGTGCAGAATATAGTCAAACACTGCTGCAATGAAATATTTTACCCTTTCTTCACCTTGCGTGATCTACAATAATAATCTGCTTTGTGTTGATATTTACTGCTGTGTTGCTGACAGTTACCTGAAAGAGAAGTTGGGGTGATTCACTGGGCTGGAAATAGTTTAGCTAAATCAGAAAGCGGGTCTAATTAAGCAAGTTTATTCTATATCTATAAAAGGCTAAGTTGACTCGAGCATGCGCAATACATATAAAGCTCAAACTGGTGCCAATCGCACGCATGTGTTTTCTGTCATTGTTGATCGTGAATTTGGTTGACAGTTCTGTTATAGAGAAAGGGTGAATAGCGATATTAAAATATTCTAGTTAATTTCCTTTCAACATGCATGAATCCGTGCACCAGGCCACTAGTATAAAATAATGTAGGCTTGTTCCCACTCCGTAGCTTACCTCTTTAAAGTGGTTCAGTTTAGAAGACTGAAAAATATTTTCTACCCTTTGAAAAACACAGATGTAGGATTTTTACAAAATAGGATCATACTATAATATATATTTCGACAACTTTTTTTCACATTTAAAACATTTTTTCACCAAAGGACTGTTGGACATTCTTTCACGTTAATGTCATTACTGTAACACCTTAGTTAAATAGCCATAGAATGCATATGCCTTTAGCATGAGGGGTACACAGTGGGTACAGTTCTGAATGAGGCTATTTCCCATTCCTTTTAATTGGGAGCTCTGGTTGCTAGCTTGGAGTCAAGTACTGTAGCAGGAGATAAGACAGAAGCATCATGGTAAACCAGAACTCAAATATTGAAGCTTTTTTTTCTTGAAGTTTTCTTTAAAAAATCAAGAAATGAAAATCATGCAAGCATAATGGGGTTTGGGGGGATTTTTCTGTATGCTTTTTATTTTCCCAATTTTAAAGATTAGTGATAGTATTGTGGTATACCTCTAAAAGTATTTTTTTTTGCCCCCGTATCTCCCCTTTCATCATTCCTTACACATTTTTTTTTCTTTTCAGAACACCTGTCATGAAGCACTCTTCAGGTTTTCTTTTCTATAAAACCACTGAAAAAATCTGAATTTTTTATAAAACCACTAGGTTTTATAGAAGAAATATAATTCAGATTTAGGGTTTTTTGTAAAGATCATTTACCGTAATCTGTTGATTAGTACTTTAGCTAGAATTACTAGCCTTTATCCCTTTTACTTACATGGTCAATTTTCTTTGCTGCACAAAATGGAATGTAGTTCTTGGCTTGCTATAAGGAGATGAATTTAAATTAGAGTATAGAAAACTTTAAAAACTTCACTTGGTTTGGAGTGTGTCTGTAAGAGAGCATGTGGTGAATAAAGCAGACCTCTAGGAGAGTTAGTGAAGAGTGGAAGCAAATGTCCTGATTTGGTCAAATAAAACACTAATCTTGGTCTTAACAGGAACCCTGCAACAAACAGTCAGGGGTTCAGCCCCATCAGCACAGCCAGGAGACTGGTGAGATGTTTGCCAGGGTGGAATAGGTGTAGTTTTCATCTTGCCCTTGTTTGGGATAATGTTGGGCCTGGTACAGGGTTCTGACTAACTTGTGGCAACTCTGATTCTTCCTGTCCCAGTTCTTCCTATCTAAGATCCGGGCCCACGTGGCTACCTGTTCCAAATATCAGAATTACATCATGGAAGGTGTGAAGGCCACCACCAAGGATGTGTCCCTTCAGCCAAGGTAAATGACTCACATCACTCCCTTAGGTCGAGGTCATCTTTTTTGTGTGTTTAATTGTCACACTGGACACTTTGCATGTTCGGGGTTGAGTTGTATGAGCTCTAGAAAGTAAAAGTATAATAGTTATGCTGGCTAAAGCTGATGCAAGTTTTTGTATGGGGGGTGGTGTGGAGAAGCACTCTCTGATGTTCACTTCAAATATTAGCTGTGCTGATATTATTTTCAGAACATTTGACCTGACTCTGAAGTAATTATCACAATCCCTGTCATAAAACGTTCAGTGAACTTTGCTCCTTTTTCAAGGTAAAGTGGCTGAAGTTGCATGGAAATGTCCTCACAGAGGTGTTTTTCTTTTTCCCTGCCTTTCATCTTCCAGGAATGTCCCAAACCGTTATACCTTTCCTTGCCCTTACTGTCCCGAGAAGAACTTCGATCAAGAAGGACTTGTGGAACACTGCAAGTTATCCCATAGCACAGACACCAAATCTGTGGTAAGAGTAACTTTTTTTTTTTTAATATTTTTTATGGAAAAAAGTTAGACCTATAGAAAAAATTACAGGCATAGTATAGTAAACTCTTATGTATCCTTTACCTAGATTCTCAGATTAATAACATTTTACCATATTTGCTTAACTATACTTTCTATATACAAATTTTTTGCTTACTATTCGAGAATAAGTTACAGATATCATGCCCCTAAATACTTCAGCATATATCTCCCAAGAACATTTGCTTTAAAAAAATCACTTTTTTGTGTGTTTAATTGTCACACTCAGGAAATGTAGCTTTGAGACAATCTAATATCTATTGAGGGATTCATGTTTACATTTTAGCAATTGTAATGTGCTTCGTATCGGTCTTCCCTGTCACCAAATCCCAGATCAGTGTGTTAGGTTTAGTTGTCATGTCTCTTTAGTCCTCAGCCATTCTTTGTCTTTCATGACCTTGACATTTTTAAAGAGAACAGTCAAGTTTTGTAGAATGTCTTTCAGTTTGGGCTTGTCTGCTTCTTCATGATTAGATGCAGGGATGCTCCATAAGTGATGTGTCCTCCAGATTCCACATCAGGGAGCAAGTGATATCTCTTGGTTCATTGTTGGTATCTTTAACTTGCATCCCTTGGTGTCCACCACATTTCTCCTCTGTCAAGCTGCCATTTTCCTTTTAAGAGTAGCTTTTTCATAGTTGTGGAGAAAAAGAATTCAAGCTAAAATGATTAGGAAAATGCTTATCAGTCCTTTGACATTTAATTTAAATAACACAGATTGATGCTTCTTGTTTTGAAAAAAATGTTTGAATTTGGTCCATCTTCAGCAGTGCTGCCCTTCCCTCTTATTGTGATGGACAGATTAGTTCTTTATTTATTTATTTATTTATTTACAGACTAGGTCTTAATACAACTTCCTCTATAGTTTGTTTCAGTTTTCCCATTTATCTCAGACTGTTTCTCCCGAAATATATACCTAATTTTATGGGCAGTCTTCAGCTCCATTGCTGTAAAAAGTGAGGCACACACTAGAATTTTCGTGAGTTTTGCTAATAAGAGTAGGCCTTGTGGCATTCTTTATTTCTCTGTTGGAAATCTTAAGATCCAGTTGGCTTTTTCAGGAATATCTTAAATCTCCTCTTGACTTTATTGAACTCCTTGTCAAGTACAAATTCTGGTCAGTGCAGCCACTTTTCTACACTAGACTCCCAGGATTCTTCATGGTGTGCTGCAACAGATTCTACCAGTGAACCCCTCTCCATCTGCTTATCCCTGCGCCCCAAACTAGGGGACTGGGCTGGCTTGTCCCATCGAGCATCCCATTTTCGGGACCCTGTTACTGCTAGGCAGGCACAGTCTCTAGTGGCTATTCTCTGCATTAAGTTCCTGGCATGAGCTCAAAGTATCAGGTGTGCATTCTTTCTTCTATCTCAGGAGGTCTGTGATCTACCTTTGAAGTCACAGACTGGCAGCCTATGGGTTCTCTCTGGCCCATACACATTTTAATTCCCTTAACTTTTAAAAATGCTTCCTGCCCTAACCGATTTGACTCAGTGGATAGAGCATCAGCCCTCAGATTGAAGGGTCCCAGGTTCGATTCCAGTCAAGGGCATGTGCCTTAGTTGCAGGCTTGATCCCTGGCCCTGCGGGGGAGGCAGCCAATCAATGTGTCTCTCTCACATCGATGCTGCTCTCTCTCTGTCTCTCCCTCTCCCTCCCACTCTCTAAAAATCTGTGGAACAATATCCTCAGATGAGGATTAACAAAATAATAAAAATAAAAATGCTGCCCAAGCCTGTTTGGCTCAGTGGATAGAGTGTTGGCCTGCGGACTGAAGGGTCCCAGGTTCGATTCCGGTCAAGGGCACATGCCCAGGTTGCAGGCTCGATCCCCAGTAGGGGGCATGCAGGAGGCAGCCAATGAATGATTCATCATTGATGTTTCTATCTCTCCCTCTCCCTTCCTCTCTGAAATAAATAAAAATAAATTTAAAAAAGAATAAATTGATTCTTTAAAGAAAAAAAAACACAAAAAACCTCTAATTTTTTAAAAATGAAAAGAAATAATAAATATAAAAATAAAAATGCTGCCCTAGCCGGTTTGGCTCAATGGATAGAGCATCGGCCTGCGGACTGAAGGGTCCCAGGTTTGGTTCCGGTCAAGGGCATGTACCTTGGTTGCGGGCACATCCCCACTGGGGGTTGTGCAGGAGGCAGCTGATCGATGTTTCTCTCTCATTGGTGTTTCTAACTCTCTATCCCTCTCCCTTCCTCTCTGTAAAAAATCAAATAAAAAATATATATATTTTAAAAATGCTTCCCTTTTTTTGCTTGGCTGGTGTTGCTCAGTGGTTGAGCATCAACCTATGAACCAAGAGGTCACGATTCAATTCCCAGTCAGGGCGCATGCCTGGGTTGCAGGCTCGATCCTCAGTAGGGGGTGTCCAAGAGGCAGCCAATCAATGATTCTCTCTCATCATTGATGTTTCTGTCCCTCTCTTCCTCTCCCTTCCTCTCTCTGAAATCAATAAAAATGTATTTTTTAAAAATGCTTCCTTTTTGCTGAAATAAGTATGCCAAACTTAAATCTAGGTGTTGGGGGTAAGGGCTGGTTCATCAAACTATCATCTGCTTTTCTGTAGGTTTGAAGTTTTTCATAGTAAATTTTAAAAGCCTGACATAAAATTTTAACATATCTTTGCCTGTTTATGTCTGTCTGTAAAATAAAGTCTTAGCTGTGGATTGACTTGGTTGGGGGTTAAGTGTATTCATAATTTTGATCAGTATTGCTGAACTACTCTGGTTTCTGGTACTACAACCTAATTTCTCTCTTTTCTCCCCTCCTTTGGCTTCCTGGAATTCATGTGATCATTTTGTCTCTGTTGAAGCCTTTCTTCAGCCCTTGGCCCCCTGTCCCATCTCTCTCCCTCTACAGAACTCCCTCCGTCAGTATTCCAGCACTTCCTTTTGGGAGCTCCTTGTCTTCCGGCTCTCGTCCCGACTCATGCTCCAGCTCCAGCTGCCTGCCTCACTCTGCCACTCAAGGAGTCTTCTTCCATTTCAGATTCATCTCTTGCCTACCCCCTTTGTCACCATATCTTCCTGGTAAATGGTGGAGTTCCATCCCTAAGCCGGATGCATATGCCTGCTTCTGCCCCTCCACAGCTTCCCTCTGCCCATTTCCATGAATTGTCCATTCTAGCTGCACTGATTGTCTGGCTGTTTGCCTATAATGCTGCCTCTTGGCCTTTTCTCCTTGCTACCACTGCCCCTCTTCTGGAATACCCTTTCATGTGTTCTTTGGCTTTCCCAATGCCTCCCAGTCTTCAAAACCCAAATCAGCTGCTTGTATGAGGGCTTTTCAGCCTGAGCCCCCTCATCTGACCATTTACTCTGTAAAAACAGAACTTAAGGCTGTGTTTTAACTTCCTTGGGACATTGCTCATCTGTCATTTCTTTGGTTTTCTTTGTGTCCTGAATCATTTCGTGTGAAGGGTGGAAGGCCATAGTCTAGACCCCCACTGGGCTGACACATTGTTCTAACCACAGTAGGAGATAAGAAAAGGGTAGTATCATGGCTTAAGCCTTTACCCACCCCCGAGTATTATTTGACTTGATATCAATGTGCACACAAGGGAGTGGCCTGGCCCTGGACTGGTGTGTCAGGAAAACTGTCCTGGGAGCACGGGGTTCAGACACGAGCCACAGAGAGTGGACATCAGCTCAGACATCAGGTGCCTAAGACCATGCTTCTTTGTTGAAAGGTTTGTCCAATATGTGCTTCAATGCCCTGGGGAGACCCCAACTACCGCAGCACCAACTTCATCGAGCACATCCAGCGGCGGCACCAGTTTTCTTACGACACCTTTGTGGTAAGTGGAGCCGGGGCTCTGATCCTTTCCTCCCCCATTTTACCCGGAGAACCTTGGGCCCTATTGTTGAGCTTTCACTGATGCTATAGGTTCCCTGGAACGTAGCCATGTGGTCTGAGCAAGATGAGTGACCACAGCCTTTCTTGAATGACATTGAAAATGAACTGGCCAGCCCAGCCAGTGTGGCTTGGTGGTTGAGCGTCAACCTATGAACCAGAAAGTCATGGTTCGATTCCTAGTCCGGGCACATGCCCGGGTTGCAGGCTCAATCCCTCATGGGGCACGTGCAGGAGGCAGCCAATCAGTGATTCTCTCTCATCACTGATGTTTCTATCTCCTTCTCCCTTCCTCTCTGAAATCAGTAAAAATAAAATTATGAATTGGCCAGCTATCTAGACTGAGACATGGTGACAAATTGCTCCTAGGGTGTTTGTTTGTTTGTTTTTGCCACCATCCTCCCCATCCCTTTGGTGTGTGTAGTTTCTACCTGTTACAGAACCTGGTTTGAGATTTTTTGGGGGGTTATTTTTGTTCTTTGTTTTTTATTTCAGACAGGGAGAAAGAGAGAGAGAGAGAGAGAGAGAGAGAGAGAGAGAGAGAGAACGAACATCAATGATGAGAGAGAATCATTGATCAGCTGCCTCCTGCATGCCCCACACGGGCGATCAAGCCCACAACCTGGGCATGTGCCCCCAACCAGAACCGAACCCAGGACTGTTCAATCCACAGGCCAATGCTCTATCCACTAAGCCAAACTAGCTAGAGATTTTTTAGTTTGTTTTTTAATTTTTCTTTTTTTATTGAGAGGAATGGAGAGGAAGAGAGAGATAGAAC
This sequence comes from Myotis lucifugus, assembly GCF_000147115.1. Lineage (NCBI taxonomy): Eukaryota > Metazoa > Chordata > Mammalia > Chiroptera > Vespertilionidae > Myotis > Myotis lucifugus. The sequence goes on along the minus strand of NW_005871263.1, from coordinate 1,585,480 downwards.
ATCAATGATGAGAATCATTGATTGGCTGCCTCTCGCATGCCCCACACTGGGGATCGAACCTGCAACCTGGGCATATGCCCTGACTGGGAATCAAAATGTGACCTCCTGGTTCATAGCTCGACACTCAACCACTGAGCCATGTCGGCTGGGCTGGTTTGGGATTCTTAGCTTAGATGCCCATGGGGCCAGGCAAGTAATGGAAATGGTCCCTGTCGGATTTTCAGGCTAGACTGCCTGTGGCTCGTTATGCTGCCGTCAGCTCCAGCTGGTCCTTGTCATGTGTAAGTAAAGGCACAGTATTGCCCGTTTCCTCTGCCAGTACCAACTCCAGGAAGCTGGAAATGCAGAATGTCATATATCGTCTTACATATTTATTTTTAACGTACTTCAGGTCAAACAAAGCATATCCACTGGCCAGATGTGGTCATTAGATTTGTGTCCTTTCGCTAGAGCTGAGTGATTTTGAAGGACACACTGTTGACTTGGCAGTATAGTGATAGATAAATTTGGCCAGTGGCTTGGAATAAACCTTTTATTTATACATGTAAGTGTCAAGTTAGAATTTTGTAGTAGTCAGCCTTTTTTTAAAAAAATATATATTTTTATTGATTTCAGAGAGAAAAAAAAGAGATAGAACATCAATCATAAGAGAGACTCATTGATATTGATCAGCTGCCTCCTGCACGCCCCCTACTGGGGGTTTAGCATGTGCCCTGACCAGGAATTGAACTGTGACCTCCAGGTTCATAGGTTAATGCTCAACCACTGAACTGCACCAGCCAGGCAGTAGTCAGTCTTAATGGCTGTATTTCAAGACCTGAGAAGGAAAGCATGACTCTTTACTGAGTTGTTGTAAAGAGTATTCATGGTCTGATATGTATCTGACACTCAGACTTGAAAATAACTGTCCTTTTTGTTAATGCCATAAAGATGAATATAATGCCCAAGTAGAAACTTTGCCTCGTTGAGTTAGAAAGGCTGGTTTTACCATGGCCAGTTCAGTGGTTAGAGCATTGGCCCATGCACCCAAGGATCACAGGTTTGATTCCAGGTCATGGGCATGTACCTGGGATGCAAGTTCGATCCCTGGTCCGATCAGGGCATATGCGGGAGGCGACCAATCAATGTGAGGTGTCTCTCTCACATCGATGTTTATCTCCCTCCCTGCCTGCCTTCTACTCTCTCTAAAAAAAAATCAATGGAAAAAAAAATACCGTCAGGTGAGAATTATAAAAAAAAAATTAAAGAAAGGCTAGTTTCACAACAGTACACTCCACATCTGAGTACTGGTCTGTGTCAGGTTCATCTGGGTGCTCGCTGGTCCTCAGTCTCCCCATTTGAGGGAGCCACATTGTTTTAATCATCAGGATGATGCAGCAGAGGCACAGAGAAATCAAGCAGTCTGTCTAGACTTCCATGGCTAGCATTGCCAACCATAGAGCTGGGAGCTGGACCCTGGCAGCCTTCTCCAGGGCCCTGTGCTCAGCTCTCCTGCTTCTACTGAAAGTGAGTCCTTGCAACTGCAAACAAGTGCTGAGGTTGTGTCTGTGTTTTGCCCCTAGGATTACGATGTTGATGAAGAGGACATGATGAATCAGGTGTTGCAACGCTCCATCATCGATCAGTGAGCAAGGCTTCTACTGTCCGCCTCGAGTTCCAGAGCTTCCATTACATGTTATGTGTGAATTTTTAAATATACAATAGACCTGGACGTGGTGTTAGGACAAGGTCACTTCTTACGGGGAAGCAGGTTCCCAGGTCAGAGCCCTCCTTTCCTTTGGGCTCTTCCCCTACAGTTAACCGGTTTGTCACATCTTGTCTTTGATTGCTCCTCGGCTATTTCCTGGGGTTTCTGCTGCTGCTTCCCGAAGAAAACCCAGCCTCTCCACCTGTCCTTGTTTCACTCTTGTTCCTCTCACCCAGCATTCCTCTCTCAGGTCCTCCAAGCCAGCCAGGACCTTTTGTGGGTCATGAATAGCACAAATGAGATGAGTGTCTCCTCTCCTCGTCCCTGAGGTGTGTGAGCTCTGGCAGCAGTGCATCTGATCACTGGGGAACTCCTGTGCTGAGGAAGTTCCTGCTAGTTGGTCCTTGCAGCAGCTGCCAGAGCTGGAGTTACCTCCCAGGAAACCTTTTAGAAGTCCTGCTGGGGTGAATGTTCTGGGTTTAGCATGGTCTGATGCTGGAAGTTTTGATCAGTGATATTTTGCTGCCATTCCTGCACACCCTTAGAATGTACTGGTTCAGTCTTAAATGCCTGCATGGTGCCTTTTTAGGATAAGGTGTAACCACATGTTTTTAGTGGAAATAAGTGTTTCTAGGTTAGAAACTTAGGTTAAACTCCATTTCTCCATAAGTGGGGAGGAAGGTCGGCTAAGAGAGATGGGAGGACCATAGCTCTTTGCTTATGATTTTCAAACTAATAAGGTATTTTCAAATGACTGGGTCATGTTTACTTTTCTATTTGGGACCCTGCTTACATTCTTGTCCTTGAGGTACAAGAAGGAGTCCTCAAGTGAATAAAGAAAGAAGAGGTTTGGGGCCCGAGTGGATACCAGTTCCTTTATCTTTTGTTAACTTAGATTAAAATGAGCATTGCCTTTCTATCAGCGGGAGGTGATAGGAAATCTAATATCACAGCCTGCCGTCTCTTCTGACAAGACACTTCAAAGGCACAACATCTCCTGTGAGCAGTTGTTCATGGAAATGGTCTCCTGGAAATTTGCTTTGGTAGCAGCTCAAGAAGCTTGAAGTTCAACATGTTTCACGATATTAATAAACACAGGGCTAAGAGCTGGCAGTCAAATCCACAGGAGCAGAACCTCTGATCAACCAAACAGCATCTAGATCTAGGTTTGCGTTTTCATGTCAGCCCTCTCTAACCTGATAGGAAAATTACTTCTGGTCATTGACTGAGGTTGCAAGTGACAGGGCTTTGGGCCTGTGCCCTGCTGCTACAGGCCTCTCCTTACCTGCCAGTAAGAACTTCGGATGCCTAGTAACCAGCAAAGACAGGGCCCTTTGAGGTAAAGTAATATTTTCTATTGTGCTGTTGCTTGGGAGGCCCAGATGTTAAGTTCAGTTTCCTCACTGTAGTTTTTGGAAAGAGTTTACTCAGACCTCCCTCAATTGAGATCGTCTCGGTCCAAGTTTAAAGGGAAGTTTGAGTAAAACCTTCATTGGAGGGAACTGAAGAGAACGTGTCCATCTCACTGGTGGTACGAAGAAACTGCTTTCCTTGTATTAAGTGCACTTCATGTATTTCTAATAAGATGACTTTCCAGAAAGTGAAATTTGTTACGTTCTGGCTTTTAAAAGGCGAAATATAAATAAATTTCATAATTTATCCAACGGGTCAGCTTCAGTGCTTGTTTTCATTGCTACCACCTGCTGAAGTCTGGGCCTGGGCGCCTCTAGAAGGTTGTTGCTCTTTCTGAGAAGTTCCTGTCTGTCACAAGTGAGTCCCACTGACTCTGATCTCAGCTCTGACACTTCACCAGCTGAGCCTCGCTGGGCCGGTCCGCTGGAAAGTGAGCGCACCCCCACTTCTCACAGTTGGGAGGTCCGGTGACGTGAGGAGTGACTGCTCCATGAAACAAGGCTTTACGCACGTGCTTCAGCTCCGTTCAGGTGACTGAGCAGCAGCCCCAAGACATGGTAGTAAAGGTTTCACAAGTTAGGATCTGAGGTCCTGATGCTTAAAGTTCTGCACTCTTCTGCTGGCTGCGGGACATCTGGCAAACACTTTCCCTCTCTGTTTCCCTACGATAAAAAGTGTTTTGGAGAAGTTGAGCTTTTACTATTACAGACGAAATACTCAAATTTTACTTAATTACATATATATTAAACACGTAGAGATGGCTGGGTTAGCTATCACTAAACCCGGCAGAACATTAGTCCTCCAGCTCCATCTTCAGCATATGCAGTGCTCCTGACCTCTCCCTCTTTTTTTTTTTTTAATATACTTTTATTGATAGGAGAGAGAGAGAAACATCAGTGATGAGAGAGAACCATTGATGAGCTGCCCCCTGCACGCCCCACACTGGAGATTAAGCCTGCAACATGGACATGTGCCCTGACCGGGAATCGAACCTTGAGCCCCTGGTTCATAGGTTGATGCTCAACCACTGAGCCACACTACTGGGCTCTCCCTCTTTTAAAAGCAGTTGCTTCTGTAACACCATCCTGGTCTCTCTTCCTATTTCTCTACCATATTCCTTTTCATGTCTTGACAGCTGCCTCCTAGTTCCCTTCCCTTCCCTTAGCTGTTGGAATTTTCCAAGGCTCTGCCCTGGACTCCTACTCGGCCTACACCACTCACCCTACACCCTCTCCCTGGGCAGACTGACTTACCCACTCACTACTTGGCTTTCATTACCATCTGTGTGCCCATTGGCTGAGAGCCACAGTTCTAGACCACACACCTTTCTGGAGCTCCAAGCCCATAGAGCCTGCTTCCTCATAGAGTTGTTCACCCATATGACTTGAAGGCATCAGTCAAGTACTGCCTGACTCTTACTGAACTCATCACCTGCCCTCTTACTACTCACATCTGCTAGGTTAGGTTCTTTTTCCCCACAGGTAGTACCACCATCCCTCCAGTTGCCCAAGAATTAACCTGAACATCATCTTAAACTTTGTCCTCCTCGACACCCCATGTCAACAAATTGTATTGATTTTAGCTCCCATATAACACATTTGTGTGGGTTTTGTTGTTGTTAATCCTCACCCAAGGATATTTTTCTATTGGTTTTTAGAGGGTGTGGAAGGGAAAGGGAGACAGAGAAACATCAATATGAGAGAGACACTTTGGTTGCCTCCTGTACACACCCTGACCAGGGCCAGAGATCAAGCCTGTACCTGAGATACATGCCCTTGATGGGAATCGAACCCAGGACCCTTCAGTCAGCAGGCTGACACTATCCACTGATCCAAACCAGCTAGGGCTACCACCAGCATCTCCAAATCCACCATGATCTCATCTGAATTATTGCCACAACTCTCCTTTGGTTTCTCTCCAGTGCTCTCTAGCTGACATCTAACCCATTCTCCACCTAGCAGCCAGAGTGTCATATCCTTCAAAACCCTACAGAGGCTCCAGTTATCCTTGGGTAAAGTCCCAGCACCTCACTCACCATGGCCCTCCAGGCCTCCTGTCCTCTGTCCCCATCTCCCTGTCCAACCTCAACTCCTGACACTCGCTTCCACCTCAGCCATCCCGGCCTTTCTGCACCTCAAATGGGTCATGTTCCCCTCCTTCCCTCTGGAATATTGGGTGTTTCCCTAACCCCCGTCTTTGCCTCCCAAATGTAGTTTGAATGTCTAGCTCAGAATTTCATGTATGATGTTCCTGTACAAGATTCTACTTCTAGTACTAATTAGAGCATTTATCAAACTCGTGTATAAATATCCCTGCTTGACTATAAGCTCTCTGAGGTTAGGATTCCTGTTTACCTCTATAACCTCATTGCTCAATACTCTGGTTGCCAGAAATACAGGACTCCCGGTTGCATGTAAATTTCAAACAAATAACTTTTAGTATGAATATGTACCAAATACTGCATGGGAGTATAATTTGCCCAAGTCAGAAAGTGAATGCCAGGAATATGCATACTAAATTGTTTGAAATTCACATGGGCATGCTGTGTTTTTATTGGTTAAGTCTGGAAACCCTTCTCAGTGTACATTAGCAGTACAGGTGTTCTGAACATCTGTATGTGTCAAGCAACTCACACCTGATACAATGCTTGTGCAGCCCAGCCTGCATGGCTCAGTGGTTGAACGTTGACCTATAAACCAGGAGGTCCCGGTTCAATTCCCAGTGGGCACATGCCCGGGTTTCGGGCTTGACTTGGGATGTGCAGGAGGCAGCCAATCAATGATTCTCTCTCATCATCGATGTTTCTATCTCTCTCTCCCTCTACCTTCCTCTCTGAAGTCAATAAAAAATATTTTAAAAAATACTTGTGCAATTACTTGGTTTTTTAAAAGCCTTAATGATTTTTTTAGAGAGAGAGAGAAAGAGATTGATTGGTTGCTTCTTGCACACATCCCAAAGGGGGAATGAACCCAAAAGCTGGGCATGTGTCTTGACCAGGAACCGAATCTGCCACCTTTGGTGTATGGGACGACCCTCCAACCAACCCACACCAACCAGGGCTGCAATTACTTGTTTTGATGGCTGCCTCCCACACTAAGTTAACCTTGAGGGCAAGGATTATGTCTGTCTGTGCACCACTGTCCTCCATACTTGGCCCCAAATAGACTCTAAATATTCCTACAATTGAAATGGATCTAAAATGGGACCTTTTTACAGTAGTACTTCTTTCCGTGGCCACTCTTCCAGCCCACAGTTAGGGGCCAGTGCAGTGGTAAAGAGAGCCTGAAGGGAGCAGTGTCTCCCAAGGCTTGGGCTGGCCCCAGCGCCCATCCCCACAGGGAGGCATGTCCTCAAACCTGAAGCTCAGGAGTCTGGACTTGTTCAGAGAAGGCAAGATTCACGTGGGCCAACAAGGTGGCCGCCACTAGGTGGAGACCTTACCTGCCCAGGTCCTCCACATGATCCCGGATGCTCTCTTGCCTTTGTTCCTCTCCCTATGTCCTGGCCTTCCACAGTGTCTGCTGAATGTCCCTTATGGGGCCAGTTGGGCCTTATGAGTGCAGGGTTAACGACAATGATGCTAACCTCTCTCATCCCTAGTTCCTCATGGGTGTCATTAGACTGATGGTCTGGGGCACTCAGCACAGTCCCCTATTCCCAGCATCCACACTGCTAGCCAGCTGTGTGACCTTGGACAAGTTATTTGAATCTCTTTGTGCCTCAGTTTCCTCATCCATAAAATGGGGTTAAGAAAAGTTTGTCTTCCTCATAGAGTTGTGGGAATCTAGTGAAATAATCCATGTAGACATCAGAACAGGGCCCAGCACAAAGTAGCGCTTAAAAAAATGTGAGCTATGGACATCAGTACTGTTTTTCTCACCCGTTTCTGAGACAACCTAGTGACCTCCTCACCCAAGCAGCTAGCATCTGTTTGGTGACTAAACACCACCATTAGATGAAGTGTTTCCCAAACTCAGCCTGAAGCCATGAATTACCTGCGAGGCACTAGTTACAAAATACATTCTCAGAGCCTCCCTCAGAGAGTCTGGTTAGTAGATGTGGGCGGGGTCTGGGAATCTTTTAAAAGAGCCTCAGATAAAATGCATCCTTAGGCTAGTTCAGGAAATAATGTAAGGTGTGTTGCAACAAAGGTATTGTAGCTGAGGTGGGGCAGCAACTTGGCTGATGTTTAGAATCAGGTGGACAAGCTCAGGCCTTACAGGTTGCAAGACTTTAGTGCTGCCTTTTCTGATCATAAAAACCACCTGGAACATTTACTTGATCTCCCACAAATTATTTACAAAGGGAAAATTAGTAACCTCGTAGTGGGGACACCTCCCAGGCATCTTCTTCACCAAGTGGTCAGGCGGTATCACTGACTATGGATGCACCACTTCCAAGGTTCCAGCAGAAAAACGTCTAACATGAGTCCAATTGTAAGGAAACATCAGGCAAGTCAGCCAAACCAAGGGACATTCCACAAAACAGTTGGAGTCTTGAAAAAAAGTCTAGGTCAGATTAAAGGAGACGCGAGAGGTGTGAGAACTCACTGCACTACTGCAGGGTCCCCAGATTGAATCCTTGATGGGTCGGGTTGTCGTAAAGGATGTTATTGCGCCAATTGCTGACATTTTAATGTGGACTGTGGAATAAGCAATATTTCATCAATGTTAGATCTGATTTTGACAACTATACCACAGTTACATAAGAGAATGTCCTTGCTCTTAAGAGAGAGAGATGCATGGCCGTGGCCAATATTTCTCAGTGATTAGAGCATCGCTTCCAGCACCAAAGGGTTGTAGGTTCAATTCCTGGTCAAGGGCACATACCTGGGTTGCAGGTTCAATCTCCTGCCCTAGTCAGAGCAGGTTCAGAAGGCAGCCAATTGATGTGTCTCTCTCTCCCTCTCTCCCTATCCCACCCTCCCTTCGATTTTCTCAAAATCAAAGGGAAAAATATCCTCAGGTGAGGATTAACAAAAAAATTTAAAGACAGTTCTGTTAAAAAGAAGGAGAGGGAGAGAGGAATATGCGTGGAAGAGTTTAAAAGGAAAGGACATGATGCCTTCAATTTACTCTCAAATGATTAAGAAAAAAAGAGTGTATGTCTGTGTATAAGTATAAAGATATAGGGATATGATAAAGCAGATGTGCACATTTAATGCTCTTTTGGGAGGTAAAGAATTAGGAATTTATTAGGTCATCTGGAAGACCAGATGGGCTGAGCCCCCAATGGCACCAGCCTAGAATGCTCATCCCACCCCACAGACAGCCCTTTCCGTCAATAGTGGAATACTCACATGTCCTGGGTCACCATATTTTTGGTTGAAACTTGAAACAGGTGAATACTTTACTTCCTGCCTATAACCACATGTCAGTGTGCTGTTATTTTTATGGCTGCCTGATGCTCCGGGGGAGGATGGACCACACTTTATTTATTAATGGGTATTTAGTGTGTTTCCAGTTTGACTGTTATAGACAGTGCTAGGGTGAGCATCCTTACAAATACAGCTTTGCCTACTTACCTGAGTATTTGATATGCAGAACTGATGGGTCAAATGGAGAGGCTGAGAGAGACAAATACGGAGAAAGACAGAGAGACACAGTAAGGCAGAGTCAGGAGAGACAGACACACACACCCCAGGAGAGACGAGAGAGAGAGAGAGAGAGAGAGAGAGAGAGAGAGAGAGAGAGAGAATGAGAATGAATGAATGAGAGAGGAGAGAGAGAGACCAGGAGAAAGAGAGCAAGGTAAAGGGAGACACTGGGAGAGGCAAAGGTTGCTGCTCTCCAGAGTGTCTGAGAGGCAATTTGTCTGAGCCATGGCCACAAAAATCCAGGCGAAGTGACTAAGTGCTCTTAGGCACACACCCTACAGATACAATTGTAGATGAGGTCAGAGTCCTTTGTGCAAGGATTTTCGTGGAACAATCGTTCCTGAAAAGCAAAAGATGAGAAGCAAGCTAATTTACCTGCTGGTGGAGATTGTGCTAGAAGTGCTGATAGGAACAGTCTCCAAGTTGGGCTGCCAGATTTAGCAAATTAAAATATAAAAAAAAACTTGAATTTCAGAGAAAGAATCAGTTGGTCCCATGCAGTTTTATTTTAAAAAGCTTATCATATTGTTTATCTGAAATTCTACTTTAATTGGGTATCTGTGTTTTATCTGGCAACCCTGTGTCTAAGATCAGTGAGCACAGCAAGGTAAAGTCAGAATAGAGGGTATGTGTGGAGGTTCCAGCTCCTGACCTGGGCGGTGGCTGTAGCTGAAGGGAAGGGACTTATCCAGGGCCACATAACCACAGGTGGTCGGGCTAGGCTGGACCCCAGCTTTGTGCTCTGTGATAATTTGTGTATTTGTCTTCAAAGTGTCCACGTATTAAATAAAAATATTAAAAAGACCACAAATTTTGGCACTCCATTGGAGCATTTCTGATTTTAAAACATACTGGCAGCCCTAACCAGTTTGGCTCAATGGATAGAGGATCGGCCTGCGGACTCAAGGGTCCCAGGTTCGATTCCAGTCAAGGGCATGTACCTTGGTTGCGGGCACATCCCCAGTAGGGAGTGTGCAGGAGGCAGCTGATCGATGTTTCTCTCTCATCGATGTTTCTAATTCTCTAGCCCTCTCCCTTCCTCTCTGTAAAAAATCAATAAAATATATTTAAAAACAACAACAAAACCATACTGGCAGTCTCAGAAACACCAGTGGGCTTGGGCTTTCCATGCTGTGGCCTCTGCCTTGCCGAAGGACGAAGGACGAAGGACTTCACATCCGGGAGCACTCATCTACCCCTGGGCTTCTTATTCATGGAGGTTACTGGTCACTGCTGTCCGGAATGTCCTCCCACTCTCCCCTCCTCTCACCTGTCCATCCTGTGACCTCAGCCTGGGGTCAATCTGGAAGTCACTCCTCTGACTCACCCTGGGTCCCTCACCTGTGAGCTCCACGGGAGTGGGGACCTGTCTGGTTGATCACAATGGCCCTGTCCACTAAGCCAGGTACACTCCACCACTTGCTCACTGTGACTTGAGTCTGTTAGTACCTCACCTCTCGGGCCTTGCTTTCCTCATCTGTACAATGGGCTAATAATCTTGCCTGCTGGGCAGGGCTGGCTGTGGGGATCAAAGGGGCCAATGTGACCTAGAGGGGAAAGGGAGACATTGACATTAGCATCTCTGATGAAGTTGGAACTGAGAAAAGCTCTAGGAAACTTCTGGGGAAGGGTGTTTTGGACAGAGGGAACAGCAAGGACAAAGGCAATGCTATGGGAAAGAACCTTTGCGAACAGGGGGCAGAAAGAAGGCCCTCGAGGCTGGAGCAGACCAGCAAGGGTGAGAGTGGGGGAGATGAGCCCCAGTTATTTGGTGTCTCGAGTCGGGCTGGGGTTTTATTTTATGTCCATAACCGAAAGCTAACTGTTACCTAAGAAAATGGTTTGCTGACACTTTCCCCTCCTTGCCTTTGTCTCCCACACAAAAGTCTAGAGGTGTGACTGGTGGGTGCTGAGAGCGGAGGCCCCGGGGGCTTTTCCTGGAGACAGGTTCAGACTTCTGCCAGGAAGATGGAGATAACAGGGTGCTATCAGTCCGGGCCTAGGGCGAGGCAGCCCGGGCCCAATTAGTTTGCAACACAGTCTGAAAGATACTGCTCGGAGATTAGCTGGGGAAGATGCTCCCTGCACCTCAGGGAGATCCCAACACCCTGTCTCAGCCCTGGGGTGCCACGGTGGACCTCCTGGGGTGATGCCAAGCCAGCAGGTGGGGAGAGACTGGTTTCAGAGCCCCTCGGCCCTCACACATCCACCTGCCACCCTCTAGGTGAGGAAACTTCCTTTAACCCTGTGCCCACCTTGTTCTGGTTGCCGGGACGGTCTCAGAACTCCTTCAGATCTGGGCGAACCAGGACAGTCGGTCACCCTACTTACTACCCCACTGGCCGGATGAGGAAACCGACTCTCAGAGGCAGTCAGTATCTGAGTGGGTTTTGTGGTTGGGCTTTTTATTAAAAATGGCAACACATGTATCTGAAGTAAAACATTCCCACCCTTCAAAAAGGGTTTGGAGAAAAAGAAAGCTCCTCCCACCCTTGTCTCCTCCCTTCCTCAGAAGGACCAGGTTCTTCTCCTTCCACAGCCAGGCTGGGCTTACACGGTGGATATTAACTTATTTATTTGATTCTGCACAAAGGGCAGCCTATTAGATATTCTGCTCACTTGACTTTTTTTTTTCACTTAAAAGTCCATTCATTCATCCATTCATTCAGCTAATATTTATTGAGAACCTACTATAAACCAGGCCCTGTGTTGGGTGCTCAAGTCACAGCAGTAAACAAGAGGGACAGTCTCTCCCAGGGCTCTAGAGCAAAGAGTGGATATTTAGGTTTTGGGGCCTCCACAGTGAGGGTGGTATGTAGGTACTTATATAACAAGAGAAAACAAATGTCCACAATTTTTTGATGGACAAAATTGAAAATACAATAGTATTTAAATATAATTTTTCTTTTTTCTTGTACTACAGATCTATGAATGAGTATGGAATTCTCTTTTGAAGATGAATAGTCCCCTGTCATTGGGTCTCCAAGTTCGTGTCCTAATCTCAGATCAATTGCAAATGTTCATCTGTAAAAGCCATTCTTGGCTCAAGAGCCATACAAAACCCACAGGTCAGATTTGGGCCCAGGGCTGTAGTTTGCTAAACTCTGGTCTAAAGGGCAACCAGCAAAATAAGGAAAACATTCACTGTTATTGTCACACTGTGGCCCGTGCTGGGGAGAAAGATTAAACAAGGAGGAGGGATAGGGAGTGGGATGGGACAGGTGGGACAAGGACATTCAGGAAAGGAGACACCCCCTGCAAAGTCGCCGGGGCTGGAGCGTGGGGTGGGGTCCACCGTGGCTGGAGCCTCCAGGGCTGGGTGAGCTCAGAGAGGCCACAGGGGGCCGGGTCCTGCAGGCGTCCTGTGGCCACAGTGAAGGCTGGCTTTTCCAATGAGAGATGGTAACCATGGAGGGTTGATGTGGACATAGTAAGGCTTCAGCATTTTTTTTTTTTTTTTTGCTTGTTAATCCCCACCTGAGGACCATTGATTTTTAGAGAGAGTGGAAGGGGGGCAGGAAGAGGGGGAGAGAGAAATATTGATGTGAGAGAGACACATTGATTGGTTGCCTCCCGCACACATCCTGACTGGGGCCGGGGATGGAACCTGCAACCCAGATACATACCCTTGACCAGGAATTGAACCCGAGACCCTTTGGTGCAGGGCTAATGCTCTAACCACTGAGCAATCATCCAGGGCTGAGTTTCAACATTTTAACAGCTGCATAACATTCCACTGACTGGACTGTTATGTATTTAACAAGTTCTCGATGATGGACAACTTTGCTATGCTATTAAAATTAATGAGGTAAATACCTGCAAATTTTTAAAAATGTAAGACACGGGAAAGGGCATGTAGTAAATCTCCCTCCCACTCCCTCCCACTCCTGCCCACTCAGATCCCCTTCCCCAGAGACAACCAGTTTGGTTTCTGTCTCTAAGAAATATCTACATACTTTGCTCTCTTTCTCTGCAAACGGTATCACAGTGTACATGCTGTCCTGCACTTTGCGCTTTACCACTTAATATCTTTTTAAAAAATATATTTTTATTGATTTCAGAGAGAAAGGGGGAGGGAGAGACAGAAACATCAATGATGAGACAGAATCATTGATTGGCCTGCACACGTTGATGTTGTGCCCTTGACTGGAATGGAACCCAGGACCCTTCAGTCCGCAGGCCGATGCTCTATCCACTGAGCCAAACCAGCTAGGGCACCACTTAATGTCTTGACATGATTCCACACCTATTACATACAGAGCTTTCTCCTGTGTGACAGGTGGGTAATAGGACTGTACTGTCATTTATTAACTGGTGCCCATGTGGGCTCGAGGGCAAGAACCTGGCACAGAGCAGGTGCTCAGCGAATGGGAGTGAAAGGGTTTCTATATACATCTTTTCTTGGAGCCCCCAACTCTGGACCACACCCAACAGACTTGGCCCCGGAACTTCCCCTGAAGGCCACTGGGACCCTGGGAGGGCGACTTGGATTGCTTCACAGGGGCCTGTTGGGTCAGGCCCAAGGCTGAATCACTGTTTGTTTTCAGGCAAGTGTGAGACGCTCAAAAGGTTTTTGTTTTTTAAATCAAGGATAAAGGTGGAGGTTGACTCATCATTCATTGAACTCTCCAGAGACAATGTATTCTTCCCAGTGAAGATTAACACCGACTCTGATTGATTGACTCGCTGATTAATGATCTAATCTAATCAGCAGGGCCAGTTAGCCTAAGAGCTCTTAATTCATCAACTTGGTGACCAAAGGACACAAAGGTGTGGTTTAGAAGGTAGAGAGACAGAGACAGAAAAGGCTTTGGATATGTAAAAAACCAAAAAACAAACGCTCCATCCCACTCATGTGAAATGCAAATTGTAACGGTGAGATCTCACTTTCCCTCATCAGATAAGCAGAGAGAAAACAGATAATACCCTGCCCCTGCCCGGCTTCTCCAAGGGGCCCTCACCTCCCAGCTGGTGAAAGTGTAATTTAGTGTAACCTTTCGGGAAGACATTTGGACAAATCTATCAACATTTTATGTAACACACCTTTGATCAGGAGTAAAAGACGTGTGTACAAGATATTTCATTGAAACTGCCACCTTGTTTGTAGGGGCAGACCATTTTAATCTAGTCTAAGTGCCCACCACCAGTCCCCTTGTTAGATAAATTGTGTGATTAAGGTATAATCCATACAATGGAAGTCTGCAGTCCTGCAAGAGATAGCTGTGTTAATGATATGGAACACTTTTCAAGGCATTGGATACTGGACCTGGGGAGGAAAAAGCAAGGTGTAGGTTAGTGTGTGGGGTCCCACTTGTGTTACATAACGAAGGGATGTGCATACTAATATATATATATATTTACTATCGATGTCCTTGTCTCCATAAAGACCGTCTCTGAAAGACCATACAAGACACACACTGGTAAATATAGTTGCCTTTGGGGAGGAACATGGAGATCTGGGGATGGATGGAGACTTTCTTTTCTGGTTGGTTGGTAGTAAATCACATTTTTCAGTTATTTTTACTTTAAAAAAAAATCCTCACCTGATGACATGTTTTGATTGGAGAGAGAGAGAGAGAGAGAGGAAGTTGAGAGAGAGAAACATTGATGGGTTGCTGTAAGCACCTGACCGGATGGAGCCAACAGCGTTTGGTGTACTAGCCATGTTCCAACTGAGCCCCCCAGTATTGTTTTTACTTTTGGGGGATGGACACCTGTGGACGATGCAGGGCTGTCGTCAAATGTGTCTTCCTCTCAGAGGCCTTTCCTGGTCACATTAGGTATTTCCCAAACCGTGCTCGGCCCGCGCGACAGCCCAGAGACGGTCGCAGGGAGCGCTTCGGCCAGCAGAGGGCGCCGGAGGACAGCGCCCCGGGGCCAGGGGCGGGGAGGGAGATGGGGGCTGGCGGGTCCCCCGCAGCCCCGGGGCGGAGGCCGCCCATTTCCGGGAGGATCTGACACCCCGGCGTGGTCTCTCCTTTCCAACCAGAAGGGAGGGGACAGCCCAGATCCGAGAAGACACCTCCCCCAGGCGCAGGTGCCTGAGGGCCACGGAGAGGCGGAGGCGGGGGAGCGGCCTTCACCCATCCCGGCAGCTCCCGGATATGCCAGTCACTCACCCAGTCACCCACCCTTTACAGTTGAGGAAACTGAGGCTCAGGGGGCTAGTAACTCGCCCAGGGTGACCCAGGAGGAGGTAGAGCCGGTAATCAGTCATCCACCAAGTACCAGATTGAGCCCCTACTAAGTGCTTTGAGGAAAACTGAAGAGGGCAATGGGATAAAAAAGTGGTGTTGGGGGCGGGATCCTACTTTGGCCAGGATTGGTGATCAAGGCAGGCTCCCTTGAGGAGGTGACTTAAATTGTTTTTTGTTAAATATGTCTTGTACACCAAAAGTGTTTACATTGCCTACGTTCGGTTTAAAGACTAATAAAGATCTTTCTGCACCTAAGAAACAGAACATAGCGGGGCCAGGTGCTCAGTGGTTGAGCCTTGACCTATGAGCCAGAAGGTCATGGTTGGATTCCCGGTCAGGGCATATGATCCCCAGTGAGGGGTGTGCAGGAGGCAGCTGATCAATGATTCTCTCTCATCATTGATGTTTCTATCTCTCCCTGTTCCTTCCTCTGAAATCAATAAAAATATATTTTAAAAAAAGAAACAGAACATGACCAAGAACTCCGGAAGCCTCCTCCCCCAGCTGTCCACTCTCCACATTTCCTCACTTTCCTTTGTAGTTCTACCACCGCCTTACACATCCCTATACACTATGCAGTGGTTCTCAACCTTCTGGCCCTTTAAATACAGTTCCTCATGTTGTGACCCAACCATAAAATTATTTTCGTTGCTATTTCATAATTGTAATGTTGCTACTGTTATGAATCGTAAATATCTGATATGCAGGATGGTCTTAGGCGACCCCTGTGAAAGGGTCGTTTGACCGCCAAAGGGGTTGCGACCCACAGGTTGAGAACCGCTGCACTATAGGGTTTCGTTTGCCTGCTTTTGTTTGTTTGTTTTTTGTTAATCCTCATCGGAGAATATTTTTTCCACTGATTTTTTAGCGAGATTGAAAGGGAGGGAGGAAGAGAAACATTGATGTGAGAGAGACACATCAATTGATTGCCTCCCACACGCACCCAGACCAGGGTTAGGGATTGAACCTGCAACCCAGGTACCTGCCGTTGACTAAGAATCCAACCAACGACCTCTCAGAGCTTGGGCCAAAGCTCTAACCATTGAGTTATACTGGCCAGGGCTAGTTTGCCTGCTTTTGAACCTTATGTAAATCCAACTAACTGTATGCATTTGTCTATGACTTGATTTTTTCTTTTAGCTTTATTGAGGTATAGTTGACAAATAAAATTGTAATATTTAAAGTGTACAATGTGATGGGTTTTTCCTTCTATTCCTCCATTATGCTTCTTTGTTAATCCTCGCCCCAGGATATTTTTTCCATTGATTTTTTTAGAGAGAGGGGAAGGGAGGGTGAAGAGACAAAAAGAGAAACATCAATGTGAAAGAAACAACCATCAATCGTTTGCCTCCTATACGAGTCTCTACCGGATTGAGCCTGCAACTGAGGTATGTGCCCTTGACTGGAATCCAACCAGTGACCCTTCAGTCTGTGGGCCGACGCTCTAACCACTCAGCAAAACAGGCTGGGGCCATTAGTGCTTCTTTATTCTTTCTTTTTAAAAACTTACTTTTCAATTATAGTTGACATATAATATTATTTTACTTTCAGATCTAAAACATAGTGATTAGGCATTTATATACCTTGCAAAGTTACCACCCCAGTAATTCTAGTACCCATCTGTCATCATACATAGCTATTACAATATTATTGACTATATTCCCTATGATGTAAATCCCCATGACTTTTTATAACTGGGAATTTGTACTTCTTAATCCCTTTCACTTTTTTTTGCCCATCCCTTCTTCCCCTTTCATCTGCAACCATCACTTTGTTCTTCCAATCTATGAGTTTCTGTTTTGTTCTTTTATTTTGCTTTTTAGATTCCACATTTAAGTGAAATCATACGGTATTTGTCTTTCTCTGTCTGACTTACTTCACTTAGCATAATACCCTCTAGGTCCATCCATGTTGTCACAAATAGCAAGATTTCATTTTTTTAAAGGCCAAGTAATATTCCATTGTACTAGTTCTATATGCACCACATCTTTATCCATTTATCTATCAGTGGACACCTATCCATATGTTGGCTCTTGTAAGTAATGCTTTGATGAACAGAGAGTTGCATATATCTTTTCGAATTAGTGTTTTCGATTTTTTTCAGATAAATACCTAGAAGTGGAATTGCTGAGTCATATGATAGTTTTTTAAAAATATTTTAAGGAACCTCCCTACTGTTTTCCATAGTGGCTGTACCAATTTACAACTCCACCACTGAGCTACACTGGCCAGGGCCCCTGGGGAGTTCTTTAAAATGCTAATAAAGCCCCCAGCCAGTTTTTCTCAGTGGTTAGACCATTGGCCTTCAGACGCAATGGTCTCTGGTTGGATTCCTCTAGGGCACATACCTCAGTTGCAGGCTGGATCCCAGGCCCAGGTCAGGGATCTAAAAATCTATGGAAAAATATCCTCGGGTGAGGAATTTAAAATAAATAAATAAATAAATAAATAAATAAATGGCGAATACCAGAGACCCCCTCCCTATCATACGGATTAAATAATATGACTGTGGGGGTGGGGTGCAGGCCTGGGCAGTCTGGGCTGAGAACCCTGGGATGCAGTTGACTTGGGAGAATCGCTGGGAGGAGCAAAGTCACCTGTTGCTAGCTAATGCCGAAGTCTTCCAAAGTGACTGCACCCAGATGCCCGCCCCCCCCCCTCCCCCAGCATGGGACAAGGCCCCACTGTCCTCACAGCCTCATCAGCACTTGATATGGACCAAATTTTAACTTTTTGTCCTGCTGATGGGTGAGAAATCGCATCTCAGTGTGGTTTTAATTTGCATTCCTTTCATTACTAATGAGGCCGAGCAGTTGGTGAAATTAATGCTGAAACAGAGACTGCAAAGGAGCCAGCCAGGTGAGGATCTGGGGGAAGAGAGATTTGGGGGGGCAGGGAGGATGAAGAGCAGGTGCCAAGGCCGGGTGCTGGGCCAGGGCTGAGATGTGAGGAACAGAAAGGAAGTGGGCAGGGGATCGCTGTGCATGGGGAGGGGGAGAGGGGCTCCAGACAAGGTCGGCAGAGGTGAGATCAGGGCGGAGGGCTGTGGTGAGGACTTTGGCTTTTACTCTGGGTGAGCCAGGAACATGGGAGGGGGAGCAGAGGGACAACATGGCCTCACTCCCTCTGGCTGCATGTGGAGGAAGAATCATGGCTGAAACTATATATAGACACCGGAGAGAGTGTGTTCTTCATAATGACTATGGCCCACCCTACCCTGGACTCACCCACTAGAACAGGGTAAGGATGACTGTTTTGCACACAGATGTTATCCCTAGTACCTATGGCCAAACAGACGGTCGTTCCTGCCTTCATTCTAGGTGGTGAGTGGAGGGATTTGCAGGTTTTCATAGTCCTTGATTCACAGGTGGAACCACGTTAGGCCCCAACCCCTACCCCAGGCCTGGCATAGCCCCTTCTGGAGTCAGTGGGCTCACAGGAGAGCTGTGGGTGAGGGTACAGCTGCCCCTCCCCTGGGCCCACCCCCACCTGGGATCAGTCCGTGCCTCCTGTGGAGCCCAGTGTTAGGTCCTTTAGACACACAGGACTGGTGACCTTCAGACAGATGAGGAGACCTGCCTGGACACCACATTTCCCTACTACTCTCCCACCTGCCCAGAGAGATCTTTCTCAATGAAACCTAAGCAGGACCTTCCGCAGCTGAAAATCCTTCCTTGGCTCCCCAGTGTCCTTGGGGCAAAGTTCAAACTCCTCTAGACCCTGGAGGCCCAGCAGATCTGACCCCTCCCCGCCTCCCCACCCCACCCCACCCCCACCTCTGGAGCTGCTCTCAATGGCTCTGTGGTGGTTACTGATTCTTACCTCGGGCCTTTCCCCTCAGTATTTCTGCATTTCTTCTGGGAAATTGTCCTCGATCCCCTATCAGGTGACCTGCCTCTTCTTGACTATCACAGCGCCCTGTGGTCTCCCCCCGCCCCCATCAAAGCACACTTTCCTTTGCATTGTAATCGTCTGTTGACTCCGTCTGTCTCCCCCACGGGACGGGGAGCCAGCTAGTCTTCGTTAGAGAGCGCGAGTGTTTTGTTCAGGGCTGAATCCCCAGCTCCTGGACCAGTGCCTGGCCCATAGTGGGCGCTCAGTCAACATTTACTAAGCGAAGGAACGAATGCATTTTGCTCAATGATGCCAGATAGCTTTGCAAAAAAGCTACGTGAGGATGTCCGCTTCCTCGCCTCCTCCCCTGAAATGTGTATTGTTCCTCGTCTACCCCATGCTCTGTGCGAAGTGCCAGCCGGGCCGAGGAAATTTCCGCCCTCCCCAAGCTGGAGGCTCAGGCGGTTACGGAACAGCAGGTGCCACGATCCTCCGTGCGGGACGCCAGGGGGCGCCAGAGGCGGCCGACCGTGTAGCGCTGAGCTGGCCGGAGCGCGGGGTCCGGAAAGGGGTCCCTTCACGCCTGGGGGAATCCCCGCGCCCCGCGCCCCGCCCCCCAGCCGCTCGCCGCCGGGCGGTCAGTGCAGCTCCCACTGCACAACGGTGGAACAGCCCCCGCCCGGCTTCCAGCG
>NW_005871263.1:1558056-1565961 GCF_000147115.1 Myotis lucifugus | reverse complement strand
TTGCTTGGGGCGTGGCCTCCGGCAAGGCGCTCCTCGATTGGCGCCGATTGTGACAAAGGGGGCGGGGAATACTTTGGCCCCGCCCCGCGTTCTGGAGTACTTAAAGGAGTTGGTGGCTCCGCTCCTCTCACAGCGCAGCGGCTCGGCCTCGCGGGGGAGGGTCCTTACGACGCCAGCGCGGCCAGGCGACCCCGGCTTGCTTCGGCCACCATGCCGCGCTCTTTCCTCGTCAGGAAGTCTGCCTGCTCCCGCCGGAGGCCCAACTACAGCGAGCTGCACGACTCTTCTCCAGGTGAGTGAACGGAGGCCCCGTTGCGGGGAGGGTTTGGGGGGCGTTTTAGGGGAGCGGACCTGGGGGAAAGGACGAGGGGCCATAGGCGAGTCAAAGGAGTCGGCGCGGGGACCTGCGAGGCCAGGGGCATGCGGAGCCCGCGGCAGGTGGATCCGGGCGGTTGGGGGAGGGCCTTCCGAGGGCGACGGTCTGGGTTTGAGGGCAGGTCCTAGCTGCCAAGAAGCAGAGGAAGCCGGCGAGTGAGAAATGAGAGCCACTTCTTAGGGAGAGACACTGGCCAGAGCTGGGGAGAGTCCGGAATCTGGAGGATTTGGGGAGAAAGAGGGTGGGGAGGTGTGTATGGGGAGAGGGAGTGGGACAGGGGTGGTGCCTCGGCTGGGGTGGTTGGGGTGGTGGGGGTGCTGGGAATTCCAGAGGGAATTGCCCCCATGAGTTGGGGCTGGGAAAGGGGGATCCTTTTTAAGATGTGGAGGCGGAGGTGGGAGAACCAGGACCTGGGTGAGGCAAGAACCTAAAGTATTACGTGTCAGCCCCATCCTACCCCTGGCCCTAGCGGGCGGATGTTTGTTGACCGACTGACTGATCTAATGCCTGACCCTGCCTTTGTCTCCGTCCCTTCACAGAGTTCACCTTCCAGCAGCCCTACGACCAGGCCCACCTGCTGGCGGCCATCCCGCCTCCGGAGGTCCTCAACCCCACAGCCTCGCTGCCCACGCTCATCTGGGACTCTCTCCTGGCGCCACAAGCCCAGCCGGTTGGCTGGGCCTCCCTTCTACCCCGGGAGATCCCCAAGGTGGTTGAGCTGACCTCGCTGTCCGACGAGGACAGTGGGAAAGGCTCCCAGCCTCCCAGCCCACCCTCGCCAGCCCCGTCCTCCTTCTCCTCCACCTCAGCCTCTTCCCTGGAGGCCGACGGTTACGCTGCCTTCCCGGGCTTGGGCCCATTGCCCAAGCAGCTGTCCGGGCTCTCAGGGGCCAAGGACCCCCAGTCTCGCAAGGCCTTCAACTGCAAATACTGCAACAAGGAATACGTCAGCCTGGGTGCCCTCAAGATGCACATCCGAAGCCACACCCTGCCCTGCGTCTGTGGCACCTGCGGGAAGGCCTTCTCCAGGCCCTGGCTGCTGCAGGGCCACGTCCGGACCCACACCGGTGAGACCGGTGAGTGCCCTTCGCACTGTCCCCTCCACCTTCTTTACCAGCTCTTGGGAGACTGGGCTTGCTGTCCACTTCAGACTGTAGACACCGAGTCTTAGGACTTCTAGCTCGAGAGTTCCGGGGCCTGGCTCTCTGAAATGTTTGGCAGAAAAATGTCCTCGTTCATCAGCGAAGCAGATGGGTTAAGGGGAGAACTTGACAAGTACCTCTGCAATCTCAGTTTCTCAGCCAAATGTGGGAAAGGTGCCACCAACACCTTGCTGTTGGAGCCAGGTGTGAAGGGGCCCTCCCTGCCCCACCCTCTCCCAGCCCACCCCCACCTCAGCCAGACAGGATGTTGTTAGAGGCCCCCCACCTGGCTCTGAATGCCGCTTGGAGAACTTTCTCAAACCTTGGGCTGCTGATGTTTCACTCTGAGCCTCAGTTTTCTCATCTGTTAACTGAGCATGAGATACCTGGGGCGGGGGTCTGAGGGGTGCGGGGTCTGGGGGGGAGGTTCTGTGTGGGTTAAATGAAAGAAAGAATACAGAAAGCACCTGAAGTGTGTTTGTTACATGATCCGCATGCACAAAAATGGGTAGTTGGTATTTGTTCTGCTTCCATGCTGTGTGACCTTAAGCAGGTGATTTAACCTCTCTGAACCTCAAGAGTGTGATTGAATAATCTTATAGGGTGGATTACGAAGGTGTTTTATAAGGTGGCTATGAAGATTCAGTGGCTCTTTAATCACTTTATAATAAGCTATCAGGATGGCTCTCCCCACCCACACCTTGGAGTAGATCAATTCAATCCTGTTATGCAGACCCAGGAACACCTTTGCTGGCAGAAAACACGATTATGTCTTGGTATTTCAAAAATACTTAATGTGTAGAAAATTGCGAGGTGGAGCCTTTTCTGTCCTTTAACTTTCTAGAGAATGGGCAAAAGGTAGCCACTTTTCAGAACTTGAATGATGGAGGCTACCATGTTTGGGGCTGCTCTTTGGGGAGTGACTGTTGAGGGAGAAGGTTCAAGGGTCATAGTATCAGCTCTGGGGTCAAACGGTCTGGTTGGAGGCTCAGTTCTGGCATTTCCTGGCCCAGGCAGGGACTGACCTCGGAGCCACGAGGGTCAGTGGGGTGGTGTGTGAGGAATACAGTTTGCAGACATTATTGGTGTCGTTACTACTCCCAGAAAGTGACCCTGGCATTCTCCCCAGCTTGCAGACTATGGCTACCCGTTTCTCTTACTCTGTGCACAAAGGGTCCTGGTTTTAACATGTCCCAGTCCAACTCCCTGGCCTCTGTCCTGGGTGCCTGCCAGCTGATGGGGCTCCATTTGAGGTGAGTTGGAGCCACCGTGGCCCTCTCTCCTCTCATGAGACATTATTTTAATGTAAAGGCATGGCTCAGACAGAAAGCTTGTTGAAATTCACCATGGCCATCCTCATTGACACCATTGTGTGCCTTAATGGTGGCTCTGGTGGGTGGGGCTGGCGGGGTAGAGCAGGTGCATAGGGCATCGGTGCCCAGCACCTGTTCTGGGCCGCAGCTGCTGGCCCACAGCGTGTCAGGCCCCTTTAATCCGGGGAGTATCGCATGTACAGTGTCCCCCTTGGCAGCCTTTGTCCCTGCCAGCCTGGTGCTGATTTCACACTCGCCAGGAGCACCATAAAGGCGTCTGGGGTGGGGGCTCAGTGAGGGGTGGAGGTCTGCGCCTCCTGCTTGCACACAAACCTCCACCACATCACATCCGACCGGGCCTCCTTCCCTTTTGTTCAGGCTTCTGTCTGCTCCTACTTAGCACTGAAAGTGTTCATTGAGCACTTGCTGTGTGGAGGTCAGTGCTCGGGGCTTCCTTCACCGGTGTTAGCACAGTAATTCCATCAACCACCTTAGGAGGGAGATGCCATAATCCCCACCTTACAGATGAGGAAACTGAGGCACAGAGAAGGAAGTTACTTTCTCGAGACACAGCTTATAAGACTGGAGAGGGCTCCTTCACCTCCCCGAGGTGGTTAGAGGGAGGTGGCTTTCTGTGCCCTGGGGAGTACAGAACTCCATCTCATTTGCCCGATTTGCTTAACCTTTGTTCACAAAGGAGTGTGTGAATGAGGAGGAACTTCACGTAGACCAGTGGTTCTCAACCTTCTGGCCCTTTAAATACAGTTCCTCATGTTGTGACCCAACCATAAAATTATTTTCATTGCTACTTCATAACTGTAACGTTGCTACTGTTATGAATCGTCATATAAATATCTGATATGCAGGATGGTCTTAGGCGACCCACAGGTTGAGAACCGCTGGGTTAGACCTTGTAGAACACAATCATCAAACTCTTCAGGCCTGGCATACAGAGGGTGCTCAATAATGGCAGAGCAAATGACATCCCTTTCCCAATTCTCTGGCTAGGTAGCCCCCCTTCTGCTTCAGGAGACAGCTTTTGAACGGATGGGTCCCACAGTCAGCCTCAGGCATCTGACTTCTGGACCCCTTCTTCCCAGTGCCCAGTACAATACCCGGCACCAGTAGGCTGCTGTAATTCATTCATTCCCTGCTGTTCTGGAATTCCAGCACTGGGATTTAACTAGTGGGCCATGGCCTAGGGGCTTATCAGTGGGAGGGAGGAGAATTGCATTTGATTGATTGATTGATTGATTGCTTTTCTTTTTTTTTTCTTGAGAATTGTATTTTTTTGGAAAAGACTATTCAGTGTTATAAAATAGTGCCCAGCACATAGTGGGAGCTTTATAAGTATTTGTTTAATGAGTTACTAGTCTGGCTTTTTATTTGGGAAATGCTGCATCCCTAAGAAAAAACAAAACATAACACTGTCATAACATCCTCTTGGTGGCGACAGGAATTATGACAAAGGTGATAGGGTGATTGATGTCAGGGGCTTCTGAGGTCTTCACAGAATTTATTCATTGTACAAGTGCTTACTGAGCACTTACTGTGTGCCTAGTGTATAAGACTTCCAAAAACAAGCTCATCAAGGCAGGTGGCTGGAGGCTTACAGGTGGGGAGGGTTTTAAACAAGTCCTAAGGTAAAAGGGTTCTGTAGCCTCTTGGGGGGCAGACAAGGAGACTTGAAATTACCCTGAGTGTGACGAGCTTCAATTTGGCCCAGAGCAGTGGCCAAATCTGCTGGGGTGGACTGGGGGCCGAGGAGACCTTTAAGGCCGACTCTTAATGCTCTATCCCCAGATGAAGCCAATTCCGGAGACAGGACAAGGAACACCCACCACAGCCTCCTTAACTGAGCGGCAGTCTGTGGAGGGGTCAAAATCAAGGCCTCAGTCAGGCTGCTGGGTTCCTGCTGGCTGACCCTGCATATGCTACTGGCCTCCCCTGTGCCTCAGTGTCATCCTCTCTAAACGGAGGCAAGGACAGGACTGAGTGAGAAGTGTTTTTACACTGTCCCTGGCACAGAGTAAATGTTCAGTAACGCAGTTGCCATCACTTCCTGCCGGCACTGTGTGGATGACCACATTATTCAACATTCGCTGGTACCAACCCCCTGTGGGTGGGGGGTGAACAGCACCTTTTACCTGGGAGCAAATGGAGGCTCAGGAGCCAGAAGACTTGCTCCAGGCCACAGGGTGGGACGCAGCAGAGCTCCCAATCAAAACCAGGCCTTTGGACACCGGGATGGCCTGTTTTTTCTGGGTCACGGGGCTCCTTCAGTGTTGGGGGTGAGCAGGGCTCTAAGGGCTGGGGTGGGTGAGTAGGGATCTTGATAAATGTCAGCTGTTGTCCAAGAGACCGAGCAGTCTCCTGACCGCCTCCTGCTTTCTCTCCCCAGGGGAGAAGCCCTTCTCCTGCTCCCACTGCAACCGCGCTTTTGCCGACCGCTCCAACCTGCGGGCCCACCTCCAGACCCACTCAGACGTCAAGAAGTACCAGTGCAAGACGTGCTCCCGCACCTTCTCCCGCATGTCCCTGCTCCACAAACACGAAGAGTCAGGCTGCTCAGGGGGCCCCCGCTGACCCCCACGGCTGCTTCTGCCTCTCCAGACCCTCCCCTTGCAGCGGCCTCCCCCAGCTCTGGAAGGAAGGACCCCTGCATCCTTCCCACCGCCGTGGAATTCCCTTTTGAGCTCCCCTTTTGGCTGTTGTAGCTTCACAGGGCGCTGAGGACCATTTCCAGTGTGTCTGCTTGGGGGGCCTCGGTTGGCTCTGTGGACGGCTGATGGGAGGGTGGCCCCTTCTGGCAGCCACTGCTCCCCAGCGAGCGTTCTGGAGTTGGCCTTGATGTGTGGGCTTGTGTATCCAAAACTGTTTGGATACAGCTGCTTTGAGCTACAGGACAAAAGCCAACAGACTGATAGAGGCTCCCACCCCACTCAGGGGACCCCACTCCTCCCCACCCCAGAAACCCTCAGGCCACCTCTCCAGGAGGTGTGAGTAACTGCAGCAACCCCCCGGTGTCCACGGGGCCTGGGGGGCGGTCTCTGACACAAGGACATGTCTAGACCCCAGGATGCCCCAGGCCCGGGCAGCTATTTCAGCCTCCTGTTTGTCATGGTGGCACCTGTTTCACGGGCAATTTAACAGCGTCTCAAAAGGGAATGTGAGTAATTGCCGTCACTTGTCAGGGGCCCAAATAGGGTGCTTCGGCCCAACCAATGTGTCTCCCAGAACTATTTTCAGGGACCCAACAGGTGGGCCCAGGAGGAAGATGTTTACATTTTTTTAAAGGTACACTGGTATTTATATTGCAAGCAACATTTTGTACTAAGGAAACATTTTGTATAGTTATATGTACAGTTTATTGATATTCAATAAAGCGGTTAATTTATATGTAAGAAAGTCTTGGTTTTCTAGAGGAGCGGGTATTTTAAAGGGCCTTTAGGGAGGCGGTGAGGGGAGGGATTGGTGGAGTTCAGAGTACTGACACAGCCTTAAATCTTGTCCTCCTAAACATCCTGTGACTCCGGACTCCTGGGTTTGACAGGGACCTTGTTTGTGCAAATGGGCTTTCCTGTGAGCCTGTGTCCTGTGCGATGTGGAGGTGGGGAAGCACCTGTGGCTGGGCGGTGGGGGGGTGGGGGGCACAGTGGGGGGGGTGTGGGCTCCTGCACGCTACATGTGGCGCTTACTCTCTGTTGACCATTTTGAAGCTGACCAGGCCTACAGGCTGCGAAGCTGGCTCCCTGGGTCTTATCAACTCGACAGGCTGGGGGCTGTGCCCAGCACTGCAGGGCTTGGGAGAGGGCTTGGCTGCTGCTCACAGCTGACGAGTGGAACGCCACGAGCAAGAAGGGGACAGAGGATGTCCTTCCTGTTTCCAAGGGCTCAGCCCCACTGGCCTCCCTGTTGGACCCACACCTCCGTCTGGCCGCTGGGTACCAAATGGCCTTTGATGCAAGGAAATTGTCTGGCTGGAGCCAGGAGGGTGAGAAGCCAGGCCAAAGGGTAGGGGTCATTCAGCTTCCTGCTCCAGGACAGGACGGGAAGACAGTCAGCTTGCCTCCTGGGCTGGGATAATTCACTCCTGGCTGGCAGGCTGTGGTGGTGACCTCACCTCGGGGCCCTCCTGGGGCCAGAGAAAATGAGTGTCCTTTCTGAGCACAAAAGGTGCTGAAGGTGCCAGTTTCCTGCGGGGAGCTGAGCAGGCGTGCAGGCGGCCCAGAGCTCGGAGCCCCGGAGTCAGGCTGGGGGTGGGGGGAGCTTCATGTTCCAAAGGAGAGATGATTCTTTCTTCTAAACAGGAAATGGTGACCCGCAGGCCGGGAGCAGCCCTTAATGACTTGCAGCTTTCCTCCCAAAAGAAAAAAAAAAAGTTCTCTAACAATCGCCAAATTGTAGCCGGCCTCCCTGAAGGGAAGTTAGAGAGTTGTGGGGGGAAAGTTAGAGAGTTGGGGGCCCTGTGGGGCTGGGCATCAGTTTGCTGAAGGCCTACTGTGTCCTAGGTCCCCAGGCTGCCATTTACATCCTCCCCACAGTAGGTGCTGACATTGGAGGAGAATGAATAAATGACTTCACTCCAAGGGACGGGCCTGGTGGAAAACGCTGGCTGGCATTTGAAGTTGGGTCTATCCTGGGGGCCAGGTCTGCCTGGCTCATGCCCCTGACGCTCAGGATGCCTGGAGCACGGTTCTCCTGGACCCTCAGTTTCTGCTTCTCTACAATGGGGTGATGACGGTGCCTCCCTCTGGTTTGATGAGCTGTGTGTGTGCCAGGTCCTGTTCTGGGCCCTGGGGTACAGCCGTGGACAGATGGACAGTCCCTGCACTCAGGGAACTTACGTTCTAGCTGGGAGACAGAAAACAAACAAGTGATTAAATACACAAGCCGCTTTCCTACAGTGACGGTGCCAAGATGGAATTAAAGTGAGCACGTGCTGGAGAGCCACGGGTGGGGCCCCTCAGATAGGAGGCCCGGAGCTGGAGAGGGAGCTGGAGAAGGGCTGACCTTCCAGGGGAAACCTGAAGGAGGAGAAAGTTCCAGTCAGAGGAGGGTGCAGCGAGGGCAA
>NW_005871263.1:1554198-1557956 GCF_000147115.1 Myotis lucifugus | reverse complement strand
CCAGGGCCTAGGGGCTGGGGAGGCAGGTGGGCTGGTGGGCCTGCCAGATCCTGCAGAGCCTGTGGGGTTGGGGTCACAGTGCAGCCCAGAGGCGGCCACTGGGGCTTTTTAAAATATATATTTTTATTGATTTCAGAGAGAAAAGGAGAGGGAGAGAGAGAGAGAAACATCAATGAGAGAGAATCATTGATTGGCTGCCTCCTGCATGCCCCACACTGGGGATCGAGCCTGTAACCCAGACATGTGTCCTGACCGGGAATCAAGCCGTGACCTCCTGGTTTATAAGTCGATGCTCAACCACTGAGCCACGCCATGTGGGCAGCATGTATTTCTGAAGGACAAGGACATTCATATAACCATAGTTCAATAATCAAAATCAGAAAATTTAGCATTGGTGCGGTGCTATGTCTAATCCATAATCATGGGTTACGGTCATTAAGTTTTTCCAGCTGCCCCAGTGATGCCTCCATAGTCCTTGGGAGGGTGGGGTGGGGAGAGACTCAGCATTACAGGTTGCATTTACTTGTCCTGTCTCTTTACTCTTTTATTCCAAGACAACTCTTTTCTTGGTCTTGCTTTTTAAAAAATATATATTTTCATTGATCTCAGAGAGGAAGGGAGAGGGAGAGAGAGAGAGAAACATCAATGATGAGAGAGAATCACTGATCAGCTGCCTCCTGCATGCCTCCTGCTGGGGATCAAGCCCGCAGCCGGGCATGTGCCCTTGACCAGAATCGAACCCAGGACTCTTCAGTCTGCAGGCCGACGCTCTATCCACTGAGCCAAACCAGCCAGGGCTTTTCTTGGTCTTTGGTGAGGTTGACATTTTTGAAGATTTCAGGCCAGCTGTTTGTAGGATGTTCCCCAAATTGGACTTTCCCAGCGCTTCCTGGAGATTAAGCTTGGGTTGTGCACTTGGGGCAGAATCCCAGAGGTGGTGTGTCTTAGTGCGAGGTGTCATGAGGCACACAGGTCAGTCTGAACATTACTGCTGATGTCAGCGTGGACTGCTTGGTTAAGGTGGTGCATGCCGGTTTCGCCGGGGCAAAGTTCCTCTTTCCCCCTTTTGTACTTAATCCGTATCTTGTGGGAAGACATTCTGAGACCATGTGAATATCCCCATTGCTCCTCAAACCTCCACCCACGAGTTTTAGGCCTCACTGGTGATTGTTGCCTAAGCCAATTATTACTATGGTGGCTGCCAAATGGTGATTTTCTGTTTGTACTGGTTGGCTTTCTACTCCTCTGAGCTTTCCCTCTGTCCTAGCAGCACCTCAGAGCTGTGGGGGTGGGGGACATGGGACGGGGAGCAACAGGGTCTGGGGGGGCCATGAGGTCCTCCCCTGGGCTTTTCTTTCAAGTGAGTCCAGAAAATAAATTGGCCGTAAAGCTGCTCGCCATGCAAGTGCCCAGGCAGGCAGGTCTGGGGCCAGGGCCACCTCTGGGCACATCTGGGCCCCATTAGTGACTGGGCAGCTCCTCATGGATGTCCCTTGAGCTGGGATGGGCGGAACTCTGGTGGGCAGGGATTTGATCCTCCTCGCTCCTTTTTGCTTTCAAACCGTCAATTTCACACATGTTAAGCGAATTAATTTTTTCATTTAAAAACATGAGAAGATTAGATGTGAGGCACAAGTGACATGTGATCAACACACCAATCTCGATGCCTTTACTGCCCCCAGTGTGATGCTGTGACTATCTCTTTGGATTAGAGAAAATAAACATATATATTTATATGCACACCTGGCCCTAATCTCCCAGGAAAAGCCAAAGCCCTCACCTTGACCCACGGGTGCCTCACCTCTACCTCTTCCCTTCTCCCATCCCCCTCACTCCCTCCAGCCCCAGGGCCTTCTGCCACCTCAGGGCCTTTGCACTTACAGCTCTTCTGCAGGAAGACTGGGCCTCCAGGGCCATTTGGCTGGCTTCCCCCTCCCGTGCATTCCAGTGCCCGCCCCTGTTTTTCTCCATAGCACTTGTCACCATCAACAAACCATATATTTCACTGTTCACAGTTCCTCTGCTGACTGTCTCTCCCACCGGCATGTCAGCTTCATGCGGATGGAAATTCTGTCTGTGTTACTGACTGCCAGGTCCCTGGTGCCTCAAGCCTTGAACACAGGAGGCGTACACTCAGTAAAACTTGGCCGAATGGATGATGAACGCATGTGTGTGTGAACCCAGGAAGTACAGCGTGATCACCACTCTTAGGGAGCACCTTCTGTGTGTCAGACTCGGCACTGAGCGCCACACAGAGATGAACTCATGAAACCTTCACAACTGACTCCAGAAAGAGGAAACGGAGACACTGAGAGGTTAAATAACTTGCCCAGGGTAACACAGCAAGTCAGTGGCAGCGCTGGGATTTGAATCCTGAGTTCTTTTATTACTGCTGTCATTTTGTTGTTGTTTTTTCTACCATTGCAATGGGTGTAATTAAAACTTTTAACATTGAAGTGCCACAAAGTCTGTGTCTTTACTACACGCGCTTGCCTATAACCTCTCCCGGAGAGGGGCCTGTGTTGTCCTTTAACCAGTCTTCTAGAAACCCGCCCGTTCTCCACCAGCCAGGTAGGCAGCCAAAGGTGTGTGTGGACACGGGGAGGGGTGGGCCCAGGAGGAACGGGGTGGGGTGGGGATATCCTGTGTGGTCCCTGCAGCCCAGGAGAGGTTCCAGACCAGGGGCTCCATGAGGGCAGGACCACCCACCTGGCAAGACTGCCCTCCCGCCCAGGCCTGGATCCACTCGGGGTGACCACAGTGGGGTCATGTATTAGTTTCCTAGGGTTGCCATAAAAAATTCCCACAAACTGGGTGGCTTAAGACAACAGGAGCTAATTCACAGTTCTGGAGACTGGACGTCTGGAATCAAGTGTTAGCGGGCTGTGCTCCCTCCATAGCCTCTCAGGCAGCATCCCGGCCTGCCCCTTCCAGCTGCTTCCGTGGCTCCCGGTAACCCGGCGTTCCTCGGTTCACCGCCGCATCGGTTTGCTCTCCGCCTCCATCTTCCCGGGGCCCTCTTCTGCGTCCTATTTCTCCCTGTTCTTTCTTCTTCTTATAAGGACACCGGCGATTGGATCAGGGCCCACCCTAACCCAGTCTGACCGCATCTTCACTCACTTACATCTACAGAGACCCTACTTCCAAATAAGGTCACGTTCACATGTTTTGGAAGTTGGGACTTAAGCATATCTTTTGGGGGGACAAATTCAACCCACCACAGGTGGCTACAGCCAAGGGCACCCCAAGCCTTCCTCAGAGCCCCTGAATGCATCGGGAGCTTTTTATCATTCACCTGCCAAACCCTGAGGAGAGTCAGGAAGCCAGTCTAGAGGGTGGCCTGAGGAGGAGGAGGAAGAGAAGGAGGAGGAGGAGCTGTATTTTGCCCCTGTGATTCCTGGAAGAAAGAGGGCCAAAGGCAAAAGCTCCTCTGACCCCTGACCTCAGAAGGTACTGTGTGAGCTGGCCCGGAGATGGATGAGAGCCAGCAGAGTGGGAGAGGTCAGCTCGAATTAGGGCCAGGGCCATGCAGCCTGAGGGGAAGTTTTGGATTTATCCTGAGTGCACTGGGGAACCACGGGAGGGTTTGAGTGTGTGTGTGTGTGTGTGTGTGTGTGGCGGGGGGGGGGGGGGGAGGGAGCACATGAGTGGATTAGTTCTTGGGGAAGATCCCCGGGGTGGCTGTGTGGCAGCCAGGCCAGCAGGGAGGTCCCAGTCCTCCTGGTGGCCGGCCCATGAGATAGAGGGAAGGGTGTATA
>NW_005871263.1:1552541-1554098 GCF_000147115.1 Myotis lucifugus | reverse complement strand
ATTTAGGGAAGTTTGGCAACTCGTGGATTGAAAGAGTGAGGAGGGGATCAGGGCAATGTCTGTCTTGATTTTCCAGCAACTGAAGGAAATAAAGACCAGTGAGGCAAAGAGCCATCAGTCGGGCAAATAATAATAATAATAACAACGACAGCAAACATTTCGTGAGGGTTCACTTCCTGGTTTGCACAGATTTAATCTTCGCAACAACCCTGGGCAATGTGAGTGTAGGAGCCGGGTTCTGGAGCCGGACTGTGCGGGCTTTAGTCTCTGCTCCATTGCCTACCTGCTGCGTGAAGCTGGCTCAACCTGAGTCCATTTCCTCATCTGAGGATAGCTCCTCCTCCCCAGGGTTGTTGTGCAGATTAAAAGAGTGAATCCTTACAAATTGCTTGGCCTCGGGCCTGGCAGAGTAAATCCTCAGTAAACACTGGCTATTATTATGCCCATTTTACAAATAGGGGACTCCAGGCTCCAGAGGGTAGAGAACTTGACCAGAACCACACAGAGAATAATCCTAATGTTTCTGGTTCTCTGTGCCTCCTCACCCTTCCTTACGCCCTCACGGAAGTCTGGGGCCTGAGCTGGCCTGCTGACCTCCAGGTCTGTCTGGTATCCTGTGCCCCCTGGAGCCTGGAGCTGGAAGACTCCCCATGAAGTCCTGGGCCCACCACCCCGCTGTGGTACAAGCTGGAAGGGCCTCAGGTGAGGGCAGCCGGTGCTCCCAAACCCATTCTATTTAGCTAGCACGATGGCCTGAAAGAAACACTTTTATGGGGGCTGAAAAGGCAGAAACAAGGAGAAGTGAACCCCATGTGTTACTCTGTGGGGTGCACAAAGAAACCTAGTTTTACCCCCAGGAAAATGCCCGAGCCTGGCAAAGGGCTTTCCTGAGGAACTTGACCCTTTCTTCGTGGATCTGAGAGCCACCCATACCTCACTCCGCGACCCTGGATGAGTCCCTGCTTTCTCTAGGCCTCACTTTACACATCAGTAAACCTTGTTCAACCTTTGATCCAATAATAAAATAAAAAGCACATAAACACATCCCCCCAGCACTTCTCAGAGAGCAGAATGCTATAAACAACCTACGTGCCCAGCACGAGGGGACTGGGTGTGTTCACTGGGGTCCTTGTCTGTTCTGAGAACTTTGTGGCTATTATAAATGGCAACACAGTCCTCAAAATAGGTATTGTGTGTGCAGCACAGGGACAGAGAAAGAAAGGTGTCTGGCGTGTGACAAGCACCCCAAATATTTCTTGAAGGATCAAATGAAAGAACAAACGCGTGGTGGGTACTCAATGCATATCTGTTGACAGGAAGAAATGAAAAAAGAAGGCCTTGCAGACTGAAGGGTCCCAGGTTCGATTCCAGTCAAGGGCACATGCCTGGGTTGTGGGCTCGATCCCCAGTAGGGGGTGTGCAGGAGGCAGCCGATCAATGATTCTCTTTCATCATTGATGTTTCTCTCTCTCCCTCTCCCTTCTTCTCTGAAATCAATAAAAATATATTAAAAAGAAAAAAGAAGGACGTGTAAGACATGTACCCTGATCATAGTGA
>NW_005871263.1:1537063-1552441 GCF_000147115.1 Myotis lucifugus | reverse complement strand
GGGG
This sequence comes from Myotis lucifugus, assembly GCF_000147115.1. Classification (NCBI taxonomy): domain Eukaryota; kingdom Metazoa; phylum Chordata; class Mammalia; order Chiroptera; family Vespertilionidae; genus Myotis; species Myotis lucifugus. The sequence goes on along the minus strand of NW_005871263.1, from coordinate 1,552,437 downwards.
GGGGGGGGGGGGGAGTGAGAGACACACACACACACACACACACACACACACACACACACACATCGATGGTTGCCTCCTGCACGCACACTGACCAGGGCCAGGGATCGAGCCTGCAACCAAGCTATATGCTCTTGACCGGAATGGAACCTGGGACCGTTCAGTCTGAAGGCCGACACTCCACTGCACAACTGGCTAGGGTGAGGGCATTGCTTTCTTATAGCATTTTTATCTTTTCTGCTCCCGTATTATTGTTGCTTCCCCAGAGTGAGCATATCCTGGTTTGCAATCAATCAATCGATACTTTCTTGGATAAACTGGATGTTCACGTGTTTACTTCAAAAGGTGCCGACACCTGCTGACAGGTGAAGGGAGCAGCGAGCAGAGCAGCCTGAAAAAAATCTATGGTGCCATTTGCTTAAAATGCTCCTTCATTTGTACCCCTCTTTGCCCTCACAGAGAGGGAAACCTGTGCTCGGGATTATGGTGGTTCTGTGTGGATGGCGGGGTTGCTAGGGTTCGAATTCTCTTCTTCTTTTTTTTAAATATACTAGTATTTTATTGATTTAGAGAGAAAGGGAGAAGGATAGAGAGTTAGAAACATCGATGAGAGAGAAACATCGATCAGCTGCCTCCTGCACACCCGCTACTGGGGATGTGCCCGCAACCAAGGTACATGCCCTTGAGTGGAATTGAACCCGGGACCTTTCAGTCCGCAGGCTGATGCTCTATCCACTGAGCCAAACCGGTCAGGGCTCGAATTCTCTTCCTCATGTATCTCTGAACTTTCTACGATGGGCATGTGGGGGTTTTGTTGTTATTTTTCTAAACAGAAACACACATGCTGAAGAACCAGGTTCCAGACCTGGCGATGTCACAGGATGAAGGAGGTCGCACGTGGTGATGACCGTGGCCGCCTGTCGCTTTCTTAAGGGCAGCGGGATGATGTCTGGATGTCATTCGGTGTCCACCCTGGGCACTGCCCGTGGGTTAACTTCATTCTCAGCCTCTGTGTCTATGGGTGGCCCGTTCTCCACCCCCGGCGGGTCCATTATTCACCGAGAGTGTAAATATTTACCGCGCAGGCTGTTTACTGGCCGTGAGAAGGCCAATCTGATGAGTGAACGAGGCAGAGACTAAACGCAGAAAGCACGGGGGACTTTCCTGAGGACACGCAGCTGTGAGGTCATTGGTTCCTCCAGGTGTTTCTTAACGGCTTCCCTGAGACATAATTCACTCACTGTGCAATTCATCCACCTACAGGGTACAGTGCAGCGGTCTTTAGTGTGTGCACAAGGTTGTGTAACCATCCCCACTATCTAATTCCAGAGCATTTCATCACCGGAAAAAGACGCCCGTATCCCTCAGCAGCCGTGCCCGTTTCCTCTTCCCCTCCCCCCCGCGGAACCCGTCATCTGCTTTCTGTCTCTATGGACTTTTCATACAAATATGGAATCATATAAGTGGATCGTACAAGCCCCATGTGTCCTTTCGTGCCTGGCCTCTTTCACTCAGCATGGTTGTGAGGTTTATCTATGCTGTGGCATGTGTCAGAACTTGCTTCTCCCATCCCATGAACGTTCCATTGATGCTATCCCCCGTGTTGTTTATCCATCCATCAGTTGATGGACATTTGTTTCTGCTTTGGGCTTCTTACGAAGATGCTGTGGTGAACGTTCCTGTACAGGTTTTGTGGGGACCACAGCAATGAATGAAAGAGTTCAAGTTGTACTACATCCTCGCCAGCACTTTGTTATTTTGGGTTTTTATTTTGTATTTCAGCCAATGTAGTAGGTAAGTGTACGAGTATGTCACAGTTTTCTCAAGAGGTAACCGGCATACGATAAACTGCCATATATAAAGTATCATTTAGATGAGTTTTCCTCTTGGGAAATAAGAGAGTGGGTTTTTGGGGTCTTTGCTTCGGCACCAGGCTTTGAACCAGGGTCTGCCTTGTCCCAGGCCAGGTTGATGTCTGCTGGTGGGACCCACTATCTTGGGAAGGCGTGCCCCTGATGGGCCTCAGTTTTGACTCTCCCATCTGGGTCTCTCTGGGCAAAGGGCAGGTCTGTGGCTCCAGCTGTGCACCCGGTGACGACAGCTCAGTCCTGTCTGCATCTAGCACACGTGCACCGAGCCCCTACTGCGCGTGGGGCCCTGTTCCAGGCACCAGTGATGCAGCAGCACACAGGTAGGCCAGTCCCTGTCCTCAGAGAGCTGACAGTCCAGTGAGGGGGACATTCGAGGAACCCTTCCCAGAGATGCCGAAGGAGAGGAGTTCTCCAGACAAAGAGAAAGTCAGTGGGAGGAGGAAGCTGAAGGCAGAGGGAGGAGGAAGTGCAAAGGCCCTGAGGTGGGACCGCGCTTGGTGTACTCAAGAAGAGACACGGAAGCCAGTGTGGCTCAGGGGAGCAAGGTGGGCTAGAGGTGGGAGATGGGGTGGGAGAGGTGGGCAGGGGCCCACCAGTCAGGTGTTTGCATTTTATTCTAAGCTGTAGGGAGCCACCGGGGGATTTTAGGCGGAGGAGTGACTTCCCTCTGGCTGCGTGTGGGAAACAGACCAAGGGAGCTGAAAGGAAGTGGGAGACGAGAGAGGAGCCACCTGCAGGCTTCCGTTGGAGAGCGGTGGGAGGAAGGTGGGGGCAGTGTGTGCATGGGCTGGGAGGTGGAGAGTGACTGAATGGGAGGAAGGCTCCCAGCGCTCCTGGATGTGCGCTTGAGCCATGGAAAGGGGCCTGGTGGGTGGTGCCAATGGACAAAACCGAGTCTCGGGAGAAGAGACAGCGAGGAAAACGACGAGACATACACCTTTATAATTCTCCTCTCTCTGGACCCTCCCCGGCCATCTCTACCAGCCCCCTAAGCCACCCCCACCTCTGTGTTCAGCCCAGGCCTGGGGCCTGAGTCCTGAAGCCTCAGGCCGGCAAGCGAGTGGGCAGACTCAGGACCCTGCCTACCCCCACTCCTCCGCTCCTCCCTGGCCCCACAGCTTCCCCGCCAGAGCCTCCTCCACCAGACGATGGTGAGCACCTGGGCAGAGACCTGGCACAGTGCCTGGCATGTAATAGGCACTCAGTAAATATCTGCTGAATGAAAGAAAGCTGTAGATGCCCTCGGTGGAGGCGATGGTACTAGAGAGCCCGGGGGAGCGTGGAGAAGGGAAGACGCGTTCTCTCACTCACCGCTCCCGCTCCACCTCGGCCTGTGGGAGCGCAGAGGCTTTCCAGGATCTTGGCTGAGGTGGAGCAACCAGTTCCCGAGCCAGGAATGAAGGTTATCACAACAGCCCTCGGGAGGTGCGCGCGCTCTTACTATCACATGCCGGTTGTACAGAGGAGGCCAGAGCCACATAAGGAAGAGGCATTTGCCCCAGGTCCCCCAGGTGATAATGGCCTAGCAGGATTTGAACCTAGACCTGTCTGACTGCATTGTCCTTATCTCATCTTTTGTCCTCAAAGGGCTTTTTATTTTTTAAAAAATCTTTATTGTTGAAAGTATTACACATGTCCCCTGTCCCCCCACTCCCCCATTGACTTCTAGCTCAACCCCCTCAAAGGGCTTTTTAGAAAAATTAAAATGTAGGGACTCAAGGGGCAGGGAAGGATTTCTGTAGGTAGAGGCCCGTCCAGAATACTTCAAGAGCAAGTACAGCCCTAGCTCAGTGGGTTAGAGCAGCATCCCGATACCCCAAAGTTGTGGGTTTGATCCCCGGTCAGGGCACATACAAAAAGCAACCAATGAATGCATAAATAAGTGGAATAATAAATCAATTTCTTTCTCTCTCTCTCTATCAAAAAATAAAGAGTAAATACAGCCCTAACCGGTTTGGCTCAGTGGACAGAGCGACAGCCTGCGGACTGAAGGGTCTCAGGTTCGATTCCGGCCAAGGGCATGTACCTTGGTTGCGGGCACATCCCCCGTAGGGAGTGTGCAGGAGGCAGCTGATCAATGTTTCTCTCTCATCGATGTTTCTAACTCTCTATCCCTCTCCCTTCCTCTCTGTAAAAAATCAATAAAATATATTTTTTAAAAAAGAGTAAATACAGATGTGCTAGCATCTGTGTCGAGGGGCCTCTGTGGAGGAGACCAGCAGGTGAGGCTCAGGGCAGGAGGAAGACTGACGTCACATTTTTCGTTCTGAACTCTGTTTTGTTTTCTAACTTTTAACAAAGGTCTAACAATTGTACAGAGGTGAGCGCATCAGAAGTGTCCAGGCCCATGCCTTTTTCCAAAGTGAACCTACCTGTGGAACCGGCAGGCAGGTCAGGAAACAAGAAACAACATTCCAGTCCGCAGAAGCCAGCACAGTAATCTGTGGGATGCATCCACACTGCGGAATGTGTCAATACTGTGTTCGTTTTTATTTATTTTTATTTTTAAAATATATTTTTACTGATTTCAGAGAGGAAGAGAGAGGGGCAGAGAGAGGGAAACATCATTGATGAGAGAGAGTCATTGATCGGCTGCCTCCTGCACGCCCCACACAGGGAATCAAGCCTGTAACTGGGCAATGTGCCCTGACCAGGAATCAAACTGTGACCTGGTTCATAGGTCGATGCTCGACCACTGAGCCACACCGGCCGGGGTATACTATTCATTTTTAGTGCTGATTTCTGTTCTACCATATGCATGGCTATTCCACAGCTGCTTATTCACTCAGCAGCTGATGGACACTTGGGCTGCTTCTAGTTTTTTTGCGACTATAAATAAAGCTACCAGAAGCATCCACATGGAGATTTTTGTGTGAACATAAGTTTGGTTTTTAAATTTTTTTTAATTGATTTTAGATAGAGAGGAAGGGAGAAGGAGAGAAACATCGATAGGCTGCTGTAGGGCACGGCTATAGGGTTAAGCCTCGGACTGACCTGTTGGCAAAGCCACAAACAAGTCCCAGCTTCGAGGGCACAGTCCTCTTAGCATAATTAGGCTCGACCTTATGACGCTCCCTAGATCCTATCTGGGCAGCTAATGGGCTGAGGGAGATGCAGCAAGTGCTGCCAAAAGGAGTGAAACTCATAAGAACATTGTAACTATGGTGACCACTACCTTGTTTACCTCTGGCTATAAAAGAAAGGCTCAGCTTGCCTCTGGATCTCTCTCTGTGGCCTCAGCCAGGTTCAGGAAGATCCACCTAGACCCGCGTATTCGGGCACGTGCCTGACTTGGAATTGAGCTGGTGACCTCCTGATGCTAGGGATGACGCTCAACCCACTGAGCCACACTGGCCAGGCAAGTTTGATTTCTTTGGGGTAAATAGCTAAGGTGGGATTGTTGGGTTGTATAGGAAGTTTGTGTTTAATCTGATAACAAACTGCCCAATTGTTTCCCAGAGCTCTGTGCCAGTTTGCATTCCCACCAGAAGTGTCTGAGAGTGTTCTAGTTGCTCCACATCTTGGTCAGCACTTGGTATCTTCAGTTTTTAGTTTTTATTTTAGTCATCCTAAGAGGTGAGTAGTGTGTACACACGCATGCGCGCACATGTGTGTTTAACAGCTTTCTCAAAGACGTAATTGACAAACAATAAACTGCCATATATACACACAGAATTTGATGAGTTTTGACACAGGTATACACCTGTGAAACTAGCACAATTATGACAGTGAAAATATCCATCTCCCCTCAAAGTTTCTTGTGTCTTTTCTTGTAATTCCCTCTCCCTCCTCACTCCCCGCTACCCCCTGAATGCTGATGATCTGCTTCCTGTCACGATTGACCAATTTGCATTTTGTAGAAATCGTATCAATGGAATCCTATGGTCTGTTCTCCCTTTTGGTCTGACTTCTTTCCCTCAGCATAATTATTTTGGGATTCTCCGGTGGTGCAGTGTGTATCCACCGTTCGTGCCTTTTTAATGCTGAGTGGTATTCCTTTGTGTGGATGAACCGCCATGTGGATATTCCATTCAGCTTTGATGGACATTTAGATTGTTTCCAGTTTGGGCAATTACGAATAAAACTGCTATAAACACTCATGGACACATGAATTTGTTTGTGTGTGGGCATATGTTTACATTTCTCTCGGAGTGCAGTTGCTGGATTGTTTAGTAAGAAACTGTCAAACTGTTTTCCAAAGTGGCTACAACGTTTTGCCTTCTGACCAGCAGTGCACAAGAGTTCCAGTTCCTTCACGTCTGCGCCAACCCCTGGTATGGCCAGTCTTTTAGATTTTAGCCTTTTTATCGGGCATTTAGCGGTATTTCATTGCAATTTTCATTTCATTTCCCTAATAATTAGTGATGTTGAACATCCTTCCATGCATTTATTCACACTCCATATATTTTAATTAGTGAAGATATACAATATAAAAATACTTTCTCCACTTCTTTTTTAAAAATTTTTTTGTTAATACTCTCCCAAGGATATTTTCCCATTGATTTTTTAGAGAGAGTGGAAGAGAGATGGAAAGACAGAGAGAGAAACATCGATGTGAGAGAAATACATTGATTGGTTGCCTCCTGCACATGCCCTGGCCAGAGTCTGGGCCAGGGAGGAGCCTGCAACCAAGGTATGTGCCCTTGACAGGAATCAAATCTGGGCCCCTTTGGTCCTCAGGCCGTCCAACGCTCTATCCACTGAGTCAGATCGGCTAGGGCTCCGTTTCTTAGTGGACTTAATGAATTTGAGAGTTCTTTATATATTATGGATACACGTTCTTTTTTTTTTAAATATATTTTTATTGATTTTTTACAGAGAGGAAGGGAGAGAGATAGAGAGTTAGAAACATCGATGAGAGAGAAACATCGATCAGCTGCCTCCTGCACACCCCCCACTGGGGATGTGCCCGCAACCCAGGTACATGCCCTTGACCGGAATCGAACCCGGGACCTTTCAGTCCACAGGCTGACGCTCTATCCACTGAGCCAAACCGGTTTCGGCATGGATACATGTTCTTGACCAGCTATGTCTTTTGCAGATAGTATCTCCTAATCTGTGGGGATTTCTTTTCCGATCATTTCCTTTACCCATTTTTCCACTGGGCTAATCAATGCTCTTCTCGATGTTTAAGGGGGACTTTGTGTTTCTTTCCATCTTCAGCTTCTGGTTACAGACCCTGCCTGTTCCAGCTCAGGAGGTTGCAGCTGTGGGGTGGAGAGAGGGACACTGTCTAATCCAGGAGAATTCTACTTTTGCCTTCTGCTGCTGCTTCGGTTTCCTCATTCATTTATTTTTTTATTTTTTATTTTATTGATTTTTTACAGAGAGGAAGGGAGAGTGATAGAGAGTTAGAAACATTGATGAGAGAGAAACATCAATCAGCTGCCTCTTGCACACCTCCTACTGGGGATGTGCCCGCAACCAAGGTACATGCCCTTGACCAGAATCGAACCTGGCACCCTTCAGTCCACAGACCAATGCTCTATCCACTGAGCCAAACCGGTTAGGGCTAGTTTCCTCATTCATTTAATGGGGATAACCAAGTAGCTCCTCCCAGACCGAAAAGAGCTTTAACAGGTAATACGCTGGGAACACTGGCTGGCAGCTTCATTGCTATCATTTTCATCGCTGTACTTGCCTACCTGTGTTTAGAGGGCAAGTGCTAGGGTTCAAATCTCAGGTCTGCACTTGGGTAAGGGTACTTCCGTCCGTGTCTCAATCTCTCCATCCGTAACATGGCTAACATGAGGGTTGTATGTAAAGTGCTCACTCAACACAGTGTAAAGGCTGAACAAAAGTTAGATACTATTTTTTTTGATGTTAGAAACAACTATGAACTTGTAATATAAAATTATCTTAAACCTTTTTGTGCATATATTTGTTTTAAAAAATGGAATAATTCAGAACATAATAATTAGTACCTACTTACTTTTTTTCTCTCTCTTTTTTTTATGTCTACTTTTTTAAATTTCTCCCCTTGTCCTTCCCCTGGCCTCCCATACCCCCCAGTGTCTTGTGTCCATTGGTTATGCTTATATGCATGCATACAAGTCCTTCTGTTGATCTCTTACCCCCACACACACACAGATACTATTTTTATTGCATGCATCTTCACGTAGAGATGAGCCACCAGGAGGAATCCCACCGCTCATGGGTGCAGGCTGGGCGTTGATCTGACATTCTCCCTCCATTCTGTTCCTCCCCTGCTGCCCTGGCCAGTCCTGTGCTAAAAGATGGAGAATTAGACCTGGCCTTGCCCATGTCACATCAATGTATCATGTTATGAGTACAGAGACCCTGGTTCAAATCCCAGCTTGACTACAGACGTGCTGAAGGACCTTGGATAGGCTTCTTAACCGTTCTGAGCCTCAATTTCCTCAATTGGAAAGGGGAATTATACAGATTCCAGGATTGGCAGAAAGGAATGAAAAAAGTAATGCATGAGAGCCACCTATAGTAAATGATTAAGAAATTCTAGCTAAGCGCAGCCAGTGTCCACCTATGAACCAGGAGGCGGAGGTTTGATTCCCAGTCAGGGCCCATGTGGGCTGGGTCCCCAGTGGGGGACATGCAGGAGGCAGCCAATCAAAGATTCTCTCTCATCATGGATGTTTCCAGCTGTCTCTCACCTCTCCCTCTCTCTCCTAAATCAATAAAAATCTATTTTAAAGAAAGAAAAAAGGAATGCTAGCTAAGAATGCTCCTGCCTCAGGGCCTTTGCACATGCTGTTTCTTCTGCCTGGAGCAGCCTTCCTTTGGATGCCCAGGGCTCCCACCATAAGAGAGACTTTTCCTCACCAGCCTATGGACTATTTCTTGCCCTCCCACCCCTCTCTCAGAGCTCTCCCCCACCACTGTCACTCCCCAACCCCCCTGCTTTATGTCCCCCCCACTTTACTTTGTGTTTCTGACACTTTATTTTAGGTGTTTATTTGCCCACGTCTGGCTCCCCCACTGCACTGGCAGCCACAGGAGGGTGGAGAGTGCTGTGTTTTGTTCACTGCCCTGTCCCGATCTCTCGGACAGCACCTGGCACATAGTAGGTACACAGAGAAGCCTGAGCTGTGCTCAGACTCAGTATAATGACCCCCACCCCTCCTGTGCGACCGTGGACAATTTATTTCAACTTCCCGAGCTTGGTTTTCCCTCCTGCAAAACGGGGCTCGGAGAAGCCTTTCCCACACTGAGTTGGCGGGGGAGTCTCGGGGGACCCCGTTCTGAAGCTCTCGGCACTTTTAGAAAAGCCCAATAAATGCCGGCTGGTGTTTTTGTTTTGTTTTTTTAAAATGTATGTTTATGAATGTGGGATTCTCTAGGCTGCGTCCCGGGAAGGGGGCCCTGTCTGCCAGGAGCGGGCCAGGCCTCGGCGGGTGCAGCCCCCGCCCTCGCAAGCCGGGCGCCCCTCCAGGCCGCCGGCCCCTCCCCCGCAGGCCCCCAGCGAGACGAATGCAGCACACGGCGGCCTTTATGGGGCCCGCAGACAGCGCGTCGCCAGGCTAACCCTGCGTGGAAAATTCGGAGGTGGAAGGCAAGGCGCCTTAATGAGGGGGCCGCCAGCAGCGGCGGCGGCCAGAGGCGGAGGGGGCTGCCGGCCGGCGGAAACGTGAGCCGGGCTCTGGCCGCCGCCCCCGCCCCCGCGCATTCCCCCTCCCTCCCTCCACCTCCCCCTCCGACCGCCGGCAGGTGGAGGGGCAGGAAGCACCGTGCAGCCCGGCCCTGCTCCTCCCCGCCCGGGCTGTTCCTCCCTCCCAGGAGCCTCGCTTCTCTGTGCGCGCCTCCACGTTTTCCTCCGGAAAATGGGCTCAACCTTCCTCCGGCGGGCGGGAGGGTTGAATGCGTTGATAGGCGCACTGGAGCTCTGGACAAAGCGGGGCATTGAGGGATACGATTCGCGTTGGGATTTCATCAGCCGCACGTGGAGGCTGAGAGATACAGGAGGAGGCACGATCGGATTGGCGGGCTGTTCCCCACCACCTGTGCTGAGACCTGAACCAGGCTTCAAACCAGGGGATCCTGGGAGTGGAGGCCGGCAGGTCAAGGTTATGGGCCCAGGACCTGGAGTGGGACAGAGCTGAGTGCCCAGCCCCAGGACGGCCGTGTGGGCCTGGAGTCAGCCGAGGTGTCTCTCTCAACCTCAGTTTTCTCATCTGTCAAGTGGGCACGGGCCAGGCACTGTGGCGCGGCTGGGGGAGAGCAGAGAGCAGGACCTCCCAGCCGGTAGGCTCTGAGGCTTCCATTCCAGTGGGGACGGCAGAGGGATTCCCTTGAAAAAGGGAAACAAATAGACTCACAGGTATTTATATAATGAACACCCTGGCCCTTGGGCTGGGAAGAGCCAGAGGGAGGAGGAAATGGGAGGATGACTAGAAGAAGGAAGGGCAGGTGACCCGGAATGAGGGAGTTCACTTTTAGAGTCAGACTCTAGGGAGACAGAAAGCAAAGCTCAAGGCAGTCAGACCTCAGACTTGCTTTTCCTTCCATGTGTAACACTGTTCCTAACCCCATGTCCCCACAGCACTTCCCCTCACTTCCTCCTGCCTCTCCTCAAAGGTCCCTCCTTGGAGAGGCCTTTTTCAAGACCCCTTTTTAAACCCCCCCCCCCCACCCCCCCCCCGCCTTTCCTCTTTGCACCCGAGGCCCCTGATTCATTTCTCTCTTTTAGTTGTTGTTTTTTGTTTATTTTTAGTTGTTTTTTTAAAAAATATATATATTTATTGATTTCAGAGAGGAAGGGAGAGGGGGAGAGAGAGAAACATCAATGATGAGAGAGGATCATTGATTGGCTGCCTCCTGTATGCCCCCTACTGGGGATCCCCTGGGCATGTGCCCTTGACCAGAATCAAACTCAGGACTTTTCAGTCCGCAGGCCGATGCTCTATCCACTGAGTCAAACGAGTTAGGGCAGATTTATTTCTCTTTCTTACACCTTTTTGTTCACTTGTTTCTGTCCTCTGTCTGCCACCTGCCTGTGAGCTCAGTGGGGAAGGGGGCTTTGTTCACAGCTGTAGCCTTTGCTCCCTGCCTGGCACACAGTAGGTACTCAGTAAATGACTAAGGAATGAATGAATGAACAGAGCTAGCCAGGCAGTAAAGGGCAAAGAAAGCGTCCCCCTATTTTTTCCTGGTGATTCCATTTCTGGCTTGTAGGGGAGCGGTTTCTTAAGCTACAGACAGGCAGACAAGTGTCAGGTGAGTGGAGGGACAGGGACAGAAGGCTCCAGGGCCCTGCAGAGAGAAGCTCGTTTTTATCTGGCTGCAGCAGCCCAGCAGGGCAGGCAGGCCTGGGAGCTGGGAGCCTGCCCTGCGTGTCACTGGCACATGTGAGAAAACTCTCACGTTGTAATCACAGCCCGGCTCCCTCCTGGCTGGGGCTGCAGGCTGGATCCTCCCCGGGCTGGCCGGAGGTTCCCAGGGTCCCCAGCCTGGGTGGTGCATATGGTGGGGCCTCCTAGACCCTGGGGTCCTCTTCCTGGGGGTGGGGCATGAGTCCTGGGTTTTCACAGACAGGAAAGTATAAAGCTCAAAGGTGAACCAGCCTGCCTGGGTTCAATTCCCAACAGCCACTTAGGGCTGTGTGATCCCTGGTCGAGCTACCCACCCTCACTGTGGTCCTTACCATAAAAAGGTACAAAAATAGTAAAAGTGTGAAATAATGTAGTACCTTGAGCTAGTTCAGGGGCTCATCTGCTTTTGTGCCATAGGCCCCTTTTATGTTCATAAATTAATTTATTTTAATTTTAGCGAGAGAGGGAGGGAGAGAGAGAGAAAGGGAAAGAGAGAGAGACTTGTTGTTCCACTTATGCATTCATTGATTGATTCTTGTATGTGCCCTGACCAGGGATTGAACCTGCAACCTTGGCGTATCGGGACTACGTTCTCAACAACTGAGCTACCTGGCCAGGGCCTTATGTTTATAAATTTAGTTTTAAATTTAGAAATTAAAGTGTGTAAGATAAAAAGAAAACCAATTACATTGAACTGCATTTACTGACATATTTAACAGTCAGATGTTGGATATGGTGACAGCTGTACCCCTCTGTTAATGCATGTAATGACAAGATCTGACCGTGGGCCTAGTCACCAGGTCATGCTGAAGCCCCGAAGAGGACGAACACGTTTCTGGACACTGCAGAGGCACATGGACACGCCTGTGATTTCTGAGTGACAAAGCCACAGCCAGCTCCTCCGCTGTGGTTTCTTTCCCACATCTGCCTGTAAGGGAAGGAAATGCCAAATTTCAGTTGGGGGTTAGTGAAATCAAGATGTACCTTTCTTTCCCAGTCCAAGTTCATGGGTCTGTGAATTCGGGTGGGGGTGGGGGTGAGTGACAAGGTCTCTCTAGGGATGGTCCAGGCGCAGAGGAGCCCAGGTGAGTCAGGTGAAGACGCCCCAGGTGTTCTAGAGAGAGCTCTGGATGCAGACTTCCCTGGCTCTGGGTTCGAATTTGACGGGCTCTGGATGACCTCCGTCAGGGGCTGCCTGTCTCCAGGCTTCCTGGGCCTCCTGCTCTCGGCCGCTGGGAGGGAATGAGGATGGGGCAGGACAGCAGTTGTCCGATGATGGTCACAGGGTCAGGGCCTAGAGAGCAGCCCAGGTTTAGGGGGAGCAGGATGCAGGGGTGGGAACAGGGCTCTGTGCTGGTGACCTCTCTGGGACCAGGGCTGGTGCGTAGGTCACAGCTTTGTGTTTGTCATCTGGATAAGCATGTGTGTATCTGGGTGTCTAGGCAGGGTGTGTGGGTATATTTGTGGAGGCACATGTTGTTGGGTGGGTATGGGTATGTGTGTCAGTGGTGGGCCAGTCCCGTGTTACTGTGTGTGAGTCTGTATTTGTGAGTGGGTATATTGGGAGGGTCCATTCTGGGAGTGGATTGGCGTGTATATGTGTGTGTCTGTGTGTGAGTCAGTGTTTGGTTGGGGGGCTCTGATGTATGTTTGTGTGGGAGCTGGAGATCTCCTGGGGTGTGCATGTGTTCGTTTGGGTGGGGGGGTCTCTGGTGTGAGAATGTGGGTGTATTTGGGGGCAGATGGGAGGGTGGATATTGTGTGCGCGCGAATGGGTATGTACACACATCAGGGCTGGTGGGGGTGTCCAGTGTGTGTCTGTGTGAGCGTGTGTGGGCCTGTCACCGCCAGCTCCAGGCCCAGCCACATAAACTTCACACCCCTGCAGGCGGGCTCAGGCAGCCCCGCGTCAGGCAATGGGAAGCAGATGGGGCCGGGATGGAGGCCATATGGGGCTGGGGGCGGGGGCGCATTCCTCCCTCAGAGCCGCCAGGAAGCCCCCTGCCTGCTGGCCTCCCATCAGGGTGGGAGCTGAAACTGACACAGTAACAAATGTCCCTCAGCCAGCGTGGAGCCAGGGGAGGTGGGAGGCAGCCCCTGCCTGCCCCACGAGGGAGTGTGTGTGCGTGTGTGTGTGTGTGTGTGTGTGTGTGTGTGCGCGCGCGCGCGCGAGCTGGGGGAGCGGTCCAGGAAATACTGGCTGGGCTGAGAAGCCATAGCTGACCCCAGGTCTGTGCAGCCTTGGGTACCACACCCACCCATTCATGCCTCAGTTTCCCCAGCAGGGTCACAATGAGGTGGCCGGTTGGGGTGGGATAGTGAGAAGTGTGGGCCTACCCTATTTCTCAACTGAGGGTAGGACCCTAGCTCCAGAAAGTGGGGCGGATACCAACAGCAGCAGTGACAGAAACAGTAATGGCAGCTAGCCCCTGCGGGGGGTGGGGGGTGGGGGAAAGGCACTGAGAGTGCTTACGAAGTGGTCTCTGGAGTCAGACTGGCCTGGATTCTGCTCTCCTGCTCTGCCCCTTCCTGGCTGTGGACGCTGGGGAAGTCCTCTCTGTGCCTCAGTTTCTCCTCTGTAAAATGGAGGTGATGATAACAGCACCTCTGCCCTCCAGGGGGTCATGAAGGCTGAGGTAACCTGGGTTAATGCTCCCCACACAGCCACCCCAGGCTGCAGGCCGGCCTTGGGGCCCCAGGGCTGTGCAGCACAGCTGTTTAGCAAGTCTTCGTTGCCCACATTAGCTCATGGGAACTTCTCGACAGCCCCAGGAGGCAGCTCCTGGGCTTAGGGCCATTTTGCAAGTGAGACCCAGAGAACCAAGGCGCTCAGCCCCGCCCGGAGCCAACAGGATGTCAGTGGCAGAGCCGGAGTTCAAACCCAGGCCTCCTGTCCCTAGAGCCCACTCTCCTGACCACCTTTCAGGGCTCCATTGGTGAGAGCCAGCCCTGCCTCCAGGACCCAAGTCGACTCAGGCGGGTCAGGTTCCCAGCTCTCTGCTGTGTGACCCTGGGAAGTGCCTGCCCGGACCTCGGGGAGCCTCAGGAGGTGTGGGCAGGGGTCGTGGAGACAGGGTTTGAAAGGAGGAAATGGAGCAACTCTTATTCTCAGGGCAAGTATTCTAAAAATTGCCCCTATTGCCTTTCTTCTGCTGGAAGTTAACATCAGAGAAGGGCCGGGGTGGAGGAAAGGGCCCAGGAGCTGAGGCCGGCCCTGGGTGGCCTTGGCAGGGTTGTTGGTTCACCCCTCCAAACTTCCCAAAGGGGGCTGTCAGGAACTTTAATCAAATCATGTAAGTAAAGCAGCACATACTAGGTGCCCGACATGTGTTAAGTCCACCTTCTCCCAAAATTTTGTCCCTTGTGGGCCCCTATAGGAGATGCTAGGTTGGTTCCTACTCAGCACCCACTCCCCTCCTCTGATCCTCCATCCTGGGAGCCGGGGGTGGAGAGGGTGGTTCAGTAGAGCCAATTTCATCCCCAGGGGTGGAGCATGTGACCCAGGACTGACCAATCAGAGCACGGCATTCTCTCAGCCAATCAGAGGCAGGCCTGGGATTTTTAGCTGGACCTGGGAGGAATGAGGCACTTTCTATTGGGGCTGCTGGTTGGGTGGAAGCCTAGAGCGTGGGGTTCATCTTGCCTGCATGGGAATGGGGAGCTTGAATAAGAGTGGAGCCAGCAAAAATAGAGAGAAAGCCAGTCACGATGATAAAATTTACCTCCATGCAGTCACGCTGGGTACCATTATGGTTCCTGCTTTGTGGGTGAGAAACTGAGGTCAGATCCATAGTCACACAGCTAAGAAGGGGCAGAGAAGGGATTTGAACCCAGGCGGACTGGCGCCAGTGGCTGGGCCCTGAACCTCTGGGCTCCACAGAGCCCTTTGGTGTAAATCCCTCCCCCGAGCCTGGAATCCTCTCACCCAGCCTGGTTTTTGAACTCAGCTATTTCTGAGCGTCCCGAGGGACAATGTTTCCTGCCTCGGGCAGAAAAATCAGGGGAAAAATGAGAGCCCTGTGGTTTGGCCCCAAACGCAGTTTGGGCAAGCTTGAGACAGATGAGAACCAACCTTTCTTTCTCTCTTCTTCCTTTCTTTCTTTCTTCCTTTCTTCCTTTCTTTCTTTCTTTCTTTCTTTCTTTCTTTCTTTCTTTCTTTCTTTCTTTCTTTCTTTCTTTCTTTCTCTCTCTCTCTCTCTCTCTCTCTCTCTCTCTCTCT
>NW_005871263.1:1525489-1536963 GCF_000147115.1 Myotis lucifugus | reverse complement strand
TCTCTCTCTCTCTCTCTCTCTCTCTCTCTCTCTCTCTCTCTCTTTCTCTCTCTCTCTCTCTCCCTTTCTCACTTTCCCTCTCTCTCTTTCTTTTCTTCTCCTCTCCCTCCCTCTTCTCTCCCTTACTTGTTTCCTTCCTTCCTTCTTTCCTCATTCCCACCCCGTTCCTCTTGCCTGAAATAAAACAACACCTCACACGTGGCTTGTGCGCTCGCCTCTGCCTGGATGATCTCCATCTCAGCCCTGCTCCAGGCCTAGTTGGCTACATTAGGTCCCAGTGCAGCCACCACCAGGGACACATTAAACGCAGCCCCCGGGCCCTGCGTGGACAGCCGCCTGCTTGCACATCTGGGGTGGGGCTGGTGGAGATGAGCACCCCGCGGAGATTTGTATGCAGGGGTCCATGGGACAATGCATGAAGGTGTCTTTGTAGGACCTTGAAGACCAAGGATAAAAGTTGTGCCTGGGAAGCAGGAGGGGGCTGGGAGCTGGACCCAGAATGGGGCCCTGAAGGAGGGGCCCTTTCTGTCCTTTGAACATTTAGATTTAAGTTCCAACTCAACTAGCTTTTCATGGTGGACGGGTGCCATAACTTTTCTGAGCCTCAGTTTACTCATTTGAGAAATGGAGATTATAAAACACACACAACTCAGTATGTGTTGAGCTGGTAGAACATACCAGGCTCTGGGGCTTAGTGCTTGACATGGAGAAATGTATTGAATCCTCACAACCCCACGAAGTGGGTACTGTTATTATTGTTTCAGAAGGTAAAAGCAAGACTCAGAGTGGTCAAGTTACTTGTCCAAGGTCACACAGCTGGTGGGTGGCAGAGCTGGGACTTGAACCAGGCATCTGGCTCCAGACTCTGCTCTGACCAGTAGAGAGTTTTAGCTTGCTTTCTTTTATTCACGGCTGTGTCCCCAGTGCTTGGCCCATGGTAGGTCTCAATAAATATTTGTTGAATGAATCAATGGATTGATCACCCACCCATTGAAGAGAGTTGCCTCAATTAATAGGTGCTCTATAATTGCTCATTCTCCCTAAATGTGGGAGATATTAAAGCAAGTGCTAATCCCATGGGCATTAGCTGGTTTGGTCAACTTCCTAGTCTCTTCTTCACTCTGGTTTCCTGGAGTGATCTTGTCTCCCTGTCAGGCCAGACAGGGGTAAGCCTGGTGCCAAGCGCACAGTAGGTGCTCAGAGGAGAAGGATAGCTACGTGAATGCTTGCTTTGTGTTAGGCTTTTTAAAACACGCATCATTTGATCCACTTTTCCTTACAGCCAACACAAAGGCGGGGCCCAGTGACTGGCCCCGAACAGACACTCCATGGATGTTTGCTGAACGACGGAATGAAATGCAGAGTTGGCTGCACTGGTGGGGTGTGTCTGGCACAAGCCCCACCCACCACCCACTGTCTGCCAGCTCCGGGCCAAGCCTGGGTTTCCACATCTGCTGGCACTGCCAGGAGGTGAATGGGCCTTGGGGGAGGCAGTTCCCGGCCGCGGAGCTGGGGCCTGTGGGAAGGCTGCCAGGGGGAGGAATTTCCTCCATGAAGTTAAACCCGGGCTGAGTAATTCCTCGTCGGTCCTCGTCCAGCAGCGGCTGGGAGAGCAAGCGTGAGGCCGTGGGACTCACCAGTTATAGCTGAGCCTGGAGCTCTGCCAGCTGCAGTTCTTGGGCCCCAAGCTCTGTCCCAGGAGGAGCCGCGTCCAGGAGGTGCCACCATGAGCTTGGCGGAGTCACCTCACCTCACTGCGTCTCGGTTCCCTTTTTGGCACCCTGGGAGGGCAGCTGTCCCAGCCTGGAGGGGCCGTTCTGAGACTCAGAGGGGTCATGCATGCCAAGCCGGGGCAGGTTTTATTATCGCGTGGAGGACAGAAGCCGCCTGGGGGTGCGGTCGACGGGCTCGATGCAACGGGCCCAGAGGGCCTTGGGTGAGTCACTTCCTTCTGCAAACCTGGCTTTCCCCAATGGCCTGCTCCCGAGACCCCGAGCAAGAATGTTCTTAGAGGCAAGAACTTTTGAACCAGAAGTGAGAAAACAATGACAACCATACTAGCACCTGTACAAAGGTATTTATAAATAATACCTTTACAAATCACTCACTCACTTGTTCCTTCAGCTAATATATGTTAGCTCCATGCATTTATTCAGCAAACATCAATGGACACGTTTCATGCCAGGAGAAGGTTGCCAGATTTAGCAAAAACAAAAACAAGGTCAGCAACAACAAAACCTCAGGACACCCAGTTACATTGATCTTCAGAAAAACAACACATAACTTTTTAGTGTAATTATGTCCTGTGTAGCATCCGTTAGTGTGAGCATGTCTCGTGCAGCCCCACGGAGGCCTCTTTGGTCTCACAGCCCGTGAGGTGAGAATTGTCACCCGTGTTTAGCCGGGAGGAATCGGGGGCTCAGAGAAGTGGGTCCCCCTGCCCGGGCCTCGAGGGCCAGGCGGGGACAGTGACGTGGGCACGCTCACCCCCTGCTCACTTCCTGGATGGCAGTTTCAGGAACACAGGGCTAACTTGGCAGCTGGCTAGCACTTTCCCCCCAACCCCAGCTCTCACCTGCCAGGGCTGGAGGCTGGCCCAACCAGGACATTGGCTGGGGAGGTGGGTGGGCAGAGGGGACATCAAGAGAGAGGGAGACTGTGGGCACCAGAGTCCCTTGGCCACATGGCTGCCCACCGGCCCCACAGCCCTCATCAACAAGCAGGGGCTCCCTGACACCCCGAGGCCTGGGCTCAGAGGGGCTCCTGGAGTCACCCATCTCCCGCCTGCATGGCCTTGGGGGAGTCTTAGCCCTTCTCTGGGCTGAGGTCCCTCCTCTCTACAAAGAGACACTCATTCATTTATTTCTGCTTTACTCCCACAGATATTTCTTGAGCACCTCCTATGTGCTGGGCACTGTTTGAGGCATGGAGCACAGGGGGGTACACCAGAAAATAACACAGACAAAAGATCTTAGAACTGATGGTCTAACAGGGGAGACAGGTAATAGACACATAAAGAAGATCATTTCAAGTAGAAAAGGTACTAGGATGGAAATAAAGCAGGGGGAGGTGATGGAGAGTGACTGTGAGAGCCCCTCAAGACGGGGCAGTCCAGGAGGGCCTCCTTGAGGAGGTGACATTTGAAAAGAGACCCAAAATGGTGGGAAGTAGCTCATCGGGGACAGATATGAGGAAAGTGTTCCTGGCAAAGTGAACAGCAAGTGCAAAGGCCTGGGGACAGAGCAGCCGGGTGACTATGAGAGAAGGTGTTGCTGGAACGCAGTGAGGAGGGAGAGGCTGGGAGGGGGGGTGGATTATGCAAGGTTGTGCAGATCACAGTTCGAGATCTCTTGGCTCCTCTCTCAGTTTATTCGGATTGTGCTCTCTGACTCACCTCCTCTGAGGAGCCTTCCGTGATAACCCTGGGTACATGAGCCGGTTTTATTTTTCCTCATAACACTCATCCTTCCATGACATTATAATCTGTCTTGTTGGGTTATGGGATGTATTATTTTTCTTTCCCCCACGATTACAGCGTCAGCCAGGCAGGGTTACCCAAAGGTACCTACTGACGGCCATGAGGCACGGAACATGGGGTCACAAGGACCCACAGCTGGGTGCCATTGATGGGTGGCAGGGAAAATAGTCCTGCGTTTTGTGGATTGTAGTTTTGACTCCACTCAAGCCTGCCAAGCTAACTCTGGAATCCACGCCCTGAGTACAATGAAATGCTCCGGAAATAATGATAATAATTACATGTTGCCAGACCCTCGCTGTACACCAGACACTGCGCTAAGCACTTTTTCTTATTGTGGTAAAATACACACAGAATTTACCATTTTAAACCGTTTCCAAGTGTGCAATTCAGTGGCATTTAGTACCTTTGGTGTTGTGCAATCACCACCACTATCTAGTTCCAGAACATTCCATCACTCCAGAAGGAAACTCTGTACTCATTAAACAGTCCCTCCCCATCCCCCCTTCCCTCCAGCCTCTGGAAACCACTAACCTACTTTGTGTGTGTGTGCGTTTGCTGTCTCTGGGTATTTCGTATTCATGGACTCACACACTCTGTGGCCTTTCCGTGTCTGGCTTCTCTCACATGTTGCTTCGTGGCTTAGCATGTGTCAGGGCTTCATTGCTTTTTATTGCAGAAGAATAGTCTATTGTGTGGATGTATCACATTCTGTTCGTTCATTCATCAGCTGATGGACATTTGTTTCCACATTTTGTCTATTATGAATAGTGCTACTATGAACATTTGTGTACTAGTTTTTGTTCGAACATCTGTTTTCAATTCTTTTGAGTGTATACCTCAGAGTGGAATTGCCGGGTCATATGGTAACTCTATGTTTAATTTCTTGAAGAACTGCCAGCTAAGCACTTTTTAAAGCGTGCGTGGTCTTGGGGAACTCTCACAGCAAGCTAATGAGGGAGGCTCTGCACTGCCCCCATTCTGCAGATGAGGAAACTGAGGCTCAGAACGTGGAATTCACCAGTCAAGGTCCCGCTGGTCAGAAGTGGGTCCATTGGATTCCACACCACCTTGAACCCAAGCTGGAACAGGAGAGAGGGGAGAGCGAGACCCAGGCTGTCTTCAGTCCATCCTTAGCCTCTCGAGTTTCCATCTACAGAGGAAGCTGAGGAAAGAGGTAAAAGCCAGTGTTTCTCTATTAGACTTGCTTGGATTCTAATCTCCCCTGCTCCTTCCCGGCTGTGTGACTTTGGGCAAGCGCCTTCACCTCTCTGGGCCTCGTCACATGGTACTAAAGAATCCCATGCTCTGAGTTGGGGTGAAGCTGGGGCAGAAGGGAGTCAAGGACTCCAGAGGGGCTTGGGAGGCAACAGGGCCCAGGGCTGGAAGGAGTGGGCAGCCCAGGGGTGGAAGTGACGTCCACCTCGAAGTCCCATGTGCATACCGACCTGAATGTCTCGAATTCCAGCAATGCTTGGGTGCCACCTCATCAAAGGAGAAAGTAGGCTGTGCTCATCAGTTCCCCAGAACCGCACTGCATTTTTAGCCGGAAATAATAACAGCGATGGCTTGTTGAGCGGGTTCCAGAGAATAAAATCTAACCTGGCCACGCAACTCTAACGGGGGGCCAGGGTGACTGGGGAGTTTCACAGATCGCTCGCAGCACAGACTCGGGCTTGTAAACCCAGAGAGCCACAGGAGGGTGGACTTGCAGTGCGCACCGACTCATTCCACAGGAAAGGCAGCCCCGGGCGGCGGTACAGATGGGGCAACGGAGACGGGGAGAGGCGATGACACTTGTCCAGGGCTGAACAGCTAAGAAGTGGCTGAGCTGGGGTTTGAACCCAGACAGCCGGGATCTGGACGGAGCCCACGCTCTGAACCCCCATGAGCCTTCCTCAGGGAAGGGCAGGAAAAATGTCCTTTTGTGTCCTGCAAAATGAAGTGACTGTGTCCGGCTGGTGGGCGGAAAGTTGCTGATGGAGGAAATGGGGGGGAGGCACCCCAGGAAGCACCCTGTGTCCCGTTCGCTGGGTATTTCCCTTCCTGGACTCTTGGTCAGTAGTTTCTGTGTGTGGCTGAGAGAGAGAAGAGAACCCCTAGCTCCGGAGCTGGGGGCGTTGGGCTCCGAGGCCAGGTTGGTGCCCAGGGGCCCTCCTGGCAGGAGGTGCCTGGGGAAGCATGTGCTCTGTCCACCCTGGCGAAGGCTCGGCTCCACCAAGCCAGCCGCCCTTGACTTGCCACGGAGCGCCGCCACCGTATCCCCAGGCAGCCCGTTCTGCTGTGTGACCCGGGCAAGTGTAACAGGCTCTCTGAGCCTCAGTTTCCTCCCCTGGAAAGTGGGAATACCCATTGCACACAGTTGGGACATTTGCGTGGTTGGTGCTGCTGCTCTGAGTCCTCCTGCTGCCGCCGCCAATAAGAATCCACGTGGAGTGTCGGCCCTGCTGAGGGGAGGACACCCCTGGCCCGAGCCCCTTGGACGTCAGGTGGGAGGGCCCTTGGCGTCGGCCAAGGCTGGCTCCTGCCTGGCCGCCCGGACGTGGGGGAGGGAGGCCCCTGGCCAGCCAGACTCCTGAGTCACAGTTTCCCGTCGCTGCCAGCACCAGGCGGGAAAGGGGGATGTGGGTGGCGGTGGGGTAGGGAGGGGAGCTGAGGGGGCGTGGGCGGAGAGCTGAGATTCCAGCTGTGGCTGCTGTTGGGCAAGACAGACAGAAAACCATCTGTTAGACAGACGGGGTCCGGGGGTATCAGAGTAGGGTCTTTGTACCTCTGGGTGCAGGCAGCAGACTCAATCCCCACATTTTCTACCCCCATGCTTCCTGCTTCCACATCCACATGGATGACACTCGGCTTCATGACCTTCTCTCTGTTTCTTGAGTCTGTGGATCAGGTTCCAGCCTCAGGGCCTTTGCACTTGCTATGTCTTCTGCCTCAAACATTTCAAGGGACTGATTGGCTCTTTCCAACCTCGGGCTTCAGCTTAAATGTCACCTCGTCAGAGAGGCTCCCTCTGACCACCTGAGTTTTAAAATGTGCTCTTCCTACCTCTGCCAATGCCTCTAGCTCATCCATTCTCTCATTTATCTGCCCAAAATGTACTGAGCACCTACTATGGGCCAGGTCTTGCTCTGGGCATGTGGGATAAAACAGTGAACAGAGCAGACAATCTTCCTGCCCCCATAGAGCTGTCATTCTAGCAAGGGAGATAGACTAGCACCCCTGAGTGTGCGGTACAGTGTGCTGTAATAAGGGCCCAGAGGGAAGACTCAAGCACAGCTGGGGGAGTCGGGATGCCAGAGGGAGTGGCCTCCGTGTTGGGTGGGGCTGAAGGAAGGTGTCTCTCAGGAAGTAATGCCGGGCAGAGTAGAAGGAATCAATCCAGGGGGCCATGTGAGGTATCTGGGAAGAGTTTCAGGCAGAGGGAACAGCAAGTGCAAAGGTCCTGAGGCAGGAATACGGCTGGCCTAACCAAGAAGCAGCAAGGAGGCCAGTGTGGCTGGAACAGAGTAGGTGAGGTGGGATGAGTTCAGCGAGGGAATGGGTGCCACGGGGAGGAGTTCGCTTTTGCTCTGAGTGGGGTGGGAGCTCCTGTGGAATCCTGAGCAGAGGGGCGAGAGGTGCAGTGAGACGTGGTCAGACTCCAGGCAGATTTAGGAGGTGAGTTGACCTGTCTCAGGGATGGAGTGGGGTGAGGGCGGAGGAGAGGGAGGCGCCAGAATAATGGTCAGATTGGAATCAGGACCTCCCACACCTCCAGGCAGACAGGCAGGAGGGTCCCCCTACCTCACCACGGCCTTGACATGAGGCCTGAACCTCAGATCAGGATCGCCCCCCCACAAATAAATTCAGGCTTCCAAGGTCAGGCCTGAATCTGCATTGGGCAGGGACGGCTTCTTACTGGTCAGCCATCCCCCATGGAGGGTACCCTGTCTTTTCTCCTCCTTCATAACCAGCAGGCTAGCTAGGGCCTGGGTCAGTCTGGGAGGTGGCTGGTGGGAGGGGCTGGGTCCTTTTAGAGCCATGCAGGGGGCTGAGAGGGGTGAAGCAGAAACCACTCTGAGGCGGGGAAGCAGCCTGTGGCCAGCCCAGCACACCGCCTCTCCCCATGTAGACTGACTTACTGTCTCATCTCTTTGGCCCCCACTCCTCCCCCAAATATGATCAAACTCATGGGATTCTGTCCAGAGCCATGGCCAGTGAGTCAGCAGGAATCACCACAGACTGGAGCCAGTACCCCGGTGCCCAGACCAGAAACCACCCCCCTGACCTGTCCGGCTGGACAGGAACAGGGACTGAGTGGGTGGAAAAGCCCTCAGACCAGGAGAGCTGGGTGGAGGTGGCGTGGGAAGACCCCAGTCCAAATACAGCTCTGGGCCACCTGCCCCCAGGGGTGCCTGCTGGGTTCTTGATCATAGTTTTAGGAGGGGTTCTTGCTGTTCCGTCAGTTCTGTTGAGGCCTTGAGGGTCAGTCTGGCTTTGCTGGGTTGTGTTGGTTGTCATGGTGTATCATGTCCATTCCATTGCATTGTTTCTGCTCTGTTGTATGTTCTGGCCTGTTCTAGAGCCTTTCATTTCTTTCTTTTCTATTGTGTTTATTTACTTACTTATTCGACAGATATTTATTGAGCATCTACTATGTGCCAGGCAGTGTTCTAGGTGTTGGAGTTACAACTTTGAATAAAGCAAGACCCCCGCCCCAGGAGTTCAGCAGGAGACTAGCAACAAATGAAAGCACAGCACCAGGTGAGAGCTGTGAGAACAGCCGCAGCAAAAAGGCAGATCACAGGCTACAGCTGGGGTGGGGGTGGGCACTTTCAGCACAGAGATGGACGGAGGTCAAGAATGGCCTCCCTGGGAAGGTGACATTTGAGCTGAGATCTGAAGGAGCTAAAGGAGTGAGCCACACATCTATTTGCAGACCAGGAAGAGCATTCCAGGCAGAGGGAACAGCAAGTGCGAAGGCCCTGAGGCTGCAGTGTGCCTGGCGTGTTCAAGGAACAACCGCCCAGAGGCCAGTGTGGCTGCCAGCAGAGAGGTGGGGTGGCACACAAGTCCTCTGTGCATTTTGAGCAATAGAAGGATTGCTGATAGTATTTTTGCCTTCCCCACCAGATTTAGCAGCAAATTCCATCACGCGAGATGTGTCTGTGGCATTCTGGTCCAAGCCAGAATGTGGGGCCTGATCTTGCTAAATGCTCTTCCCGCCGCCGTCTTGCTGAGCTGGACCAGCTGTAACGGGTCCCGGCACTGGTTCATTCACGCATTCATTCATTCCTCCAACGTGTACTGAGCTGGAACAGTGAGGGGCCAAACAGACAAGGTCCCTGTCCCTGACCGAGGGGAGTGCAGAAGTCCAAAGGGGAAGCCTGGAGGAGGATCCCAGAAAGCCTGGGCAAAAGAGCTGGAACCCCAGAGGGAGATGCCACCCACTCCCACACAGTAGGAAGTAAGGAGGGCCCTTCCCTTTCCTCAAGCAACTGTTACTGTTCCCATTGCACAGATGGGGAAATAGAGGTGCATGGAAGTGAAGGGCAGGACCGGCAAAGCCAGGCTTTGTTCCTGGGCGGCTGGTTCTGGTCCTGCTCTCTGGACGTATCCCACTAGGACTGGTCATCGGGTGTGGAGAGAGGAGCTTATTGTTCAGTTCATATTGCTGTTAGGTATTGAATTCTTGTAAGTGATAAATCGTTGCCCCAGGCCAGGTGCTTCCCTCTCTGTGCCTTGGTGTCCTCATCCCTGGGTGAGGACTGCAGGTGTTAGCAGATACCAGGCACTTGGCTTTACATCCAATAGTGGAAGTCACTCTTCCTCCTGTCTGGTGCCAGCCCTAGGCTCACCAATGAGAGAACTGGGCCCAGAGAGGCTGAGGCCCTGGCCCAAGGCCACACAGCCAGGAAATGACAGATCCGAGATCAGTCCCCAAAAGTACTCTGTGCCCATGAAGACAAACACATATGTCTGCAAAATGTGTGTGGGAAGTCCAGAGCCATGCACACACTGCCCTGTTTGGAGAACAGCCCTGGGTCAGCAGAGCCTGGGAAGGTCAGCTCTCATGCAAAGCCCAGCGCCTCCAGGGGCTGCTCTTGGGAGTCCAAATTCTTCCTCCCCTCATCCCTGCCCGAAATTCCACCCTTTGTTTTTCTTTTCCTTGCTTTAGGCAAATGTCAGACAACTCCCGGGCCGACAGGTGCTAGGCAGGTACTTAAGTGAACAAGGTCGAGGGCTATAGGGCTTGGTAGGGACGGTGGGCGGATTCACTGTCCTGCAGGAAAGTGGGCCCACTGCCATGAGAAAACGGGAAGTCTGGATTTTGTTGGAAATCTGTGGGAAGTTGTTTCAAACCCTGTGGGGGCCAAAATGACTCCTCTGTCCCTCTGCGGGTCTGGCTTGGTCTGAGCGCCTCCAGTGTGGTCTCTGCCTGTCGGCTGTGGCCAGAGGCTGGGAGCTGCAGTGTGCCCTAGAGAAGCCCCCGTTTCCCCACCGCACGGCCTGGCGGCGGACACGCAGGGCAGAGCTGGGACAGTCCTGGGAGAGCCAGCCCTGGACAGCAGGGGAGGCGCTGTCCTGCCTGCAGAAGTCATTTCTCACTCACACCTCCACCCCACCCGTCTCCTGGCGTCTGCCAGGACCTTAATGGATAAAACATCCTGCCAGTGCCTAAGCCCTTCCTTGCATCCTGAGGTGGGAGCCGGCTCCAGAGGAGGGACTGGGCACCCGTGGGTGGAGGGGCAGTGTCAGAGTCGGCTGCGGAGTCCTAGAGTGAGGCAGGTCTTGGCAGGCCCGGTCATTATGGGAGTCTTCCCGGAGGAGGGGTGGGGCTGGAAGCAGCTCTGCTGGCCTGGGAGTCAGGACAGTTGGGCTCCAAGACATCCCCACAGGGCAGGGATCCTGTCTCTCGGTCACTCTGTGCCCCAGCTCCTCCATCAGGCCCTGGCACACAGTTGGCACTGAATACGGTTCTGTAAAGCGGGGGTGCCCCCTGTGCCTCACACACTGGCGCGCTCACGCCTCAGGGGGCTGCTCGCATGTGTCCGGCTCCTCCTCCCGTCTCAGCTCAACGTCCCCTCCTGGGAGCCCAGCAGCCTGACTCACTCTCTGAAGTCCCCTCTCTCACCATCCTTATCGCGGCTGAGTAATCCCGCTGGCTTCTTCCTCTGCTTGTTTATTCTCTGCCTTCCCACTGGGAGGTCAGCCCTCCTGGGCCGGCGTCTATCTCATTCTGCTCTGTGCCCTGGCCCAGCACAGTGCCTGGCAAATCCCCATCTGCTGATGGAATGTTTTGAATGAATTGGGACCCACTTCAATGCCTGACGCACAGTAGGTTTTCAGCGGAGCTAATTGGACGTTGATGGCCCCAGAAGAGGAATAGGAAAAACATGCCAGCTTGGGTCCCACTTCTGCTCGCTGTGTGACCTTGGGCAAGTGCCCTGCCCTTTCTGTGTCGGGGCCGACATGGGGATGGGATAAGGGGGGGCCACAGACTGCCTCCAGGGTTGTTGGGAAGACAGACAAATTCTGTGAGAAATGGGAACCGGCCTGCCCCCAGCAGGTGCCCACATGCCCCCTGCCCCTGGGCCCCGAGGTTCCCCAGCAGCTGGTGGGGTGAGTGGGGAGCTGGCGCCGATGGTGTCTGTGCAGGGGATGGAAAACTGCTCCCTTCCCGGGCCAGAGCCGGCGCACCTGCCCCAGGTCACAGAGCACAGGCGGAGCCCAGGGAGTGGGGAGCGGGCGTCCTGGGGTCTCAGAACAAACCACCCATTGTGCCTTGTGGGTGTTGGGGGACTCGCAGGGCCTGAATGAGGGTGAGGAGGCAGGGGCAGGTGTGGGAGCAGGTGTCCACGGTCATCCCTCGGCTTGGCCTCAGGGTGGGGGGTGCCCCCCATACGTGCTCCAGAACTGGCCTGGCTGGTCGCACACCTGTTCCCCACTGCTTCTTGTCAGGAGCCTCACTGGCATCAGCACAGGCCTGGGGAGACGGGGGAGAGGGGGGCTGGAG
>NW_005871263.1:1433321-1525295 GCF_000147115.1 Myotis lucifugus | reverse complement strand
AAGGGGGGAGGGGGGTGGTCACCGAGCAAGTCACGTCACTTCTCTGAGCCTCAGTTTTCTCGTCCATAAAAGGGAGCGGAAACTCCCATCCGTATGCAGCATCTGTGCCTGTGAATTTTCCAGGGACGTTTGAGGGTGGGAGATGAGGCCTCAGAAATGTTCTGGGGCCTCAGGCTGCTCACAACTCATTCCCTCAAAAGACTTTATTACTCTTTCACTCAAGAAACCTTTATTGGGCACCTATTGTGTGCCAAAACCATGCTAGGCACTGGGGACAGCGGTGCGTGGGGCTGATGAGGTCCCTGTCCTGGGAAGAAGTCAGCAAATGCACAGCAGAAAGAATGAGCAAGAAAATTCCAGCGACACGGGCAATGAAGAATGAAAGGGAAGCTGTGCTGAGGGTGAGCGGGAGGTCAGGGCCTCTGAGGAGGTGACATGAAGGAGCAGCATGGCAGGAGCCGGGGACTGGGCTCCAGGCGGCCGCACGGCTGGGGCAAAGGCCCTGAGGTGGGCCCACTTGCTCCGCGTTTGCAGACAACAGTAAGGAGGCCCCTCCAGGGGGGGCTCTGGCCTGAGGGGACCCTCTCACCCAGTTCCCAGGGGTGGAGGCCAAGGGGCAGGGCATGGGCCAGGCTGGAGGAAATGGGGCCAAGACCCCGGCGGGCAGACTCCCCTGGGACTGCTAATATCCCGAGTGCCAGTGACGAGACGCAGTCCCGGTAGCAGGGGGCGGGGGCCGGGCCTCCATAAACAGCCCGGCTCGTAAAGCTGATCAAAGCAGCAGGCCTGCCCCAGCGCTGGCCACTTCCTGCAGGGCCCGAGCCCCGGCCTGGGGAAGGGGCCTCTGTGAGCCGGGGCAGGTAGGTGCCGGAGCCTGTTCAGACCGGATTCCCCATTTATCTCCAAAGGGGAGGCTGGCTGGGCCTCTGGACGCCTGTTGCGGGCTGTCACTGACAGAGCTCAGCCCCTGCCACCGCGGGTCTGGGGGTTCGCAGCCCAGCGCTGCTGCTGCGGGACTCAGGCTGCGACCGCCCCCGACTCTGTCCTCAGCTCTCAGGGGAGCTAATGGTAGCATCTCCTTCAACATCCTAGACCCTGGGCTTTTATTTCTATACCTTATCCTTAGAGCTTATTACTTATCTAATAAGGACGGTACCCAGCTCCAGGCATCCGGCGAGAAGCTGTGTCCCAGGCAGGAGGGTGGGCGGTCTGTGGGCTGAAGGCAAGGGCTGCAGGGAAGGTCCGGACCCCGCACCTGCTCCTTCGGGTAGGTCTGGGCAAGGAGAGGCCCCACAGGCGAGGGTTCCCGGTCGAGTGGAGGCTTGTCTGGGCCACAGCCCAAGGCCCTGGTAAACCTGTGCCGAGGCTCTGAGGCTCCGTGTCCTCAGCTGCCAAACGGGGATAAAATCTACCTGAGGCAGGTGTGAGGCTGAATCCAGACCCAGCATCCTACGGCGTCGCCCACCTCCCCTGCCACCATCCCGGGCCCCGGCCTCTCCCACCTGGACCAGCGGGTTCCCAGGGCTGCCTGCCTTCCCCTCTGCCCCCTCCAGCCCACACTTGGCCAGAGAACTTAAGTCAGAACCCTCCAGGGGCCCCCCTCACCCCACCCTGCCCACAGGCCCACACGGCCTCGTCCACCTCCATCCTCCCCATCACGCCCAGATCCGGCCTCACCACATGAAACTAGCACAGCCTGAGCTCGGCCGCCTCTCCCTCTCCATCACCGCCCAGCACACCCTGTAAAGCACCACTCGTCCCTGTCCATCAGTCTCCCCGACAGTGTCGGCTCCATGAGGGAGGGTTGCTGGTTCCTTCCTGCTTTGTTCCCAGTTGTACCCCGGTTCCTAAGTGGCAGGCACTCACTGAGTGTTTGTGGAATGCATGAATGGATCTCACCCAGCTCGGAGGCAGGCACTATGGTGGTTTCGATCTTATGAAGGAGGAAAGTGAAGTAGAGCGAAGTGGGAAGTTGGTGAGCCGCCCAAGATCTCAGACAGCCGGGGAGTGGGAGAGTTAGGGTCGCCATCATCATCATAGTGCAATAGCCACGACATGCTGAGCTCCTACTCTGCGTCAGCAACTGTGCTGGGTGTCGGACCAGAAGTGGAAGAAAAAGCAAGGCACACAGTAAGTGCTTTATGGGGATAACAGAGTCCTCAGCGGGGCTCTGTCACGCCTGTTTCACGGGTGAGGAAACAGAGGCTCAGGGGGATTAACCCTTTGCGGTCCAATTTTATTTTTGGAATTCAAACAGTCTGGTCCAAATTAATTGACGGGATTGAATGTTGAACCGGTTTGCGGTGTTGACCTCAGCCTCGACGTTGGACCTGCTCCTAGCGCCCGGTCTGTCGAGTCAGCCTCGACGTTGGACCGAAAAGGGTTAAGGAACAGGCCTCTTACAAGCAGCAGCCCCAATTGACTGAGCTGTGCTAGGGCACTGGTTGACTTCTGGTACCTGTCACTCTTACCACACTTTATTTTTTATTTTATTTTAAAAAATATTTTATTGATTTTTTACAGAGAGGAAGGAAGAGGGATAGCGTTAGAAACATCGGATGAGAGAGAAACATCAGTCAGCTGCCTCCTGCACATCCCCTACAACCAAGGTACATGCCCTTGACCGGAATCGAACCTGGGACCCTTCAGTCCGCAGGCCGACGCTCTATCCACTGAGCCAAACCAGTCAGGGCCACACTATATCTTACAGCAAAGAGCCCCGGCTGCTGAGGAGCACAGCAACCCGGTGCCCGTTAGAGGGTGGAATGCAGGAGCTTGCGCCCACTTCCCAGGCTCTTCTGCCCCAGGACAGGCCTGGCACCGGGAGGTGGACAGGCCTGGCACCCGCAGGTGGACAGGCCTGGCACCGGGAGGTGGACAGGCCCAAATGCAGAGCCCATTGCACGTCTGGTGCCTCCAAGCCAGAGGACCCTCCCTGGCGTTCAGTTCCCCACGTCCGTTAGGGTCTGAGGCCCGTGCTGTCCCCCAGCGTGGAACTGGTGGGTGGCCGCCTCCTCATCCACACGTGGGATCCCGCTGTCTCTAGAGAGAGCTTGCACATGTAGTGGCTACTCCTGTGTGGGTGAATGGATCCTCACCCAGCTCCGGACCTGGGGCAAGTTGCCGTGCCTCTGCGCTGCCGGGCACAACCGACTCCACGGAGTCACGGCTGGCTGACAGGCTCCTGGGATCTGGAGCCGGGGCCCGGGGAGGAGTGAGAACTGTGCACAGAGACCTGGCCCCTGGGAGCACCGGCTTCCTGCCTGGGAGGAACCGGAGGAGAGAACAGGGCACCCTCGTCCCTGCCCCAGGCCTGTTTCTCCTTACCACCTTGCCCCCCATTAGCCTCCGCAAGCTCCCAAGAGATGGGGTCCAGTCCTGTCCACCTGTCCACCAGCCTCGTTCTGGCCGGCCCGTCTCATGAGGGAGGAGAAATGAGTAATCAGGAGGCCACATTCTCCAGGCCCCACTTCATTCCCCAAATCCACTTCATTTCACTTCCTCCTGCCGCCCCTGCCCCCTGCCGCCTCCTCTCACTCGGGCCCTGCAATTCAGCCTGTGTCACAGCTCTGCCTCTTTTACAGACTGGGAAACAGGTGTCCAGAGTGGTCCCGAGTCCAAAAAAGCCAGGACATCTTTCCCAGAGGGCCACAGGGCTCTTTCTAGAGGCCAGCCTTCCCCATCACGCCCTGGCTTGGGGTAATGATGGCTCAGTGGATGGAGCACAAGCCCTGTGTACTGTTCCCCATTTTACAGAAGAGAGAGCTGGGCTTCAGAGGGGGACAGACACCTGCCTGAAGTCACACAGCCAGGAGGTGGCAGAGCTCTGTCTGGCCCAGAGCCTGTGACTGCAGAGGGGCAGACTGGGGCGCCAGGAGGGGAAGGGCCTTGCCCAAGGCCACATAGGCCTCTGAGGGCCCAGATCCCCGTGGAGGCTGGGCTGGTGCTGGAATCACTGGAATCCAGGGGGAGCCTTCCCACACCCTGGGGCGGGGGCCGGGGGGGACTGCCTGGCATTTCCTGTTTGTTTGGGCAGGACCCAGGACGGGGACACTTCCTGGCCCCTTCCTGCTCTCAGGAGATAACCTGGCCAAGGGGCCGGCCAAGCGGTGAGTGGCAGAAGCCTGGGAGTCAAGAGTCCTGGGTTCCAGGCCTGCTCGCCCTTATTGTCCACGTGTCCTTGCTGCTGTGCCCCACCCCCCACCCATCCCACCCTAAAGTCTCTATATCCTTGGATGTCTCCCTTCTTACCGCCTAATGGACAGGCTCAACAAGAGTCCCCGTCCTCAGGAGCGCCCTCGGCCATGACCTCGAGCCATCACTTCCCCTCTGAGCCTCTGTCTTCTCCTTGTCAAATGGAGTCATTTCGAGGGTAAATGAGAAATGCCAGCTTAGCCCTGTGGGACCTTCACTGTCCTAAGGAAGGGAGGGAGGGAAGGAGGGAGGGAGGTAGGGAGGGAGGGAGGGAGGGAAGGAGGGAAGGAGGGAGGGAGTCATCAAGTTCCGACACTGATCTGACGTGCAGTTTCCCAGTTGAAGACAGAAGTGAGACCTAGAGGTCAGAACACGGCCAGCTGCGGTCTCTCCACTGCCATTTCCCAGGAGGGCCGATTAGTGTCAGGTACCCTGACTTCAAACCCCGGTCTGGCTTCCCACCAGCTGTTGGCCCGGCTTAGGTCATCTACATCTCTGAGGCTCAGTTTTCTCTTCTGCAAAATGGGGAGAAAAGTAACCCGATGTCAGGACTTCATGAGGTAATTTAACATGGAAACCACCGGTGGTGGAATCCGGCACCCAGTAGACCTTCTTCCCAGAGGGGACACTGCTCGTCATTTTGGCTCCATTTGGCGGGGAGGGGAGCGGGTTGGGAAGGGTCAAGAGTCCAGCTGGCTTTGCTGGGAGAGTGAGGAGCAGTCGTTGACTCACAGGACCTGGATCTCCTGCACCTTGACCTTCCTTGGGCCCTCGGGGCTGGCATGCTGGCCTCAGCCTCTGTCCGGTGTATGCTCTCGGGTACCTGGAATTTCCCACTTCACCCCACCACACTGGCACACCAAAGCTACTCTCCACACGTGCCAGCCCTCTTTCTGTCTCCCCACTCCCCAAGGTCATGCCAGCCCCACAGGTCTCTCTCCCCGGATCACCTTTTTATTTACTTATTTTATTTTTAAATCCTTACCTGAGGATATTTTTCCATTGATTTATAGAGAGAGTGGCAGAGAGAGGGAAAGACAGAGAGAAATATCGAAGTGAGAGAAAC
This sequence comes from Myotis lucifugus, assembly GCF_000147115.1. Lineage (NCBI taxonomy): Eukaryota > Metazoa > Chordata > Mammalia > Chiroptera > Vespertilionidae > Myotis > Myotis lucifugus. The sequence continues at coordinate 1,520,035 of NW_005871263.1, read as the reverse complement.
ACATTGATTGGTTGCCTCCTGTACAAGCCCCTTACCAGGGACCAGGCCAGGGAGGAGCCTGCAACCAAAGTATGTGCCCTTGACTGGAATCGAACCCGGGATCCTTCGGTCTGCAGACCGATGCTCTATCCACTGAGCCAAACCGGCTGGGGCACCAGATCGCCTTTTTTGATTCTATCATTAGAATCTAAAACAGAACTTAGGATATTTTAGACATTTAATAAATATTTGTCCCATGAATAAATGAGTGAAGTTTGATCTAATATGAGTCTTTGTCTTTAATAGACCCATTTAAATCATTTACATTTATTGTTTACATGAATCTGTTTGATTATGTGCCATCCTGTATTCTGTTTCTATTGACTGAGTGGATGAATGAATGAATGAATGAATGAAGCAGAGTAAATTCCAGGTTGCTACATGGGGCTTCTCCAAGCTGCCCTGGGCCTTCCAGGATAGAACATGAGACTGACCCCTGACCCCTCACTCTTGCAACCTTTTTATTCCACAGAACTTGGTCCCCCAGATCAGGACTTATCCCCAGTCTCTCCCAGCGTCCTTCCTCTCTTCCTGCTCCCACCCCCAGGGAGTGCCAGATTTAAGATTCTGGGTCTGGACCAGACCTGTGTCCCGTCCCTCCCCAGTCCCCCCCCTCCCCCCGTTAGCTGGTGGTGTGGCCTCGACCTAGACTTCCCTCCCTTAGTCTTCATTTCCTTACTTGTAAAGTGGGGGTCATAGTATCAGCTTTCCACACTGATGATTGTTGAAGGATTAAATGAAATAATTTGGGCCAAAGGACTTAGCACAGTGCTTGGCTTGTAGTAAGTGCTCAGTAAGCATTCGATTTTTATTATTGTTGTTGTACCTCAGTTTCCTCCCATTGTAAGTGAGGCTGCTTGTCATTTCCTTCTAGGCACCTCAGGATCCCGCCTCAGAGTCTGGAGCTGGAGGACTGTTCAGTCTACGCTCTCATCTCCTCCCCTTCCCCAGCCCCCAACCCCCAGGGAGGGTCATCTTGAGGACTCAGGAGTCCAGAGAGGTCTGACCCACCCTCAGAAAGTACGGAGAGGAGACAGCACGAGGGTGGAAGGAGGGTTTTGTTCCTTTTTCACGGCCACACCAGTGTTCTCCCACTACACAGATGAGGAAACGGAGGCTCACTGGCTCACTTAATCCCTGAGCACCTGCTGTGGGTAGTTGTGCTGGGCCCTGCGAGCCTGGCGGGGAGACTGGGAAAACAAGCCACTGCAGGATATAAACCGAGTGCCCGGCCCAGCCCTCAGCGCTCCCAGAGAACCTCCCAGCACCCCTGCCTGGCAGGGGAGCAGCTTCCTTTTCACAAAGGAGAAACTGAGGCCAGAGATGGGGCGTCCGTGCAGAGCCAGCAGCTTCCGAGGAATGCGGACACCTTCCTGCCTTTGCCCTGGCCGGTGCCGCTGCCCGGAATGTTCTTCCTGGCCATGCAGATCAGCCGGTGTCCGGGCACTGCACGGGCGTCACTTCCTCAGGGATGCTTCCGGCTGGAGGGCGAGGTCAGGCCTGATGCCCCTGCTCGGTGACCGGCGGCTTCCTCTTTCCTAGCAAGTGTCTTCTCACTCCCCCTGCTCTCCACGTTTCCCGGGGGCACAGGCTTTGCCGTAGCTGCATGTGGAGGTGCTCCGTGGATGTGTGGAGGGTCCCTGCAGGGTCACCTCCTGGGGGAGACGCCCCCCTCCCTGGAGGTCAGCCTCCACTGCAGGTGGCCAGGCCCAGGAACCGCTCCCGCCCGGTCCGCTGCGGGCGGCATCGCTGCGTTTTGTTGGTGGGATGCCTGCTTTGTTGACCAGCGTCCTCTCTAGAATGTCAGGGCAGAGATCCTGTTTCGCTCACCATTGTGTCCCCAGCGCGGAGTACAATGCCTGGCACATAGTAGGTGCTTAGTAACCATCTCTGGAAAGAAGAAAGGGACGGAGGGGTTGCAATTCATGTACCCAGTTTTTCATTTGTTCACTCGGCAAATACTTACTGAGTGCCACCCACCTGCCAGTTCTGGGGAGAGTGGTAATGAACTCAGGCATGATTCCTGCCCTCAAGGTGCTGACTGTTTTGGTCACTGTGAACAATTGTGACGTCACATGGTGCAAAGTACTACGAGGAAAGGTATAGCTGGGGGGGCTGGAGAGAGGGCATACGGGCACCTCGGCTGGGCTGCCAGAGGAGGGGTCAGCGGGCAGAGGCAGGGGCAGGCCCCAGGCCCCTCCCCTCCCCTCCAGCTGGCAGATGCAGGTGCTGTCGTAACTGTGGGCAGCCGGGTTGCCAAACTCCACCACAGCTACGTCACTGTGAGCCAGGAGGGCGGGGAGGCTGAGGGAGAGCCTGGGGGGCGGGGGGGGCGGGAGGGGGGACCTGAATCGTCAGAGCTGGGTCAAAGGCTTGCCCCATGTCTACTGTCACTCACTCCACGTAATGTGGCTACATGGCTACGTGCTGTGATGGACTGTTTTGGACTTACAAGAGGAGTTGAGAAATGGTGCCTGAGTGTCCATGTTCCCACCTCCTAAGGAGAAATAAAACGTGGCAGAGATCCCCTGCCCTCCCTCCAGAGGTGATTTCATCCTGAATTGGGCATCCGTGACCTTGTGTATAATTTCATGTTACTTTCCTGGGCCAACCTCTGTGTGTCCCTGGGCAACTCGCTTGCCCTCTCTGGGCCTGGGTTTCCTCATCTAGAAGATGGAGATGATAAAAGCCCCCACTCCCAGGAGACGAGTGGGGATTAAACGAGCTCATCTGTGTAAAGGGCTTCGATGAGGGCCTGTCGCACAGCGAGGTCAGTATCACCACTCAGCACCCAGAACGGGGCAGACAGACATCACTGTGTCAAGAATACAAACTTTTGAACGAGCTGTCCTGGTGGCGCCGGGATTCACAGCAGTGGCTGGCTGGGAGTGGTGTCACTGAGATGCGGAGGAGCCAATTCTAGTTCATTCCACTCCACTTCCTATTAGGTTTCCTTCCCCCATCAGCTCTGAAAAACCAGGGTCCCACCTGGCTTGTTCTCTGCTGTCACCCCAACCCCAGCCCAGGGCCTGGAGACTCGCAGGATGGGTGTGTAGTGAATGAAGGGGGCTCGGTTTTCCCATCTGCATAATGGGTCTCGCAGTCCATAGGAATGAGAAAGGCCTGATGAACTCGAGGTGCTTTATAAACTCTTCTTTATTTCCTCCTCTCTCAGCTGTATCCCCTTCTCCTCCTTCCTCCCCACACCCCCTGGCTAGACCTGGACGCCCTGCCCTCAGGGCAGCCATTATGCTGACAGACCCGGGCTCCCCACTCACTCATTCATTCATATATTCATGCATTCATTCTTGCATGCATTCATTCAACGAAGTTTCTTGAACACCTACGTGCTCCAGGCTCCGCTCTCCGCTCTAGGGATACTAAATGCATAAACCAGGCAAACATCTCTATCTTCCTGGAGCTGACATTCTATCCAGGGAGACAGACGTCTGACAACGGTGTGATCCACGCTGAGATTCACTGGGGCCTGGAAAGGGGGAGCCAGGGCGGCACCTGCCTGACCCAGTCTGGGGCTTTGGGAAGGCTGTGAGCTCAGACAGGAAGGATGAGAAGAAGTTAGCTAGATGAAGGCTGGGGAGGGTGTTCCTGATGGAGGGACCGGCCTGGGGTGGTGGTGATATGGGCATGGCAATTTGGGGACCTGCCCGTGGCTTGGCCTAGTCCTCAGGGTGATGGGGTGAGCTGGGAGAGGCCTGACTTCATTTAGATTTTACAGGTTTGCTCCAGCTGCAAGGTGGGGCCCACACTGAAGGGCGAGGCTGGAGGTGGAAAGACCCGAGGGGAGACTGGAGGCCTGTCCACCCATCAGAGGCGGCCGGCAGGAGGCACAGTCCGAGGAGCTGAGACATGCTGGGCGGGGCCTGGGTTTCCCTGGAAACCGGCCCAGGATGTGGCTGCTGAGGAGGCTTCCCCCCTCTTCCCAGGGGACTGGGTCAGGCGTCAGCAGCATCTCTGCCACCGAGGCCCGTTAGGCTGCGCCCTGGGCCCTCACACTGCCTGTCCTGTGCCTGGCCAGGCCCTGCTGGGGACGGACACCCCTTCTCCTCCAGTGCTGTTGGCATGAGGCTGATCACGGTGCTCACAACATGGCTGGCACCAGCACGAGATGGAAACAGCCCCATGGTGCCTCTCTGAGGTCTCGTTAAACACACCGGGGTCCATCCAGACAGCGGAATATTCTGGAGCCTGGGAGAGGCAGGAGGTGCAGGGGTTTGGAGCACAGACCTGGGAGCCTGACAGCCGAGGCCTGAATCCCGGCTCTGCCAGGCACTGCTGTGCGGCACTGGGCAGGTGCCTTGCCACTCCCTGCCTCGGTTTCCCCATCTACAAAATGGGGATGACGAGAATAATAGAACCCCCTCGTAGAATCACTTCACCCCAAGGCTAAGAAACTAAGCCATGTTAAGCATTCGGAACGTGCCCAGCACATAGTAAGGCCTAGAGAAACCTTTGCTGTTACAGACACTATGGTTATTAGAAGCAGCCATGGCAGAAATATGGATAAACCCAAGGGACAAAAAAGGAAGGGGCAGGACAGAATGTAAAGTGGCCGCCACCTGTGGACAATGGCAAGAAGAGTGACTCGATGCTATGTGTGCAGCCGCTCACACCATCTCGGGAGATCCAAGACCCTGGTAGCATGCTTTCCCCTGGTGGGGGACATGGGGGTTCACGCTGCACCCTTACAGCCTTGTGCTGCCCGAGTTGTGTATTGGGGCGTGTTTCCCCGATGCACTTGTATGTATATTCAAAACCAAACCCGCCAGAAAGCAATTCTGCAAGAGGTTTCCTCCGGGAAGGCCCCAGATCTCCGCCCACCACCCCCGCATCCTGGCCTGTGTGTGGCCCAGTCTCGCCGCCGCTGCTAGTTTTCAGAGCTCTAGGCCTTGGAGCAGGTCCGAGCTGGAGTGCCCTGCAAGAAAGGGGGCTCCTTGGAGACCCCCAGAGCGGCCTCGGCTCCGGGTGGTGCGGGGTGGGGGCTGGGGGTGTCCCGACCAACTGATGAGAACTCCAAATGCTCCCCAGCCTGGGCCGCTAATCGCTTCCAGATTGGCCGGGTCAGGGCCAGGGCCGCCGCCGCCTGGCTCCATAAACAGCCCGTCGCTCCAGATGGCGGCTGGCTCCAGCCTGGCGAGCAGGTTCACGGGGGACTAGGGGGGGTGGCAGCAGGTGGAGGACCCCCATCCGCCTCGCTGGAGCAGGGAGGCCCCTGCTGCCGCTCATCCATGCTGCCCTGAGTCAGGAACACTGGGCCAGAGGGGCTGCAGAGGTTGAACCCATTGCTTGGAGGAGAAAAACTGAGGCCCAGAAGAGGCAAGGGACAGTTCAAGGTTAATGACCAAGAGAGATGTGAGGAGGGGGCTCCTGAGGGTTGACACTGGGCTTGCTTTGTCTCTGAATCCAGCAGTAAAGCCTGAGGGAGGGAGGGAAGGAATGAGGAAGGGTTCAAATTCTGCCTCTGGCTTTTACTCCCTGAGGGCAACACATGATTTTCATTCCCTGGGCCTCAGTTTCTTTCTTTCTTTTTATTAATTTGAGAGAGAGACAGAGACAGACAGAGACACTGATGTGTTGTTCCATGCATTTCTGCATTCATTGGTTGATTCTTGTATGTGCCCTGACTGGAGAGCAAACCCACAGCCTTGGCGTATCGGGACAACACTCCAAGCCACTGTTACCGGGCCGGGGCCGAGGGACTCAGCGTCTTGGTCTGTGAAATGGGAAGGCCTGGGGCACAGGCTTGTCAGCTTCCTGGAAGGGTCAGCGAGGCGGCTCCCGTGAACTGCTCGGGTGGCAGGCTGCCTGCGCTGCAGGTGCTCAGCTCTCCCTCCTCCTGCTACTCCTCCCGCCTTAGAGCACCGGGCCTCCTCCAGGAAGCTGCCCTGACCGCTACTCAGCGCTGTGCCCTTCCCATGGCCTCTCTCACGGAGTCTCCCCCTCACTGTGGCACAGCTGGTACCCGTGCAACTGCCCGGCCGGCCGATGAGGAAATGGAGGGTCAGGAGACACTTGTGTTTTGTCCCCACCCACTTGTCCCTGCAAATGACGGGAAACGGAGGTCAGGGAAGCATCAGGATGCACTGAGGGCCCCACCCCCAGGAAAAGGCAGAGCCGGCTGTGTACTCCTGGCCACACGGCACCTGGTCTGAAAACAGACGAAGCTGGTTCTCTGATCCCCACCCACCAACCTGAGAGCTCACATCGTGGCCCAGGACAGGAGGGCCCAGGTCTGCTGCCTCCAGGCTGGATCCCAGGGGAGGGGAGGAGTATGGAGCCCTGGCCTGACCACTGGCCCAGGGGAGCAGGCTGCAGGACAAGAGGGGGGCATCTGCTCTCAGGGGTTCCCCTGCCGATCATCTCTCTCCACCCAGCTGAGCAAGGATGCAGATCCCCAATGGCCGAGCCCGTTTTTTACCATCTTAACTTTCCTGCCCAGCACGGGACGCCTCAGACAGCTTTGCTGAATAGGTGGGTGAGTAATCGTAATATCGAGCACTTATGGACCAGGGACTCTTCTGAACAATTGACTTACGGTAACTTCCTTAATATTTACATAACCTGCCGGGGGAGGGGCTATTCTAATTGCCATTTCACAGATGAGGAAACCGAGGCTCAGAGAGGCTGAGGCTCAAGGTCACACAGCTAGAGCTGGAATTTGAACCCAGGTCTTCTAGCTCCAGAGCACACACTCTTAACCACATGTATCCACTCCCAGGGCAGCAGTGAGCCTGAAATGAATTCAGCGCCTGGCACACAGTAGGTGCTTTTCCAAAGCACCCTTTCCATTGCCCAGCTCCTGGATTCAGATTTAAGCCCAGCCTTGAGGTCAGCGCCCGTTCTGCCCTGTGCCAGGAGGAATGTTCGTGGTGGCCTCGGCTGGGGTCCGAGAAGAAAGGCAGCCTTGTGGGCGAAAGGTGAGCCGCTGGGTGGGCGCGGGCGTGTTTACCCAGGGCTGGGCGTGTGGCTCAGGGTGGCGCCGCTGTCAGCCGCGACGGCTGCCCCGGGCCTGTGCTGGCCTCCAGATGTGAGCTGGCTCCAGCCGGCCGGGCCCCCCCACCCTGTGCACAGAGGGGCTTTATCAAAAGCGGCTGTGAGGAGGCCCGGGAGGCCGCCTGGCTCCAGCTTGCTGGCTCCAAGCCCCAGGCTTGCAGAAGCCAGCGAGCTGCACTCGGGCTTTTGTGCCCAGGTCTTCATCTGCTCCACAGCTCAGCTGCTCTGCTTCCCTCGCCTCCTCTGGGGTCCTGGCAAGGGGTGCAGCCCCCTTTCCCAGAAAGCCGGGGCTCCAGGAGCCACGTGAAGGGGTGACAATGCAAGAAAATGTCTTTTTAATTTATTTTTCACATCCCTGAGGAGGAAAGGTAATCCACACAGAAAAAAAGTGCAAAACTCAATAAAATTCCAGGGATGCTGAGTAGCAAAGTGAGCATGCTCTGGGAAGGGGTAACTGCAAATTCAGACGGCGGGAGGGGAGGGAACTGCGAGGGTCCACAGGCCCGGCCCAGCTCCCTCTATAATGTTTTCTTTCTTGGTGGTGGGGGTGTTATTCTTGATATTTTCTTTGTTGGCCTATTTTGTACCAATAAAGAATAATAACTAGAGAAAAAAAATAATTAAAAAAACACACACGAAGACTTCCTCTTGCTCCGGACTCTCAGCCCTGGCCCTGTGTCTCGGACCCTTCTAGGAACGGTCTGAGAAGCCACGAACAAACCCACCGATTCTCTTTCCTATCTTGTTCTTGTTTTACAAACGGCCTCAAAACATAAACTGTTCAGCACCTGGCTGCTTTCCCTTGACAATGCAGCCTCGTTCTTTTTCACGGCTGCATAGTATTCCCCTGGGTGAAGCCACAGGCCTTATTCCCCAGGCCGGCTTGGTGGACATGTAGGTTTCTGCCCGTGTTCACTCCCACAGGCCGCGATGAGATGAACCCCCGTTGCACGCGTCTTTGGGAACGCAGGCAAGTGTTTTCTAGAGGATCAACTCTTAGAAATAGAACCGCAGGGCAGACGCGTGTACTCTCCTGAGAGCCGTGGCTGACTTGCTCTCCCTGAAGTTTGTATTGTCCTTGTCTTGTCCCCTCAGCAATGCAGCCAAGCACAAGGAAACTGAGGCACAGACAGTCAGCTGTTCTTACAGGTGAGCGGGAACAGTGTCACATGATTCTCTCTTAAAAAACAAGCCCCACTCCCCAACCCTTTCTTTCTGATCGCAAAAGAGAAACATGTTCAGAAACTTTAGAAAAGACAGAAAACTCAGAGTTAGAGAATAAAGCCTCCCTGATCCCACCGCCGCCACCAGCCTCCGTGGCCGGACTGCCACCGTCCCCTCCTCCCTGGTCGCCTGCTCCCAGACGCCTCCCGACAGTTTCTCCTCCCCGGCCCCCACCCTGGGGACATGTGACAATGTCTGGGGACATTTTAGGTTGTCACAAGGGGCGGAGGGGTGTGCTGCTGGCATCTGGTGGGCAGCGGCCAGGGGTGCTGCTAAATATCCTACAGCTGAGAAATTTACCCAGTGGTTCTCAACCTTCTGGCCCTTTAAATGCAGTTCCTCATGTTGTGACCCAACCATAAAATTATTTTCGTTGCTACTTCATAACTGTAATGTTGCTACTGTTATGCATCATCATGTAAATATCTGATATGCAGGATGGTCTCAGGCGACCCCTGTGAAAGGGTCGTTCGACCGCCAAAGGGGTCGCGACCCACAGGTTGAGAACCGCTGCTCTAGACCCACATCACGTCACAGCATCCCGTGCTCAGACCTTCCACAGCTCACACCTCGTCCAGGGAACAGCCCACGTCCTCCCAGGACCGCGAGGCCCTCAGGAGGTGCTGAGTGGCCTCCTCTCCCCACTCAGCTCCGGCCACTTCTGTGCCCCCCTCTTTGTCCCGCCTCAGCCCTTTCCTCTGCTTTTCCCAAACTCTTTCCCAGACATCTAACACTCCCTCCCTCCCCTCCTGCCTCTGTCAATGTCACCTCCTCCCAGAGGCCTCCGTGACCTTCCTATTTAATATCGGCCACTCCCCGAGCGCTTCTGTCTTCTTTCTCCCTGGCATCGGGGCCAGATGTCTCACTGATTTGTCTGTGAGTAGCCCGCCTGGAACATAAACTCCTTGAGGGAGGAACAGGGCTGGTCTCATTCACTGCTGTGCAGTTATACAGCCTCTGGCACACAGTAGGTGCTCAATAAATGCTAACAGCTTGACTAGTGGATATCTCATCCCCACCCCAAGATCCTGATGTTAGCCAGCAGCTGGGGACAGAAGACCCAGTGGCCATCCTCACCAAGGACAGTAGCAAAGATGGAGGGCCCCCATAGACAACTCCCCAACCACTGCCAGCATTTATGGAGCACTGACTGTATGCCCCACTCTGGACTGGGCAGCACAGAGACTGTACCTCAGTGAATTCCTGGGGGCCAGGGGATTATCTCCCTGCCCCAGGGCCTATCAATAGCCACCATGTATTCAAACATTTATGGAGCACCTACTGTGTACCGGTGACTGTTCTGAGTAGTGTATATCTGCCAAGAGATAGAATTTCCAGGCAGGGGATTTAGGGAGAGGAAAAAGGCAGTGCACTTTTCTATCGATGCATATATATATATATTTATTTAATTGACTTCAGAGAGGAAGGGAAAGAGAGAGAAAGATAGAAACATCAATGATGAGAGAGAATGATTGATTGACTATCTCCTGCATGGCCACATGGGATCAAGCCTGCAACCTGGGCATGTGCCCTGATGGGGAATCAAACTGTGACCTCCTGGTTCATAGGTCGATGCTTAACCACTGAGCCACGCTGGCCGGGCTATTGATGCTTTTAATTAAATGTGTTTTTTTTTTCTTCTACAGAAAGCATTACTTGTGTAAATAAATAGACATGAGGCCGCTCTCCCTCCCCTTGCCATTCCCTTCCCCCTCTCCCCCACCCCCATATCCCCTAAAAATAAATAAATAAATAGTAGCTAGATAGACACGGAGAATTCCCAAGTATGAAAAACACAGCCCTACCGCCCACCGAGGCTGGGAGGAAGCTCAGGAGGCCTGGGGACCAGAGGGGGCGCCTTTGTCCTAGGAAGGCTTCCAGGAGGAGGTGAGCTCTGAGCTGGGCCCCAGGGCTCGGGTGGGGGCGGGGGGACTCCTGGTGGGGAGGACTAGCCCTGCGTCGGCCATCACACAGCCCTGGGCAGGCCGGCAGGCACTGGTGGTCAGGCCCCCGGCCCAGCCGAAGGCCAACCCTCCTGCCGTGGGTTCCACGTTTCTTGGTGCTGATTGCAGGATCGTTTCTGTAGTGACCCGTTCCTGTCTCTCCCCAGGCCACCCCTGCACTTGAGCTCTATGAGGGCAGAGCCCACCCTGTCCTGTTCACCACTCTGTCCCCGGGGGCCTGGAGCATAGTAGGCGCTCACAGTGAGTTGAATAGCGTCCCCCCAAATTCATGTCTACCTGGAAGCTCAGGATGTGACCGTATTTGGAAATAGGGTCCTCGCAGATGTCATTAGTGAGGGATCTTGAGAGGAGATCATGCTGGATCGGGGTGACTGGCGTCCTTATAAGGGAGGACACAGACTCACAGGAGAGGCCGCGTGAAGACGGAGGCAGAGCCTGGGATGCACCTACGAGCCAAGGAGCCCGAGGACACCCCCCCCGCCCCCCGCCCCCCGAAGGAGGAGCTGGAGCCAGCAGGGCCGATTCTGACCTGGAGCCCTTGGCACGGGCCGGCCCTGCTGACACCGTGATTTCGGAATTCTCCAGAACCGTGGAAGAATACATGTGTCTTGCTTTAAGCCACCAAATTGATGGCAATTTGTTACAGCAGCCACGGGAAGGTAATACAGATTTCACTCCTGTGGATGAACAGAGCGAAGGAATGAACTGACAGCAGCTGGGCTCCGGTGGCCGCCCAGGGTCGTCATGGGGGGTGGGCGGGGGGAGAGACAGCTCTCATCCCTTATGCCTGGGAGGTGGTCCAGACAGGGGCGGGGTGGGTGTGAGGAGCTGCTGAGGTGACAAGAAATAGGTTCTGTTGATGTCACCCCCACCCCCAGAAGCCCACCTCCACAGCCAGCTTGGACACTCGGGGTCAGGGTTCTGGGGGCCTGGCCCCCCTGATGCTGATGCCTTTCAGATACTCCGCAGCCAGCGCTTGTCCCTAAATCCTGGACGCTCCTCAGAACGTCCACCCAAGTGACTCTCATCGCCTTCAGTGAGGCCCAGAGCCCAGGCTGTTGGGAGGGAAGCGTTCACCCTGCCGCCTGCGCGTAATCCCTCTCGCCACAGCCTCTGCAGGTGGGGAGGTGGCGGGATGCAGGGGAAAGAGCCTGAACCCGGCTCTGAGCCGCAGGCTCTCCATCTGTAACGGGAGGAAAGTCCCTCCTCGAGGAGGCTGCTGTGAGGGGATGAGACGAAGCGGGTCCCAGGCTGGCCGAGCCCCTGGCCCATAGGTTTCACTAAGACGAGGGGGCCCCGGGGCCTGATCTCCACAGACAGCCCTGGACCCTACAGAGGCCATTAGACGTTGCCAGCCTCAGGTCCTTTCAAAACCCCGTCCCTGTCCTGTGGCCTGTCCAGTGGCCCACAAGGCCACCCCACCGCCAAGGAGCTCAGTATCTTCAGAGGGACCGAGGCTTAGATTTCATGCCCATAAAATGTCTAAAATCAAAGCAGGGCTCGAAACATGAAGGGTTTTGAAGTTGCTCAGGGCAGGAGGGGGCGTGACATTCCCAGCGGTCTTGGCCCCTCTCTGGGACCCATCATCAACAGGGTGCCTGGGCCCGGCCAGGAGGGTAGTGGCCAGGTATGGGGGCACCTGCCGTTTTACCAATGATCTGAATCCCCCCAAAGATTTAACCATCTCAAGTGTTAGAGAAGACACCTGGGAAAACTCATCTGGAAGCCCCTTTACTTGATGTTAGAGGCGGTGAGCAAAGACGAAGGGACCCAGTGGTTGGACAGTGGGGACTTGGGCCCTGGAGCCAGGGTTCCAATCCCTGCTCTGCCACTTACTCACTGTGTGACATCAGGCAAGTTGCCTAACCTCTCTGTGCCTCAATTTCCTCCTTTGCCAAAGGAGATAAATAATAACAGTTTCTCTCAAAGGATTGTAGAGAAGGTGACCAGTGACTTTATGTGGCCTGGTGGCCCAGCCCCTGGGCATGGCTGGAGCTCAGCTACTGACTCTGTCCCTCTTATTTTTCCCAAGGACATTCATTAAATACTTGTTGAATGAATGAGCCTGGAAGTGTGGATGCTGCTGTGTCCCTGGGTTAACCGGGAGCTCCGGGGGCACTGCGATTTGGGCTGCCTGGTAACTGTCAAGTGCTGCACTCACTCGGCACCACGGCTGAGTCAGCATGTTCTCCGTGGGAGTTTGTGGGAAACGGGCAGCTGAGGGTCCTGGGTGTTTACAGTCAGATTCCAGAGCTGGGCGCTGATCAGGAGCCAGGGCAAGGGGGCTTCTGGCTCTGGCTTTAAGCCTCTGACCACAGTGTCAAGTTTGTGGAGCAAAGGGTCAGGAAGGCAGCGAGGCCGGAAGTGGCTGGCCCAGTCTTCTGGCCTGAATTATCTGGGAAGAAAAATAATCACATTCCGTGGCTTGGGCACTGGAGCCACTGCAAGGGGGTGGGGGTGGGGGAGGAGCAGGCTGGCCTGGGCAGGTGGTGGCCCCACCTGAGGTTCAGCCCCACCAGGTGCTACCGAGCTGTGCGTGGTGGGGCATGGCAGCCAGGGCACCTCTCCTTGGGGGTTGGGGGTAAGGGGAACCACTGCTCCAGGCTGGGGAGCAGTTCAGGGCCCTGGAGCTGTTGCGGCTGCCAATATGCCAGGCAGGGTCCACTCTCATCCCCAGACCCTCCTGGGGGCAATGGAGTCATTACAGGGGCTGCTGATGGTACAAGCCAGAGGCAGCGCCTAAAAGGACCGATGAGCCTCCCTAGGATGGTCCTGAGGCGTGTCGTCTCTCTGTGACTGGATGTGCCAACGAGGCCACCTTTCAGGAAAGATCTCATTCCCTCCAGGCGAGACTCCAGCGCAGGACAATGGTGGGGAGGGGGGCTTCCGTAGCCCCCAGATCACTGCCTTCCTCCGAGGAAAAGCCTAGTGTTCCTGAGACCCACTGCTAGCCTGGCCCAGGGAAATCAGCGGAGCTCAGCTCCCCTCCACCCCCCACCCCTGCACAGCCCCTGGACTCCGACCCAGTTTCTAGGCCAGGGGTGGGCAAACTTTTTGACTCGAGGGCCACAATGGGTTCTTAAACTGGACCGGAGGGCCGGAACAAAAGCATGGATGGAGTGTTTGTGTGGACTAATATAAATTCAAAGTAAACATCATTACATAAAAGGGTACGGTCTTTTTTTTTTTAGTTTTATTCATTTCAAACGGGCCGGATCCGGCCTGCGGGCCGTAGTTTGCCCACGGCTGTTCTAGGCCATAGTCAAGGGGCTCAGGCCAGATCGGAGGGGGTGTCTGGGGCTGTGCAGGGCCCTTCCAGCCAGAGGTGGCCTGGAAAGTCATTCCCAACTGGCTGTGGCTGAGGGCAGAACATGCGTGGGAGAGGCCTGGGGTCAAGTTGATGAAACCAGGGCAGCAACATCTGGACTCTGGCAAATCCTGGATTCATTCATCCATTCATCAGCTATTGCCCTCCCCATCCTGACCTGGCATAGCACATCCATGTTCATTTATCCACCTGTTCAAAGACTGTCTACTGTGCATTATGCACTGTGGGCTTTTAAAAATTTTTTTTTTAATTTTTCAATTTGAGAGAGAGAGAGAGAGATTTTTTAAAAAATAAGATGATGTGCTCTCTCTTTTTTAAAAAAAAATATTTTTATTGATTTTTTACAGAGAGGAAGGGAGAGGGATAGAGAGTTAGAAACATCGATGAGAGAGAAGCATCGATCAGCTGCCTCCTGCACACCCCCCACTGGGGATGTGCCCGCAACCAAGGTACATGCCCTTGACCGGAATTGAACCTGGGACCCTTCAGTCTGCAAGCCGACGCTCTATGCACTGAGCCAAACCGGTTAGGGCTGCACTGTGGGCTTTTAATGTGACATGGACCTCAGAGTCTTTGCTCTTGCTGTTCCCTTTACCTGGAACTATCTACTGTGCCAGGTTCTGGGCACGGCAGGTCCTCCACCTACTTGAAGTCACCTCCTCAGGGAGGCTCTCCCTACCCAGAGCTGCCCTCCGTACTATTCCTTTGGGAATGTGCATAATGTTTCAAAAATCACTTTGTCTATTGTCCATGCAAAGATCAGCTCCACAGTGCTGGCCGGTGTGGCTCAGGTGGTTGGGCATCGTCTCGTGCACTGAAAGGTTGCTGGTTTGATTCCTGGTCAGGGCATATGCCTGGGCTGACAGTTCAATCCCCGGGGTGGGAGACAGCTTATGGATGTTTTGCTCTCACATTGATGTTTCTCTCCCTTCCCTTTCCTCTCTCTAAAAATCAATGAAAAATCTTAAAAAAAAATATTTTTATTGATTTCAGAGAGAAAGGAAGAGGGAGAGAGAGAAACATCAGTGATGAGAGAGAATCGTTGAACGGCTGCCTCCTGCACGCCCCCTACTGGGGATCCAGCCCACAACCCAGGCATGTGCCCTTGACTGGAATTGAACCAGGGACCCTTCAGTCCGCAGGTCGGTGCTCCATTACTGCAACAAACCAGCTAGGGCAATAAAAAATCGTAAGAAATAATAATAAAAAGAACAGCTCTACAAAGGTAGGGCCTTTTGTTTTGTTTTGTTCCCAGCTCAGGGGTCAGTGCACAGCGCTCCATAAATGCTTGTTGAATGAATGAGTGAATGCGTGAATGAATGAATGAATGAATGACGAACCAAGGTGTGAAAACTCCATTGGGAAAGCTCAGGGATGGGGTTTGGCTCCTAACGCAGCTGGGGATGACCTGTAAACTGAGGCCTGAAGACGGGCGACTGGGTAGGCAAGTGAAGAAAGGGGGGAGATGGTTTTGTCTCAAAATGCTTTACTCCAAGGGAGCATTAAAAGTAGCTCAAGGGTGACAACTGGTGATTAAAAAAAAAATTTCTTTTAAAGCCTTTACTCCATTACCACTGTAAAAATTGCGATTTTTACTAAATTCTAATGTCAGGCTTCTCTCGAAAAATTGAAGCATTTGGCCATCCCAAGCCGGCATTCCAGAGACAAGTACGGTGAGTTCAACAGTTCACAGTGGCCCTCCTCAGGCCCTTGAGGCTTTGCGTTTTCGTCCCGGCAGCCAGAGGCAGCGAGGGAGTCTGGGCTTGATCCCCTCCGGCAGGCACACCTGGGCCAGGTGACCTTAGTCACGCCCTTTCTGGACCTCAGCTCGACCTCAGTGAAAAATGGGCGGGTGGCACGGTGCACTCGGTAGGGGTAGAGCTCCTCCGGGCTTGCGCACCCCCCTCCCTGCATCTTCTGCAGGGTTCCCTGCGCCAAATGCACACAGCAAGATGCGAGAGCCCAGCTCAGAGATGGTGTTTCCCAGCCTAGAGGCCGCATCTATCGCCTCCTCCACGCCCAGCCCTGGGGGCCGGGTTGGGAGCTGACTTGGCCGAAGCTGAGCCGGGCGGATCCGCAGCGCGCGGGCGCCCTCTGCTGGCTCACAGCGGACGGGCAGGCCCGAGCCAGAACCGGAGCCCTGGGGAGTTTCTTTTCTCTTCCTGGAATGGGGTAATAGCAGTGGCTAATGTTTACTGAGGGTCTGTTCGTATCGGGGACTGTGAGAAAGAATCCCACCACGCGCAAAAACTCACGTTATCCTTACAACAACCCTGGAAAGTGGATACCGAAAGGCACAGAGAGGTTAAGGACCTGCCCCAACAGTTGGCCTCCCGACTCCAGGTCCTACGCTGGGATCCCGGGGGCAGAGAGGTCACCCAAGGCCTCACCTCTGCTCACTCACTCACGTGTCTCTTCCATCCACTCGCCCATTCAGGCTTCCCCTGGAACTGTCAGACTTCTCAGCCGGTCCTTCTGTTTGTCCCCCCACCAACCAACCAACTGCCCTACTGTCTACCCATCACTTAATGAGTACATGGCTGAGGCAGCAGGAGGCCCTTCCCTTATCACTACCCGGGCCCGGCGGGTCCCAGCTGAGAGGCAAAAAACATGATTCTTCAACTTGAGAAGGCACCCAGACTCACACATAAGAAATGCATATGAGCCCTAGCCGGTTTGGCTCAGTGGGTAGAGCATAGGCCTGCGGACTGAAGCCGGGTTTGATTCCGGTCAAGGGCATGTATCTTGGTTGCAGGCTCCTCTCTGGCCCTGGGCCCTGGTCAGGGCGTGTGCAGGAGGCAACCAATGGATCAATCAATGTGCTTCTCTTACATCAATATTTCTCTCTCTCTAAAAAATCAATGGAAAAATATCCTCAGGTGAGGATTAAACAAAGTGAAACAAAACCCCAACCACAGCAACAAAAATAAATGCGTATGAAAACTAGAAAATAGCATGTTCAGCTCCAAGATGGGCAGGCAGAGAAGTATGATCCTAGAGAGAGGGGGGGAGGAACCTGTCCTCCCGTGTTGGTGGGACAGTTACCACTTTGTAGGCAACTTGAAAATGACAAAAAAAAAAAAAGACAAAATTAAAAATGCCTCTGTCCCTGGATAAATTCACTTCTAGGACTTTATTCCACGGATGCAAACGCAACTCCCCGCCCCCGAGGCTGGTGAGCAAAACCCCCTGGGTGTCTGTCAGTCAGGGCCTGGTCACCTGGGTGACGGTGCATCAGTTGCTGGCACCCCCGGGGGGTCCTGTGAGGGAAGAGCAAAGTGGAGGCCACATCCCCAATTATGTTTGTTTTTAAAAGTGGGTGGGAGGAAAGGAGAGTTGGGGAGAGCCTCCCACCCACAGGGGCTTGGAAAGGATGGGGTCATAAGCAGGAGGGTCATAAGCATTCTATTCCCGTCCTACTGTCTGAAGTTCTCTCTAGGTTCATGGATTCTCTATTTAGTGAAAATGAAAATGGGCTCTGCAGCTCAGATTTGCCCATTGGAGTGTCAGGGGCAGATTCATTTGAACAGGGGCTGTGATGTGGTCTCTGTTCTTCACCACCAGTGTGGCCGCTACTGCTCTTATCCCCACTGACAAATACACCTGCTTCTCCCAAACTCTAATATGGACACCCACATCTTAATCCAGAATTGGGATGTTTCTTAAAATCGCATGTCTTGCCTGGCCGGCGTGGCTCGGTGGTTGAGCACTGACCTATGAACGAGGAGGTCGGTTCAATTCCCAGTTAGGGCATATGCCAAGGTTGCAGGCTTGATCCCCATTGTGGGGTGTTCAGGAGGCAACCGATCAATGATTCTCTCACATCATTGATGTTTTGGTCTCCCTCTCCCTCTCCCTCTGAAGTCAATTTTTTAAAAATCGCTTGTGTTACACTTAAAACTGGCAGCATTTTTTCTTGGTGGCACATAAAGGTGCCTCTCACAGGACAGGACGGCAGACTCCGTGAAATGTGGGTGCCTCCCGTGGCACCTCCCATCTGTGCGGAAGGTGATGCTGCTGTGCTCCACGGACCCACAGCTCGTCCCTGCGCAGAGCATCCCGGACCACAGGCTCCGAGAGGCCAAAGGCTGCCATGATGGTCTCAACGGTGGCCAGCGAGCAGTGACAGCATTTGTTCTGCACAGGGAATGAAGAGGTGTGTCCCACAGTTGTGTGGCTTGCTCTTCATTGTTGACACGAACTTTGGGAGATTCTACATAAAAATTCACATTCACGGCTTCTCTTGGCAAGATCTGGCTTTCGTTGAGCCCATGTCCCTGGCACTGAGTAGCACCTTCACACCACCTGTCATCAGTCACACACCAGAACCTCAAAGAGGCAGCCCATGTTCCCGGGGACGGGACCAGCAGCAGCAGTGACGTTGCCTCTAGCACTAAGATCCTCCTCCCCAGGTCACTGCAGCCAGCGTGCAGCAGCTCTGAGAACAGCAGGTGATCTGTAATGCTCACACAGCGTCACTCAGCAAAGAGCTATGCAAGCTGCCCTTCCTCACAATTCCTTCTGCTAATGCCATGTCCTGAGTCCTTCCACTGGGCTCTGAGATGAGGGAATAACATGACCGAGGGGCCACTTACTCCCCAAGGGGGAGGGTAAAAGGGCAAGGGGCCAAGCAGAAACCTGCCAGCAGCTGGAGGATCCCACAAGGCAGGGTCTACGCCAGGGGTGGGGAACGCCCGGCCCTCAGGCTATATAAGGCCTGTGAAATCATTTGGTCTGGCCCTGCCAAGGCAGGAGGGGTGAGTTAACTAAATGTTTGACCAAATATAGCAGGCTAGTTTTTAAGTTGATAACTTCTATGGCCTGCAAATGTTATAAATATCCAAGTGGCCCTTGGCAGAAAAAAGGTTCCCCACCCCTGCTCTACACCATCCACAACGGGGGAAGCTGTGGATCCCTCACCCAAAGGGCCCAGGCGCTTTCTGGGCAGAGACACAGCTCAAGGGACCTGCCCTCACCTCAAGATTGTGGTCAGAGGTCATGGGAGACCCATCACTGGTTTCAGGAACAAAGACCTGGCATGAGCTGGGAACTGGAGTGTGATCCAGGGAGGCCACCTGTTTCTTCTCTACGTTTAGGCCTAAACTCCAGCCATAAACTTGACCACCTGTGAACCCACCAGTGACAATAAGGAGCAAGTCACACGACTGTGGGGCACACCACCACAGCTTGAGGTTTCAAGCAGTTGTCACAGGAAGTCCTAGTTGGGCTCCTGAAGCTCTGAGCCCAGTATCCTGAAGCCTACCAAGCAGGCAAAAGGGAGACACTAGGACTTCAGACGGGACTTGTTTCCTCGCTGGAGGTCACGCAGCACAGAAGAGACGCCATCTTTAGATTTAGCCCTAAACTGGCTTTGGGGCTTTCCAGCAGCGTTTTGAAATACTTTTAGAAGCTGTCCTTCCTCCCTTTGGAGAGTTGACTGAGGGCACAGAACCACGATGTCCCTGGCCCAGTCCTCTTTCAGGGAAGCTGAAAGGCAGCAATTCACTCCGGAGAGCTGATAGAGGGCCGAAGGGCAGAAACTGGGCAGTCCTTTCTTGGAGGGTGGCCCACTAGGAGACAATCTGGCTCTTTCCAGACAGCCAGGTTCTGACATCCGAGCTGACCCCAACAGCCACAAGGGAATGGCCTGGCTCCTACCACAGGACACCAAGGGCGTGCCTGCTGGCGGTTGGTACCACAGCAGGAAGTTCAAATCCTGGGTAAAAACAGCCACAGATGTTTCCACCCCTCACACAGTGAATGGTTGACAAATTGTCAACCATTGGATCAAGAGTGTCTTTTCATAGACTAGAAAAACGTGTGAAAAATCCTTACTCAAATCCCCCCGCTCGCCTCTAAGACTAAATGCAGTCAATATATAGCTTCTGGTGGAGAATAGAGTCCAACAAAGCTACTAAATCAAGGGATGCCACCCTCTTTGCCCTGGCTGGTGTGGCTACATGGTTGGAGCATTGTGCTACGTATGGAAGGGTCTTGGGTTCAATTCCCGGTCAAAGGCATGGACCTGGGTTGTGGGTTCACTCCCACCCGCAGTTGGGGTGCATGTGGGAGGCAACCAATTGATGTTTCTCTCTTCCCCTCTTTCCTTCCCTCCCACTCTCTCTTTGAAAAGCAATGGAAAAAAATATCCTTGGGTGAGGATTAACAACAAAAAACAAACAAAAAGAATGTCACCCCGTTTGCTTACTACAATCTTTTAGGACAAAGGTTGGCAAACTATGGTCCACAGGTCACACCTGGCTCACTGCCTGTATTTGTATGACCCCCTCCAATGAAGAACGATGAACATCTGCAACTGATTTGGTAATAGGGAATACAAACTTTATATTCCAACTAAGCAAAATGTTCTCCTCTAAAAAAAGAATTCTCACTACAAAAAACTATACTCCATTATTATATTTTGAATTTCATCAATAAAAAAATTTGTGGAAATTTGTTTTCTCTCATTACATAAATACATAATATTTTCGATCTTGCCTCTTGGCCCACGAAGCCTAAATATTTACTAACTTAGGCCCTTTGTAGGAAAAGTTTGCCAGCCCCAGCATTAGGAGGCCTACTGGAATCCCAAAGCATCTAACACACGACTAGTGAATGCTGATCCTGTTATATGCCAAGAGCAAGAAGAGCAGAGCTTCTTAAATATTAACGCACACTTTTTTTTATTATATTAAAATCAGGCAATGGTCTGACAATAAAAAGGCTGCTTATGGAATACTGTTATGTTAAACTTTACTTACAGGATGTTAAATCCTTACAACTAAGGTTTTCCCCAGAAAAAGATTAATGAAAACATCAATTGCTTTTCAGACTTGATAGTTGCTGCTTCGAAAGGTGGTTTTACACAAATACTAAATTACCAAAAAAAAAAAAAATCCTTTATAACACAATGAATCACTTTATTTCGGTATGCATCCACATCTCAGCAATTAGTGGTCCTGAACAGAAAAGTGGAAAAACGCAGCCATTTGCCAGGAAGTCAAGCCCGCCAATTTTGGGGTTCTGCCGTGCACATCGAGTTCTTTCTTAATCCCTGCTGAGGACCATGAGAAGCTGCAGCACCAAAACCAAAGTATGCACCGAATTCAAGGTTCTTTTTGTTCCAGTTGTCAGATTCCAAACTAGACCCAAATGGATTGCAAAGATGACCAAATGAGAGCTCTGTTTAAAATTTCAATTTGTAAAAGCAAAAGCAATGACAGGAACAACAACAAAATTCATTCAGAGGGATCATGTGCTTACAAGTGTCTTCTGTGGCCTTCCTGAGCTTAACAAACAAACCTATCAGCTGATGATGACAGCAGAGAGCGGCAGGGCTGCGGGCCCAATTTTCATTTCCTGGGCTGCTGGAGAATAAATGAATGTGGTTCCAAACTAAACGAGGGAGGTCAGAGACTCTTTCCAACCTTACCTGATGGCTTCTGGCCAAAGCAAGGGAGTGTCATGGAAAGTGTTGGGTGGTGATGGTGCAAGAAAGGGACCTGAAGAGGAGGAAGGAGGAAGCAGCACCCCTCGATATAAAGGTGGTGGGGGAAGTTATGGGGAAAGCCCTGAATTCCTCACCAAAGGCCAATTTCGGAGGGGAGCAGAGGGGGTTACAATCTATGCTTCGGCCAAGGGTGGTAGTAGAGTGGGGAAAGGATGGTGGCTCAGAAGGGGAAGGGGCATCATTTAAGACTTAAAAAGAAACCAGGGGTGCAAACGAAGCACCCACACACACCCAGCAGTAGTCCCACAGGCTGTGACCTGAAACCTTCACATCTACTCTAACAAGCCACCCCAAGCTGGAGGGCTGTTGCAGGGAGGGAGGGGGAGGGGGGAGGAGAGGGAGAAGGCAGAGCCCCCAGGCCATGTAATCAGCAGCAAGGTGATTGTGTGACGTGTCTTTTCACAGTTGAGTTAGATGTGCCCCACCAGTTATGATGGGAATCAATTTAAATATACTTTCTTGATCCCAGAAGTTCAACTATGTGGACAGTGGTTACACTTGACAGGATGATTTGTTATAGCACAACTTATATATTTCAAATGGACAAAAAATTAGTATCATTTACAGTATCTTAAGATAAACTGCCTTTGAGCGGGAGCTTCCTTTCCAGTACTTTGAGGTCTACAAGACGTATCTAGAAAATGTACTACTGTGGAAAATGAAGACTGCTTAAATCGAGTGGGGGAGGGGCGGGCCTGTGGCTTCCTTGTTGATTAGTTGCTGTAACACTGTCCTTCAGGTGGCTGAGGGAGTTTCATATTTTCTTTAGACATCATTAGGCGCCGAAGCTCCTGCAGGACAACTTTGATACTATATGAATTCTGCCATTTCGCTAGCACAGATATGGCTCTTGGGTCCACCTATAAAAAGGCAAATAAAAACAAATTACTGCTGGGCTCTCAAACAAAAGAACTGTTGTACACTGGAGTTAACCTACAGTATAAATTTGAGTAAAATGCATTTTTTTAAGTTGAACACGCTGATCATACAATATCTGACATGCAGAAAACCTGCAAGATCCCTTTTCCCTTTTTATGTCCCAAACCCTCACTGTTTGGGAGAAGGAAATTACGGGTAAGTAAAGCCACCTTTAGAGAAATGGCCCGATACTTGGCGAGACTCAACCCAACCAGCTCTAAAACAATGACCTGCTTCTGGGCGGGCTGCTGCCGCTGCCGCTGCTCAGGGCTTGTCCTTTTTCGACTCTACACCCAGGTGGTGGATGATAAAGATGTGCAGGGCAGTCGGAAGAGCAAAGACAACGGGTGGCCTGGACCCAAGCTCTAGTGACAAGGGCCTGCCTCAGAGTCATAATCTCTCAAGTTAACGCAGCATTCCCTAAAAGAAATTTCCCAAAGCATGGGTCAAGTTCTGGTTCTGGACTTTAGGTGGAACTTGGATACAACATTAAACACTGAACACACAGTACAAGGCTCACATCTTTTCAACCCCTCCCCGCCCCCCTCAAATCTTTGGAATACCTCAAAATTAAGGCTTAGCTCACGTGATGTTAACTTATGCCATGCCCTCGAACACCTGCTGATCTCCCCTTTGAACAAGAGAGCAGGCCTCAAAGGCTCCAAGCCCTTGGCAAAGAACACGAGGAGGAAAAATTTATTAACTTTGCTTTGGTTTTATAGTATTTCTTGTTGCCATTACTGCCTTATGGCAAGTGAGACTGGTTTTCATTTATGGTAGTAAAAATAAGTTAAAGAAAGCAAGGACATTAAAAAAAATTATATACCAGTGATCCACAAATTAGGCCAAAGTGTGACCCTGAGCAACATCTTTCACCTCTGTGCCTCAGTGTCCTCATTTCTACCTCATAGGGGTATAGCATGAGGACTGATGAGCTCATATATCAAAGTGACGAGCACAGTGCCGGCTCAGATGCGTGACCCCACCCCAAACGTTCATACTACAATATACGTTATCATCACATAACCAATGAACACGTGGGATCAGGCCTAAAAGTATAAGGCATTTCTCAATCCTGGGAAACAAGTAGAGGCAGAAAAAACAACTTACCACTCCATTAGAACTATTAACTCCATTCATATTAATTTTTGTTACAAATCTTACAAAGGGGGGTGCTTCTGGGTATTTAGGTCCACATTCTATTTTAAGGCTGTATATTCGGTTTTCATAAATTGTCTGGAAAAGAAGGGTAGAGATGTCAGGCAATTACAGAGAATTCAACAAAAAGGCACACCTTCTGAAAGCCCAATACCCCCGACTGCAGAACAGGTGCATCTGCTTCCATTACGCAGTCTACCTGCTATTTGAAATGTCAGTGGTAACTAGTCCCTACACTAGTGTCTGTGTATTCTGGCCTTGGGGAAAAGTTAGCATCATTACATTTTTTTTTTTAAATCCTCACCCAAGGACATGCTTAGAGAATGGGAGGGAGGGAGGGACATTGATCAGTTGCCTTCTGTACATGCCCTGAGTGGGGGTTAAACTTGCAATCCAGGTATGTGCCCAACCAGGAATTGAACCGGCAGCCTTTTGATGACTCAACCAACTGAGCCACTCCAGCCGGGAACTAAAGTTTTAAGTTAGTATTATTAAGTCCAATCAGGTGGACCTGTTTTTATGTTAATTTTTCTACTTTGCAGAGCTGCCCTACACTCTGGGGATGGTGTGTTAAGAGTATTCTCTATTCTGGGAAGCCACACTCTATGTCTATCCACTCCAGGATCATAGCCAATGCATTAAGTGTCAATATGTCCAAAGCACAGAACAGGCATCTCCTCTTTACAGAACTTCAAAAATTAAGCAGAAGATAGGGGTGGGGATGCAGACGGGTACAGATATGAGAGCTGCTTGCCCACTTCATCATCACTCTGGGGCCGTGCACTGCACAAGGGATCTCAGCGGGCAGGTACCAACCCTCCCTTGCTATTTTTACAATGGCCCAAGAGATTACCAGTCTTTAGCGTATGTGTGTGTGTTCGGGGGTGCGCGGGGGGGGGGGGGAACCACACACGCCAAGGTCACCAGGCCTGCACAAAAAATATTCCTTCTTCAAACACCAGCCGTGCTTTTGCTGGGAAACACTCTAAAAATCCAATGCCCCACGTCAATGAACTTTTCACTGCAATGTCTGCCCAATAAGCTGTAAAATGTGCTGCCATTGCCAGGTGTTCCTCCTGCCTACAGTACCCTGGCCCCACCTGAGCTACCCCCCTTTAAGACTGTTCAAGCATTACCTAGTCAAACACCTCCCAGTTCAAATATTATACCGGACAGAAGGCTAATCTACAGTGTTCTGTCCTATATTAAATCACATTGTCTGGGTCTCGTGAACTATACTCGCTGATGGAGTCAGGACTAACCCTTGCTGCTAATCAAACTTAAAACTATTCTAAGAACATAACTAAAGAAATGGATCTTTTCCGAATGCCATGCTTGACAACACCAAGCATAAGCAAACCCACTTGTAGAGCTGTTTTCAGGAAGAAAGGCCTTTATTGTCCTCTGACAACTGTCACGCCACCTCCTGGTTTAAGGAGATTCTAGGAGCCCTTGTCACTAGACCATCCTGTCACTAGGAGACCATGGGCCTTTCTGCCATTTTTCCTCCCAAATCTTCCCAGGAAATTCAATTTGGCTGGACTAAGCAATTTGTGTAATTTAACATTGAAATGAGAACCATTACCCAGGAAGAAAGAATAAACAATATGACGCTGCCTGACGGGTGTGGCTCAGTTGTTGAGGGTCATCCCTTGAACGGTTCGATGGTTCGATTCCAGGTCAGGGCCCATGCCTGGGAAGTGGGCTCAATTCCCAGTAGGGGGCAGCCGATTGATGATTCTCTCATCATTGATGTTTCTCTCTCTCTCCCTCTCTCTTCTCAGAAATCAATAAAACATGTTTAAAACAAAACGAAACAACAACAAAAATCACATTGTTATCACTTGTGTCTGAAGACCACACTGTGGTGACGTCTCCCCATCAGGTGGCACCCTTGAAGGTACCCTCCGATGGTTCCCTTCTGAGGCACCTGTGCCCTTTCCTCACTGCATGCTGCACAAATAACTGTTTCTTTGTAAACAGCGACATCTAGTGGTCCTTGGAAAAATAAAATTAGAAGATGTGATTTAAACCCCTGAAAACATTGTCTAAATCAAGCATGTCAAACTTGCGGCCCACAACAAATATTTTTGCGGCCTAGCCAATATAATGCTATGTAAGAAACGTTTTAATAAAAAAATCATAACTTAATTTTTACAATATCCTGTTATACATAATTATTAATAACGAACTACAACATTCGCTGATTACTATAATCATGCTGCATTCATTTCCCTTATGTACCTTACTCGCAGGCACACCATTTCTCTCCACTAATACTTGCAGCGAATATTTTAGCAGCTGACTGCCACATCATTAGTCTTGGACTGACTTGTTTGGTGTGCTCAATTCGGAGAACAAGAAAAATAGAGGTTTATTTGCGTTACACTTATTAATTTGTGCAGTTATTCAGTGCCTGGTAAGTTAATGTTCAAAAAAAATATTAATTTTATTAAAATGTTCTATTATTTTATATTAACGATTATTCATTTATTTCAGCCCTTTGTATTCAACATGTCTCTATCAAAATAAACCTATGTTTCTATGAAAACTGAAGCTTTTGTTTTTTTGCGGTCCACATAAACTTTTAAAAAATATATATTTCAAGGACTTGTATGTATGCATATAAGCATAACCAATGGACACAAGCCACTGGGGGGTAGGGGAAGCCAGGGGAATGTCAAGAGGGCGGAGGGGAAGGAGACATATGTAATACTCTTTGTAATACTTTAAGCAATAAAAAAAATAAAAATAAAAATAAATATATTTCAGAGAGGAAGGAAGAGGGAGAGATGGAAACATTGATGAGAATCATTGATCAGTTGCCTCCTGCACGCCCCCTACTGGGGACCAAGCCCTCAACCCAGGCATGTGCCCTTGGCTGGAACCGAACCCAGGACCCTTCAGTCCTCAGGCCTACGCTCTATCCACTGAGCCAAACCAACCAGGACAGCTCACATAAACTTAAACCTTGTTTATTTAGCCCATGTTAGCCTTTGAGTTTGACATACTTGGTGTAAATCAGCGGTTCTCAACCTGTGGGTCGCGACCCCTTTGGGGGTCAAATGACTTTTCACAGGGGTCGCCTAAGACCATCAGAAAACACATATATAATTACATATTGTTTTTGTGATTAATCACTATGCTTTAAGTATGTTCAATTTGTAACAATGAAATTGGGGGTCACACAACATGAGGAACTGTATTAAAGGGTCGTGGCATTAGGAAGGTTGAGAACCACTGGTCTAAATACTGGCCTGTCCCTAATAAAACCAAACTGGAACATTTTAAGATTCAGAAGGTATTGATAATATACCCATAGAAACCCTTCACATCCACTTAACAGAGACTATATATTATAACGAAACCAAAACTCAAATCTGGATTTCCACCCACCCTCAACCTGTTCCACCATCTGGCAGTTAGTTAAAGCAAAAACTTAGCAGCCATCCATGATTCCCTTTTCCGGTACCCCCTACCTTCTCATCATCAAAAAATCTCACATCCGCCCACTTTCCTCCACCACTGTACCTCATCTGAAGCTTCTAAGTCTGATTTTTCTTTAGCTCCCTACAATCTGCTCCCCATACAGCAACCTCACTGACCTTTTAAATCCAGAAACTGTATTTTCAGACTTAGCCTTTCTACTGGCTTCCTAGTTACCTGAGAAGAAAACCAAAGTTTCTGAATGGGACCCTGTGCACCCTTGCCTTCTTCTCCTTTTATTTTCTGCCTCCCCATCCAGGCCCTCTGGCCTCCTTACTCATCAAACGTGCCAAGTTCTCTCTATCTGGGGCCCTTATACCAGTCCCTGCTCCCAGGCTCAAGTGAACTTTCCTCTCATAAGTCCTACTGACCACCCCCTCTGAAGACTCACACCCAGTCTGGTATCAAACCTCCCTCATCAAACAGAACAAGGAGGGCAGGACCCCAACAGAATTAGTATTCAAATGTTCATTGAATGAATGAATGTTGTCCTTCATATTCATGTAAAATGAGCAGCTTGTTGCCCTTAAGGAGTTTCCTCAGAGGAAAAAAACCCCACTCAGTAAACATAACAAGTAGGAAGCAAACAGGGACATGATTTCCACACAGATTTATGGAAACTATAAAAGGTCTATCCTAGCACAGTCTCTATCAGCAACTACACACCAAGTATCTATAGTTGTCTACATGGATCCCAAATCTATCCCTATGTGTATCCTGCATTCATGCTCAATGGTTTTGTCTGTCATAAAACTCAAAGACAGAATTTCTTACATTAAAAAAGTCCTTGGGGGTATGGGCACAAGGTAATTGCCAAAGTCACAAAGTCTTTTAAAGTATTTGATACCACATTTTGGAGGCTCTGATGCACTAATATATTAATCTACTGGTATATTTTGTGGCTTATCAGTATTGATAAAATTTCACTGATATCTATTAACAATAATATAAAAATGGTTAAAAAGGTGGGCAGTTTATTAATAGGATTCTGATTATTACACAAATTAAATCTTAATATTACTTTTGACACTATGAAGTCTAATTTTAAAACATCCATGCTATGACTAATTTCTTAGAAAGAAAAAAAGAAACACTGAATTCTGACCACTGATGTTCAACTGGAAATTTCATTGGAACACAGTATACTAGTAAAATGGCTCAAGTCAGGTAAACATAGAGACCCCTGAAGGGTCATTAAAAAGCCCAAAGTTAAGATTTTTTATAAAAAACAGGGTCCTATAATTTGGATATGAGTTAGAAAATTAATCTTGTGTTTGTGCCTTATCCAGGGGACTCCCCAGATTCTGAACTTGAGCTAGACGAAGAGGAAGCCATGAGGTGCTATCTGGTCAGTCTTAAGTGGATTCTATATCCTTGGTTCTCCCTCTACCTAGAACCTCTTATTTTATTGTCCCCTCTTTTAGATCAATTTTCCTTTGATTTGGATATATTGAGGTTTGTTGAGAAGGATTTTGGAGAGTAGATTAACAAGTTCCAAGAGTGAAATTACAGTGTGTTATGTGTGTGGGGGGAAAATTCATCTTATTTTTTCTCTACATAGGGTACAACGCTGTGAAATTCAGTCTTCAACTGATGGCCCTGCAGTTCTCCTAAAACATAGATCTTTGTTTCTTTCTTTAACAAAGTTTAAACTAGTATTAATAAATTAAAGAGAGAAACTGCTTGTCTGTCCACTTCAGCTTTGTTTTAAGCCCATTTCATATTGTTGTCTGTGTTGTAATTCATACTTTTGATACCATTTCTGATGTGTAAAATTGGTTGTCTTGCAAATATCTTATAAAGACTTCAATCATAAATAAATTACTGTGGCTGTTAGAAAACAAACAAACAAACCCAACAGCGTTCTGGTTTTCTTCTTTTGTGTGTGAGTGCTCAGGGACCTTCTAAAAAGGTTCCATGGAAAAAAGGAAATGTGCCTGATGGAGAATCGTTAGAATATTCTGTCTCTGTATGGTACACAGTTCTTAAGATTCATTATTTGATCATGAAACACTTCCCACGTTGTTGATGTGGCTTGAGCTTCATGGAACAATTTGGCAGTGCCTATCAAAATGTGAACCAGGCATGCTCAGACCAGCAAGAGCATTTCTAGGAATTTCCTACAGGCAGACTCATACTTGTGCACAAAAATGTGAAGCACTGTCGGCAACAGTAAAAACAACTGTAAATAATCTCAATGTCGCCGAAACCGGTTTGGCTCAGTGGATAGAGCGTCGGCCTGCGGACTGAAAGGTCCCAGGTTCGATTCCGGTCAAGGGCATGTACCTGGGTTGCGGGCACATCCCCAGTAGGAGATGTGCAGGAGGCGGCTGATTGATGTTTCTCTCTCATCGATGTTTCTAACTCTCTATCTCTCTCCCTTCCTCTCTGTAAAAAATCAATAAAATATATTTAAAAAAAATAAAAATAATCTCAGTAAGGGGTAAACCAGGAGAAAAGACACGGCACTAGGATTTTAACAGAGAATTTAATATAGGGAATCAGCTACATCAGTGTCACTGGACTGAAAAAAAACTTTAAAAAGGGAACATGAGCTAATACAGGGCAATAACTGCAGGGAGCAGGTGGTGACCCTTAAGGTCGGGGGAACAAAGGGAACAGGCTGCAGTTGATCAGACCTAGAGGCTCAGAGTGGTCTCTGGAGCTGAACAAAGAACTCTGAGGAGGGGGTGCTGTGAGGCTGGTGCTGGGGGTGTCCCCCAAAGCTGAGGCTGGAACCCATAGGTGATGCCTGAATGAAGGGCTATTACCAGAGTGGCAGAGACAGCACAGTCCCTTCTCCCTGCCTTTCAGGCCTTCTCCTATGTCCTGAACAGAGAAAGCAAACAGGAAGCAGCTGACAAAGGAAAGATGTAGTTTGTAGTATCCAAAGCAGAGCAGAGAGAGGTGGGCTTGGAGCTTACTAACCAGCACCTGCACACGCCCTCTACACAGTGACAAGACACCATTTCCGTTGTACACAAACTCGCTCTGTCCACCAGTCGGAGTATCCTTCTGAGTGAGCCACAGGACCCATCTAGAGGCCATAGTAATTACTCATTTCTCTCTTCAATCCTAGTGCTACAGGGATATTCTACAACCTGAAGACTAAACTGTCAAGTTAACCACACAATACGAATACAGTACAAAGGAGAAGAGACATTTGCCCCTTCCCACTTACTTTCTGTTTTTGTCAGTGTCACCCCAGCACGAGCCCCTCCTCTTGGCAGCAAGAACTGCTCTGGCCTCTAGCGCGCTCCTAACCAGCCCCTCTGGCCTTCTCCAGTGCTGGGTTCTGATGGCCTAGCCTCCTCCCCTGCCCGCCCAGGCCCAGAGAGTGGCTAATGTTTTCTATAGTGTTACCTTTGTGTTGCCTTTTTGCTTTTTTTCAGTCCAATATCTATTTGATCAACTTCC
Organism: Myotis lucifugus; assembly: GCF_000147115.1. NCBI lineage: Eukaryota > Metazoa > Chordata > Mammalia > Chiroptera > Vespertilionidae > Myotis > Myotis lucifugus. The sequence goes on along the minus strand of NW_005871263.1, from coordinate 1,489,980 downwards.
TATATTAAATTATCTTTGTTGAAATATCTAGTATGGTTTCTCTTTTCCTGACTGACACAGAGTTAAGGGGAATAAATGAACTTCTTACTCCATATTGTTTTGTTTTTTAAAAATTTGAGAATATATTCATACATCAGATATGTAACTTGAAGCTATTAAAAAAGAGACAGATCAATATGCACTGATGTGGAATGACATCCATCATTTAAGTTAAAAAAAAAAGTTGCAAAACGTTACACAGAGCAAGGTCTCAATTGTATTAAAAAAGATATGTAGCCCTAGCCTGTTTGGCTCAATGGATAGAGGATCGGCCTGCGAACTGAAAGGTCCCAGGTTTGATTCCGGTCAAGGGCACATGCCCGGGTTGTGGGCTTGATTCCCCAGTAGGGGGTGTGCAGGAGGCAGCCTATCAATGATTCTCATCATTGATGTTTCTATCTCTCTCTCCCTCTCCATTCCTCTCTGAAATAAAAATATATTTATTTATTTTTTAATATATTTTATTGATTTTTTACAGAGAGGAAGGAAGAGAGATAGAGAGTTAGAAACATCGATGAGAGAGAAACATCGATCAGCTGCCTCCTGCACATCTCCTACTGGGGATGTGCCCGCAACCCAGGTACATGCCCTTGACCGGAATCGAACCCAGGACCTTTCAGTCCGCAGGCCGATGCTCTATCCACTGAGCCAAACCGGTTTCGGCATGAAATAAAAAAATAAAAAAATAAAAAGGATATGTATTTGGGCACTCTCTCTCTCCAGGGAGCACAACCTATGCCATTCTCTTCCCTTTTCCTTCCTCCACAGGCGCGTATCCCCTAACCTCTAAGGGACCTCATGAGACTTGCAACCAGAGCAATGGGCAGTGGCAGCTCGTCCCAGGCTAACCCCCTAAACCTGTCTCTAAGGTCCCTTATCATGACTTTCCAGTGAGCCAAAGCAAACCCTGCCTATGCTCTCCTGTTCCTCCTTCTATGGCCTTCCTTTTTTCACTCTCCTATATATATTTTTGCTACAGTCAATAAATTCTTGCTTGCTTTTCTACATTTTGTCTCTTGATTGAAATCTTTCCCTTAAGACAAAAAAAGAAAGGCTATGTATTTGTGTACCCACAAAAACAACCAGTTGTTGTCACAACTGGGGGAGGGAGGTGCTGCTGGCATATGGTGCGCAGAGCCCATGCTGAACACCCCACAATGTACAGCACAGCTCCACAACAACAAAGAATGATCCAGTCCAGTGCGTCACTGCTGAGGTTGAGAAGCCCTGCTCTGTAACCTGGCTACTGCTAGCACCTCTGTGGTCAGAACTGTACATCTAATGCTGTGAACAGTTAGACATTTGGCGGAATTTTACAAGGGGCACTTGGGTGGATTTAGGTTTGGAGAACTTGCTTTCCTTTTTTTTTTTTTTTTAAAGCATTCAAATATCTAACATATAAATAAAGCATACTCAGAGCACAAAAAGATACCAGTATATGGTAAAAAGTAAGTCTCCTTTCCACCCTGGCTCCAGCCAGCCAGATCCCTTTGAAGAAGGCAAACCCCTGTCACCAATGTCTTTTATGTGCTTTGTAAGTACTGAAGCACACAAGAGCACAAGTACTGATGTAAGACCCGTTCCTCTCCCTCCAGGGCCCCCATCCCATGTGGCAGCACATTCTATATACGGCTTTGCACCTCACTTTTTTTCTTTTACTTTTATTAGTATTTATTTTATGCTGCATTTACTCCGGGACCATAATTTTTTGTTTCTTCAGCTTCTTCTGGGATGTCTTTTTCTTCTGTGCAACCTCCTCTTCTGGTTTACAAACAATGTGCTCTTTTTCAGTGAGGATCATCTCAATGTGGCAGGGAGAGCTCATGTATGGGTTAACCCGCCCATGAGCTCTGTAAATTCTACGCTGCATCTTGGGAGCTTTTTTCACCTGGATGTGCTCAATGACTAAAGAATCTACATCTAAACCCTTAAGTTCAGCATTGCTGTCTGCATTTTTAAGCATGTGCAGCAAAAATTCAGCACTCTTTTGGGCCACCAACCCTGCGTCGAGCCCCACTGTTCTGCCTGGGCACACCAACCCACTCCACCATTTTAACGACGGAATGGCACACACTGCAGCTGTAAAGTGACATCCCTCAGATACTTGGTGGCTTTTCAAATATGCATACCCTTGATGGTCTGGGCAGTCTCATGAGTGTTCTTAAAGTGAACATGAAGATTTGAGCCTCTTGATTTGCAAGATTTTGTGGTGTTTTCTGGGTCAAGTGACTAGAAAACAATTTTCAAAGGTCACCTCTGGCCACTTTGGGGAAGAGGAAGAGCGGTGCACCTCACTTTTTCACTTAAATATCATAGGGATTGTCCCATTTGCAGCACATAAATTTGTTTCATTCATTTGAACAGCTAAACAGCACATAATATGGTCAATTGAAAGACCCTGAGGCAGTTTACAATATTTTGCTACTATTGAAAATGCTGCATGAAATAACTTTGTATACATAGGCTTTTGGGCAATACATTCAAGATAAACTGAGTTAATTCCCAGCAGAATTGCTAGATTATATGGCATACATTAAAAAAATTTTTTTTTTAAATCCTCACCTGAGGATATTTTTTTTATTGATTTTTAGAGAGAGTGGAAGCAAGGGGGAGAGAGACAGAGAGAAAAACATCAATGTGAGAGAGACACATCGATTGGTTCCCTCCCTCGCCCAACCAGGGCCAGGAATCGAGCCTGCAACCGAGGTATGTGCCCTTGACCGGAGTCAAACCTGCAACCTTTCAGTCCATGGGCCAACACTCTTAACCATGAGCCAAACCGGCTAGGGCTACATCTTTTAAATTTTAATGGATTTTCTTTTTAATAATACAACAATAAAAATTTAATAGGAAAATGAGTTACTCAAGTGCTCTATTAGATGCTTTAATAACTACATATACCTTGTATTCTAATCTTAAAACATACTGGTCACAGGAACCACGTAGAAGCAAATAGTTCCTTTTATGACTTTGCTTTTAACCTTGCAAAGTCAGGACAACAAAATGATAGGAGTAAAAAGACAGACAATAACTGAGGATGTAGAGAAATTGAAACTCTGTTGCGTTACTGGTGGGAATGTAAAATGGTGCAGCCACTTTGAATAACAGTTTGGGCACTTCTTTAACATGTTAAACACAGAATTACCATATTATCCAACAATTCCATCCTAGGTATAGAGAATCAAAAATATTAGTCCACACAAAAACCTGTGTACAAATGTTCATAGCAGCATTTTTCATAATTGGAAAAATACAAATGTCCATCAACTAATTAATGGATAAACAAATATGGTATATCCATATAATGGAATATTATTCAGTCATAAAAATTTACATGCTATTACATGGATGAACCTTGAAAACATTACAGTAAGTAAAAGTCAGTCATAAAAGACCACATATTATATAATTCCATTTATATGAAATGTCTACAACAAATAAATTCATAGAGATAGAAAGTAAATTAGTGATTGTCAAGGGTGAGGAGTGGGGGACAGAATGGGAGTGACTGCCAACAGGGATGGGGTTTATTTCTGGGATAATTAAAATGTTTTGAAATTAGTGATAGTTGCACAGTTCTAAGTATAATAAAAAAAACCACTGAACTGGTTTTTTATATTTTAAAGGTGTATTCTATGGTAAGTGAATTCTATGATATGTAAATTATATCTCAATAAAGCTGTTATTTTTAAAAAAGGATGTATGGAAAGTATCTTGCATACTGAAATTATTTCATGAAAAGTTAGCCCCTTTTGAAAGAGATAAACTAAAACTCAAGGTGATCTAAAGTGCTTTAGGTATAATAGAATATTTTCAACAGAACTTAGTGGTTCATTTTATTTGTTCATTTGTTTAAGTGTATAATTCAGTGGTATTTAGTGTATTCACAATGTTGTGCACTTGGGTTCACTATTAGGTTGTTAGAACCTGAAAACCGATCTGTTGATTAACAAATCTACTGAACAACTAGCCCATTCTTAGTTATTTCCAGGTGTTCTGGAGATTAAGGAGTAACAGTTCTCATCCTCAAGAAATCTAAACCACTCTTAGAAAGAGATGAAATGTAGTGAAGGGAGCCATCACCATACAATGGACTTTCAGGGGCAGCAAGAAAAATGATCTCCATGAAGAAATGAGTTTTCTAGATCAGGTTTTCCCCAGTATTTAACAGGTCCAGAAAATCCTGGTTTTCATAGATTTAAAAAAAGATCAAGAAATGAGTAAAAACAGATTTTTTAAAAAACCTCCAAAACAAAACGATAGTTACCAAAATGACTCAGGAAGTTACATTAAGTGGCAAAGTCAGTCATTTGCCATGAGTGTGTGACAGCCTAAGATCAACATTAAACTGTCCTAACACTTTATGAGTAGGACACTTTCTTTTCAGTTGGGGCCACATCCCAGGTGACTTTCTATCACCTGCAGAGCCTTACACGCAGAGAAAAGAATGAACATAATCATCCTTAAGCACAAGCAGACACAGGAAAGGCCCAGCTGCATTCAGGCTGAATCTTCTACTGCTTGTCTGAATATGTATCACATTATGGTAATCTATTTCTTCACTCCTACATCACATTACTACTTAAACTGGATAATACTATAATGGGAACAGAGGAAAACTCAAACTATAAACAGGAGGGACACAATGTAGGAGAGTGGTTAAGAGCACAGGCTCTGGAGTTAGACCTGCTTTGGGAATTATCAGCGATGTGACTTTGGGCAAATAACATCTGTGAATCTGTTTCTTCATCTGTAAAACAGAATGCAACTACACAACAGTAGCACCTAACAAAGGTTCTTATGAGAATTAAATGACATTTCTGTGGAGCTTACTATGTGTCATTAAAAAAAAGGTTAGCTGATTTTATGAAGACTGGGAACTTTCACAAATCACAAAGCTCTAAAAGAGAGGTCATTTTCCACCGTCTTCTTCTTTGCAAAGAAGAAGAGTGCCTGGAATAGATCAGAGTGGACCAGACAGGCAATAACCTTTTGTTGAGTGGCCCCCAAAATTAGGATACAGTTGCATATTAGAACTGGGAAACAATGAATAAAAACCAAAACTGTGAAGGCTTTCCGAGGTTCATCTGGACACTGTCTTCAGGTATGTTGGCTACATCTGGAGCCTTTTATCTGATAAACCCGAGTTTGTTCTAAACTACATCTGAGGGTACAATTACCTCAAACCTCACTGTCTACATTGTCATGTAAATTCACACTATGAGTCTAAATAGGTGTTTGCTTACCATTTAGAGGGATTAAACAGCATCTGAGGAGGTTCAAATATATAAACTGAAACTGGTCAAAAAAGAATAGCCACATTTCAGAAAATATACCATTGGTGAGCTTTTTCCGTGATAAGGTAATATTTTTTAAAAGGAGGCACAGTGAATTTAAGACATTGACATTTATAGCCGTAGCTCGACGCTTACTCTTGGAGGCCCAATTATCATCCCTGTCCATCTTGTAAGTGTCATGTCTTCGTCATCTTCTAGACCCCAGCTAACTGTGCCATCTCCTACTCCTTTCTGGCCTTCTTCGAGTTCTTCCAACAGTCGAAAATTGCGAGGGACTTTTACTCCTAAAATAAATGGAAAGAAATTCAAGATACTAGCAACTCCAGGGGAACTTGTAAACCTAGAGTTAGTTGCTCATTATCACTACCTGGGACTGAAGATGCTAACATGCAAATAATGCTGAAAGTTGTTGCACCTCAAATTTGCTGCTTTCCAATCTATTTGTAATTGACCAGCACAACCAGAAGGAAGGGGCTTATGGTATTGTTACAGGTGAAGTGACAACTGAACCAAGAAAGACACCCCACCCCATTTCCGTGTCTTTGATGAACTTCATAAAGGGATTACATGTGGAAATGCTGATTCATTTGGGTCCATTAATTAGATGAAAACCATCAATATCAATTGCTAACAAAAGTGCCTTGAAGACAAGAAGCGATTTCTTTTGTTTTGATCTTATTACACATTTCTGTGCTCATTTGTTAGAATGACTCTCAAACTCCTTAGGAGGAAGAGGTGTCCTGACTGCATCAAATAACAACAATGTCCTCTTGATCACTAAGAGTGAATCAAAGGCACCAAGGATAACATTTTCAATTATTTAAGCCATAGTTTCCCTCTTAAAAGAGAAGCTAAAAGAGGGTAGTCAGTTCTCTGATTTATTTGTTTCTAAAAACCCAAAGCCTGACAAGGAAGTACACACCTCACAGGTTCCAGCCACTACTCCCGAGTTCAGACTGAGGCTTGAGCCGTTCCTGGGTGTCTTCCAGAACAGAGCCTAGGTACTGGGGCCAGAGAGGGATGAGGCTGTAGGAGGGCACAGAGCAACTCTCCTAGGGTTGCTCTCCCAACCAGTCCTGACTATTTCTCCTTCCTCCCACCTCTTTCCCTGGAATTTGGACTATTCCTCTGGATAAAACTCAGGATCCAGGCAAGTCATAAGCTTTCTTTGCCTTAAATGCTGAGCCCCCCAACTGGCTAGACTCTCAGAGACAAGTAGCTCAACATAGGACTGTGAACAAAGACCTACTAAAGGGACTCAAGACGGTGGAAGATGTTCCCGGTATATCTCAGTATTTCCCAAAGTGTAGGATGCATGCTACTATTAATTCAATTTGAATAAATATCTGAGCATCGACTATATATCAGACACTTTTCTAGGCAATGGGGAATAAGTAGTGAACAAAACAAAATGCCTGCCCTCATGGTGCTTACACTCTAGTGGGACACATATAATTGATAAAATAAACATGCAAATTATGTAGTATGAGAGATGGCGGTGTTCTGGAGCACAAAGTAATGAAAGGAGGAGTTACAATTTTAAATAGGGTGATCAAGGAAAGTCTTACTGCAATCAGGAGTCATGACTACAGACTTGAAAATGAGGGAGCCTGACATATGGAGGGGGAGTGGAAGGGAATCTTCCAGGCAGAGGAAATAGGCAAGTGCAAAAGCCCTGAAGGAGGACCTTGCCCACAGCGTCAAAGAAGAGCAACCATGCTAAGTCAGCTGCAGCAGAAAATTAGGGACTTCAACTATTATTGAGTGACATAAAAAAGCCACTGGAGTTCTAAACAGAAGAGTAACAGAATCTGACTTGTTTTAACAGGATCCCTCTGACTACTGTGTGAAGAACACAGTGAAGGGAGCTAGGGCAGAAACAGCTAGGAGGCTATTCCAAGAATCCTGCAAAAGATAATACTGGCTTGGACCAGGGTAATGGCAGTGAAGGTGGTGAGAAGTAGCACAATTCTAGATATTTAGAAATCTGAACTGGTAAGATTTGTTGTCAGATTGCCTATGACACATGAGAGAAAGAGGAGTAAACTATGACTCCCAGGCTTTTGGTTTGAACAACACATTAGATGATTTTAGGTGCACATGAATGAACTTGCTTTTACAGTCATGTATTTATTTTTAAGAATAACTTATTTAGGGCAAGTAATATTATACTAACTTCTCATTTATGCTGATGGTAAAATTTTCCTTTTAAAATAAATGTAAGTGCCGTTGCTGGTTTGGCTCAGTGGATAGTGTCTGCCTGCGGACTAAAGGGTCCCAGGTTCCATTCCCATCAAGGATACATGCCCAGGTTGCGGGCTTGATCCCCAGTAGGGGGCGTGCATGAGGCAGCCGAGCAATGATTCTCTCTCACCATTGATGATTCTATCTCTCTCTCCCTCTCTGAAATCAATAAAAATATATTTAAAAAATAAAATAAATGTAAGCAAAATCTGAAAGCATACTTGAATGGCTTCTCTGGGAAACACTGCCATTTTTCATCCATACAACAGCCAACTGGATTATTTAACTATTGTGGATTAAGTCTCCTCCAGCAAACACAAAACTGAAGGATGTTTGTGACATTATAAGCAAAGAGTCAGAGAACACATCTTTTGTTCAAAGAGTTAAATGTAAATCTTTAATAATCCTAACTAATTTGGATTAGGGAAAAAAATCACTGTGCATTACTAACTGGTTAATTTATAAACCTAAACTAATACAAATGAATAGTCAACAAAGAGCATAGAATCATACTGATAGGAAGACTGATAAATATCTGAATACCTGACCACAGATGGTGTAATGGGCTGAATTGTATCCTCTTAAATTCATGTTGAAGCCCTAACTCCCAGCATCTCAGAATGTGACCATATTTCGAAACAGTGCTTTTAAAGAACGGATTAAGTTAAAGTGAGACCATTAGGATGGGTGCTAATTCGATTTAACTGATGTCCTTAGAAGAAGAAACTTAGACACACAGAGACAATAAGGATGCACCTTTGCATGGAGTAAAGACCATGTGATGAGGACACAGTGAGAAGGCAGCCATCTGCAAGCCAATGGGAGAGGCTTCAGAAGCAACCAAACCTGCTGACACTGATTTTTTTTACTTCTAGGCTCCAGACTTTGAGCAAATAAATTCTGTTGTTTAAGCCACCCAGTCTGGTATTTTGTTATGCAGCCCTAGTAAACTAATATAGATGCTAAGTGACATCTTAAGCTTAAATTGGAAAGGAAACAGACCAGATAGCAACAGTGGTTACCTCTGGGTACAAAGTTTATGGGTGATTTCCCCCGCCCCCCTTTTCTTATTTCCTGACTTCTTTTACCTCTCTTTCTATTTGCATAGCAAAACAAAACAATAACCATATACTCAGGGCCCACATCAACCACACTGTAGGCAAAGGTCCTACTTCTGGGCCTTTGTACTTGCTATTCCCTCTGCCTGAAACACCCTTCCCCAGATATCCATCAGTCATGCTCCCTCACCTTCTTCAGGGCTTCAATTGTACGACACCTGATTGCAATATGGATCGCAGAATCTCTGAAAGTGGGAATTTCATTTAATGGTATTCCCTAAGTGACTAATAACTGTGCCTGCGTTTTTTAATATTACCAAACTTGTTCAAGTCTAATTAACAATGGCAAGTACAATAACTCCCATAGCTAAGTCCTTCATTATTGAGTGAAGTTGCTTTTTTTGGTAAGATAAATGTGCTGCTTTCTTGTGTCAGATAAAATTTAAGTCAGGCTGGATTATCTACTTCTGGTATGACTATTCCTCTTGTAAACTTTGGCAAAGAACATCCTTGTGGGTAGAAATGTTATCTCTTCATCTAACATCCAGATTATCACAAGCTCATTGTTATTAGTTTCAAAACAGGTGATGAATTCAAGGTATATTTTTCTGATGTTTGAGTCCTACTTGTGAAGTAGGAGAAAATATATTAGTAATGAATCCTATACTTCCAACATATATTCCCATGGGGTTAGACATTCAAATACTTTAATAAAAGTGTGCAAAGCCTATATGCACAATTGAACAACAACAGAAAGAGTCAGTTAAACAAACTTATTTTAGGTTAGCCTTTGGAACAGTAACTGAGCACCACAGAGGGCAAAGTCAGCTTTTTGTTATTACAGCAGTACTGACATAGGATAATTTGATTTGACTTAATTATAAAGAAGGCACCAGAAATAGCTTACTAAATAAATAACTTTGGATTGGTTAATATCTATTAGGCACTCTTAAAATATTCCAAGCAGGAGTTGGAATATACATATAAATATCAGAATAATTGTACTTTATACTGATTAATGACAATAAGCATTTATTCCATTTGAACAGTAATTCTCAAACTTTTTTGGTCTCAAAACCCCTTTATACTTTTAAAAATTACTGAGGACTTCAAAGAGCCTTTGTTGATGTGGGTTATAGCAATTGATATATACTGAATTAGAAATTAAAAGAGATTTTTAAAAAATATTTAATTCATTTAAAATTAACCACAATAAACGATTGCATGTTAAGATAACATATCTTAATGAAATAATTATATTTTCCAAAGAACAAAATAAAATTAGTGAGAAGAGTGGTATGATTTTGCAAATTTATTTAACATCTGGCTCAAACAGGTTTAAGAACTGAGGTGAGCTGGAGAATACACATCCTGTCCAAAGGGGACAGTCACTCCTTGGCTCTGGCCAAATGTCTGTGGGTCATACTCTGTCTATGGTCCAACACTTTGCAACATCCCTGGGGTCACCTAATTATCCTCAAAAATCCCTTTGACACTCAACATCCTGACCTAGGGTTAGCTCAGCACATATTTTAAACTCTTTCTTTCGTCAGAACGATAAATAAAAATTGATAAACGTTGTGTTAGGCATCAGGCAGTTAAGTACTCTAACTTTATTAACCTTTATTTAGCTAACTTTTGTATGCAAGCCCACAAACTGAGTAGCATTTAAAGGAGACTTACTTTTTTTTTTTTTTAATCCTTACCCGAGGATATTTTTCCATTGATTTACTAGAGAGAGTGGAAGAGAGGGAAAGACAGAGAAATATCTATGTGAGAGAAACACATTGATTGGTTGCCTCCTGCACGAGCCCAGGCCAGGGCCGGAGAAGAGCCTGCAACTGAGGTATGTGCCCTTGATTGGAATCGAACCCGGGACCCTTTGGTCTGCAGGCTGACGCTCTATCCACTGAGCCAAACCAGCTAGGGGTAAAGGAGCCTATATTTTTAATTCATTTTTTTCTAAGCTATAAATTTTTATTTTCATTCAAAATTCATTAGAAGTAAAGTTTGGGAAATAAACAGGCAGAAACCAGGAATTTAAAAATATTTTAAAATTATGAGGCAATTCATTTAGTCTTTTCTGATATTTAAATAGAAGTGGCTAATTAGCACCAGGTTAGCTGGTATACTGAACTCTACTTGGTAAGGGACCACTTGGGGGCTCACCATGTTTAATGTATGTAAGTCTGAGCTCACTTCACACTTACAGGTAAAAAAATCCACATATTTCAGGACTGCCATTAAAAAAAAAAGTTTGCTAGGCTTTTTAACCTGTTCGTCAAAATTTCCCTTTACATAAATTTGTCAGTAACATATGCATACACACATCTTTTTCAGTGCAATAATTACCCAACACTATGCTAGAGTTTATAGGGGCTATGAAAGAAAAAACAAAAAACAGGCCTGCTAATCAGAGTATAAAGTTTCACTATGGAAGCAAGATATACACATACCAAGTTCAACAAAATAAAACAGCATTAAAATATATGCGAAATATCATCTATCACAGGGCAATGTTCCTTAACTTTTGAGGGGGGGCACTCATAGAACCCTTTGAATTTAATGAAAGCTAAAGAGGTGGGGTCATGTTACTAGGAGGAACTGGACTTTATCCTGAGGATAATTAGTGGGGAGCTGCAAAAGTAGGACAAGAGATAAGACTAATTTCCTGGGTAACGTTCAGGATGGGCTGGAAGGCTTAGAGGCCAGGTTAGGGAAGTGCTACTACTAACAGTCTCTATAGCCAGAGGCATTTGCTTAGAGCAGGGGTGGGGAACCTTTTTTCTGACAAGGGTTACTTAGGTATTTGTAACATCATTCGAGGGCCATACAAAATTATCAACTTAAAAATTATGTTGCTATTTAAAAAGCTCCTAGATTTATTGAATTTCAAGTCCTTTCTGTGGTTGCCTTGGCAGAGCCAGACCAAATTATATGGCGATGAGCAAATACTGTGACAGGATATGTTATCAAACTTGTTACAGGCCTAGATAGGTAGAAAACAGAAGGAATATTAAAGAGATTTAAGGCAGAAAATATTAATTTGCACGACTGTCCTGGTACTTGCCATTTTTACAATGTGACATAAAAACAACTGGTCTTCACACCTTAGGCTTCAGATAAATATTTATTGGGAGGGGGGAATGAGTAAAGGATAAAAAGGTATGCACACTCCATTTTATAAAAGACTAGAGGCCCGGTGCACAAAAATTTGTGCACTTGGGGGGGAGGGGGGGTCCCTCAGCCCGGCCTGTGCCCTCTCGCAGCCTGGGACCCCTCAGGGGATGACCACCTGCTGGCTTAGGCCCGCTCCCCAGGGGATTGGGCCTAAGATGGCAATCAGACATCCCTCTGGCAGCCCGGCAGCCCTCGGGGGATGTCCACTTGCCAGCGGGGAGCAGGCCTAAACTGCAGTTGGACATCCTTAGCACTGCTGAGGAGGCAGGAGAGGCTCCCACCACCACCGCTGTACTGGCAGCCATCAGCCTGGCTTATGGCTGAGCAGAGCTCCTCCCATGTGAGAGCGCCCTGACCACCAGAGGGCAGCTCCTGCATTGAGCGTCTGCCCCCTGGTGGTCAGTGTGTGTCATAGTGACCAGTCATTCCCAGTCATTCTGCTGTTAGGGTCAGTTTGCATATTACCCTTTTACTATATAGGATAGAGGCCTGGTGCACGGGTGGGGGCCGGCTGGTTTGCCCTGAAGGGTGTCCCGGATCAGGGAGGGGGTCCCGCTTGGGTGCCTGGCCAGCCTGGATGAGGGGATGATGGCTGTTTGCAGCTGGTCACACCCCCTTCAGGGTGGGGGTCCCCACTGGGGTGCCTGGCCAGTCTGGGTGAGGGGCTGAGGGCCGTTTTCAGGCTGGCGGGTGACTGAAGCTCCCAACCTCTCCTTTTTTTTCTTTTATTCTGGGATTTATTTACCTTCTATGGCTGTCACTGGAACTGAGAGCCGGCTTTAGCTCTGAGGCTCGGCTCCAGCTCTGAGACCTCGGCTGCTGAAAGCAGGTATCCGGGTTTGTTTGGCTTCTATAATTGAAACACTGTTGCAGCTCCAGCTCTGAGGCCCGGCTGGCTGAAAGCAGGTTTCTGGGGTTTGTTTAGCTTCTATAATTGCAACATTGTTTCTTAGAGTGCAGCTCAGAGGCCGGCAGTGGCAGGCGGGGAACCTTGGCTTCCTCCATCATTGGAGCAACCAAGCCTCCTGTTTGCTTCAGCTGCCTGGCTGCCGGCCGCCATCTTGGTTGGTAGTTAATTTGCATATTGCCCTGATTAGCCAATGGGAAGCGTGTCGGAGGTACGGTTAATTACCGTGTTTGTCTATTATTAGATAGAATGGAGTCTTTTATACAAAAACTATACAAAGTCAACCCAGGCTTCCCCGTATGTATATACTCATATAAATGACATTTAGATACTTTTTATGATCACGCATAAGATATTTGATCTACCACTCCATTTCAAAAAGACTGGTCATGGTAATGGCTATGTTATCTTTCAGAAATAAGAATCAGAATATAGTATACTTCAGGTAAATTTCTTTAATCTCTTAGCAGATAATTAAGAGCACAGGCTTAGAATCAAGTTCCCACTCCAGAACTTTCTAGCTGTGTGACTGCAAGTTACCTTGAGCCTCAGCAAAACAGGGATCTCAATACTCTACAGGTAACAGGATGAATGAATGAAGTAAACTTGTCCAGCACCTTCAGTAATACCTGAATCACCTTCATCAGCACTGTATTATCCATCATAAGATTAAAGAAACCCTCACCTGTCCCCACATCTCATTTCTTTGTTCCTTCTTAGCAAAAAAACCCCCCAAAAAAAACCCAAAAAGCACCTCAAAAGGGCTGTCTAAACTCCTTGTCTACAATTCTTCACCTTACTTGCACCTACTCCAATCAATCAGGCTTTTATATCCACTCACTCACCAAAAGTGCTTGTCAGGGGCACCAAGCAGCATCCTCTAGCCAAATCCTAGTCAATTCAGTCCCCACTCCAAGTTCCTGGAGCTCTCAGTAGCACCTAATTACTCCCTTCTGTAGGTCTTTCTTCCCTTAGCCACAGGTTCTCTTCTTGCCTCATAGAGGGCCTGGCTTCACCACCCTGACCTCCAAACACAGGCTGCTGGGCCTCAGAGCACAGCCTACTGACCTCTGCTCCTCTGTCTACTCTACTACCCAAGTGATTTTACCCAGACCAAGGAAGCTGATGACTCAATTTATATTTTCAACTAACTGCCAGCTAGACATCTCCATTTAGATGCCTAACAGGCCTAACTCAAAACACTTCCAAACAGAGCTAACTCCCTTACACTCCTCAATCTACTCTAAAAACTACCCAACTCCTCAATTTCAAAAATATAGCACATTTGCATATTGTTGTGGCCAAAAATCTTGGAGTCATTAATAAGAAATCTTTCCTTTACATCCCATACCCAACTTATTTCCAAACAGATCCCAAATATGATCATTTTCACCATCTCCACTGTGATCACTGTAGTCCTCAGCTTCCTACCTGGTTTCTTAGTCGACCTGGTCTCTACCTATAGCCTATTCTCCACAGTGAGCCTTTTAAAAAGGGCATCACTCCCCATAGATCCAACACCACCCCCCTTCAAAGCCCTCCCTACTGGCTTCTCCTTGCAACCAACATACATCCAAACTCCTTACCTTACCTACAGAGATGCACCTACTTCTCCAACATCATTTCCTGCCACCCTTCCCCTTGCTCCCTCACCCTCCTTCAGCCATATCATCCATCTTTTAAGTTTCTGGATGAGCAAACTGACTTTCTTCCTTTGCACTTGCTGTTCCCTCACCCTAGAATTCTCTGTCCCAGAGCTGTAAATAGTAGCCTGGCTCCCTTAATACTCACTGAGGTCTAACTTCCCATTCCCTTATCTTGCTTTATTTCTCTTCACAGCAATCATAACCACCTGACATTAGTTTATTGTCTGTCCCATCTGAACATAAACTCAATGAGGGTAAAACTTCATCTGTTTTGTTTACTGCTGACTTTCCAACTTGAAGAGTGCTTTGCTGAGTATGCACTCAAATGCTGGGTGTTAGCTCGCGATATTATTTCAGGATGAATGATGCTCAATGTCACAAAATTCTAATACTTTATTTCTAAAAATACAGTAGAGAAACATTCAGAGTACTATTAAAAGGAAGTCTAACATTAGAAAGATCACCAGAGGGGCTTAGTATGAATTTAATTAGCCCAAGAAAAGTTATCCATTAAATTCTGAATTTAATGATCGCAAAAAGAAACACAAATCTTAAGTTAGAAGCCAGGCAGTCTGCAGAGGTCCTCTCAGAGTCCTCCCTCCCCATATACCTTTATCTAATGTCTATGCTGTACTCTTTCTTTAAAGTTTTATTTCCTTTCTTTTTTATTGTCTGACTCACTCTCTGAGCTTCTCAAGTTAGAGCTGTGACTCATTCAATCCTGCCTCCCCAGAATCTGGTATGCTGTCTGGCATATAATGGTACTCAATAAATATTTTCCTGATTAAACAGTATCTCTTCCGTTCCTACTGTAAACTCGAATATGGTCTGTTGTGGACAAAATGTTGGACTCTGATACTGTTTTCTATTTTGAGATAACTATTACTCGATAACTAGTTTTCTTGTCATTTTTTTAGTTTTCAGGGGTTTTTTTTGTTGTTTTTTTTTTACTGAAGTGTGATTGAGACTTTTAGGGAAACAAACTGTAAAACAAAGGATTCTTCACTATAAAATAAACTTTGTTTAATAGGATACATATACTAGTATGCTACTGATATCCCAAACCATTTAGAAACTGCATATAAGAGCATTTTACTCCATATGGCCCAACCACATCCTAGGTCTAGAATTTTAGAGGTACTCCAGGGACATAAATCAAATATTAGTGGAGTTCAGAGATCCTGTAGACCTTGTGAGTATATCAGTCACAAGTGAAGACTTCATTCCATCCCAAATGGAGAGTATAAGCTCAAAATTATAATATATTAATTTTAACAAAAAATTTCAGTGACTGTATTAAAAATTAAATCCACATATGCCAAAAAACAAACAAACCCAGAAGCTTACTACATCAGAAACCTCAAGAATACTCTAACCTATTTTTCTTCCTACAGCTCTTTAATCCATTGAATCAACCTAAATTTTAAGATTCCTAACATTAATGTGTGAACCTGACTCCTAAAAGGCAGATGGAGCAATAGCTTCAAGTGACAATACAGAGGATATAAACATGGATTATTGTCAATCTTAACAGACTATTAACTATTAAAAAGTTAACCATGAAACTGTTAAGATAACTTCACCAAAGTGCTATAATATCATAGTAATCCAAAATTTTTTTAAAAAGCAAACATTTGTTCCTGTTACATCAGAATTCTTCTTTCAAGAAGGATTTTTCCTGGATCTGTGTCAGTATCAAAAGTCAGCCAGTTATTCTCTTGGCTAAATATAAACTGAAAAGTCAGCAGCTGCAGGATATTACAAAGAAAATATGACAACTAGGTTGAAAAAGCATGAATATTTGATAGGGTCTTATACCATGTCATAGTAAAACATTTAATGCAGCAATTTGAAACACAGCAACATATTAAAATATTTCTGGTACAATGAACAACATAAACTGATGAACAAAAATAGATCCAGAGACATAGAAGCATCGAACAGACCATCCAACCTCAGAGGGAAGGCAGGGGAGGGAGAGGGAGGTAAGAGAGCAACCAAAGGACTTGTATGCATGCATATAAGTATAACCCATGGACACAGACTGTAGGGGGCGGGGGGTGAGGGCATGTTTGGGGGATGGGAAGGGCCAGGGAGAGGTCAATGGGGGAAAAAGGAGACATATGTAATACTTTAAACAATAAAGAATTAAATGTGTGTGTGTGTGTGTGTGTGTGTGTGTGTATTATTTCTGGCACAAAAAGGATTTTGAAACATCTTTTAGGAAAAGCATGATCACAGAGCAGCAGCTATCACAGCATGCCAGTATCAGGAAAACCTTGGCCTGGCCTGGGTCCTGATCTAAAATGGCAGAGCCTCAGAGGTTTCTCCTGAAAGGAAAGCTGCTAATTCAAACTGGTTTGGTTGCCCAGTCAGGGAAGACAGTGCATTGAGCTAGGAGTCTGGTTGGAAAATAAGGAGGCCTGGAAGGTGATGTTCATAGATTCAATGTTCCTGAAAAGTAGATATAAAGTTAGGGAAGTTAACTTTTACTTCTGAGTAGCTGTCAAGTGCAGTCTAGCTACCTAGTTAGTGCCTGCCCAGAAACGTATTTTTCTCTCCTTCTCTATAGCATCACCTGGGAACTTGCTAGAAATGCAAAATTTCAGGCCACACACCAGACCACTATACTACACCACAGAACTATTGAATGTGAAACTCGGAGGGTGGGGCTCAGGAATCTGATCCACTCTCTCCAGCTGATTCTGATGCACACTAGTTTGAGAACCACTGACCTAAGAGGAAGAAACAGTGGCAATCATTCTTTACAATCAAGACAATGGGACAACAATCGGCTGATGACAAAACCTGTGACTTTTTTTGCTGCTAGGGAGACCAAGGCTAAAGATTAGATTTTCTCTAATAGGGCAGAGACAAAGAATGAGATGTGGGAAGTGTGTCAGGACAGTAAGGGAAGGAGAGGACAGAGTTAATTCTATGCTTAAGTCGCTTTATAAATACCAACTAATCAAGACAAGAGCTGTCCTTTTTGGAAGGCTGAACAGCCCCTTTTGCTTCTGCCCTATCAGACATATTGTTTCTTCAAATATGTCAAGTTTATATATCAAGGTAAGATCTGGATTAATTTACTGTAACTTCAATATTTATGAAGGACCTACTATATGTCAGGGACAATGCAGAATGCCAGGGACTAGCAGAGAACAAAGCAGAATCTTACCCTAGTGCCGTGGTCGGCAAACTGCGGCTCGCGAGCCACATGCAGCTTTTTGGCCCCTTGAGTGTGGCTCTTCCTAAGCCTTAGGAGTACCCTAATTAAGTTAATAACAATGTACCTACCTATATAGTTTGAGTTTAAAAAATTTGGCTCTCAAAAGAAATTTCAATCGTTGTACTGTTGATATTTGGCTCTGTTGACTAATGAGTTTGCCGACCACTGCCCTAGTGGAAAGGCACAGAAAATATTCAAGATAAACAAATGAAACTTCAGATAAAGTTAAGCACTTTGAAAGAGAACAGAACAGAGATGTGATAATGACCAAGAAGACTACTGAATGAGGTGGTCAGAGACGGCCTTTCTGGAGAACTGAGACCTGAAGAATAAGCAGTTAGTCATGTGAAGATATGCTGGCAGAACATTCATTCCCAAAAGGAAAAGAGCAAAAGCAGAGGTGTGTAATATCACATGAGGTCAGGGAGCAGGCAAGACCAAGACCACAGAAGGGCTTGTGGGCCTTGGAGAAAAAATTGATTTTATTCTAAGTGCAGTGGGAAAAGCTTTCTGCAGGGGTGTGGCAGTTTCTGTTTTATGGATCATTCTGCCTTCTCTATTAAGAATGTACTGGAAAAGGGCAAGACTGGAAACTAGAGGCTTTTGCAGTCTTCTAGGCAAATTCTATGAAAGATGGTTCTGGTTGGACAAGAATGATAATAATGGAGATGGAGAAGAGGATTTGGCATCTGTTTTCTGGTTACACCTACTGGACTTGTGATGGAAAGAATGTGAGGATGAGGAAAGAATCCTATGTGACAGTCATTACTACCTACCCATGAAAAACTAATCAGCCAAGGCAGAAATGTTAACAAGCCTGCCAGTGGCTGAAGGAACTTGAGATGCCCAGCTGAAGAACAGGCAATAGGGACTGGAAGAATGATAATACAGCCAAGAACATGTGTCCTGGTTCTGTACCCTGGCTCTGCAAGTCACTGGTTCTGAGCTCAGTTTCCTCACCTTCACAATAGTTACCTGCTTCAAATGGTTGCTCTGAGAAAGGAGATAATGTATTTAATACAGTATCTAGCATATAGTAAGCCTTAGAAGTGCAGCTTAAAGAGAAGTCTGAAGGCTTGCATATAAATGAAGACTAGAACCTACTTTGTACATGATATGAGGGGGTCCCAAGCCCAACGTGTATAAATTATTGAGTATAAGGTATAATCAAAAGCTTCTTTAGAAATGAACTTCACATTACTCAGACTGGGATAAAAAGGGTTCCTGCTACAGGTGGCAGATGCTTCTCATTAAAGCTGTAGCTCTGTGCACCAAGCTTAACCATTCCAAAACCTAGGGAGAGAATATGCCCAAACCCAAGCCTTTCTACTTCCTCCCTAAGGTACTGGAGCAGGTTGGGAAGGGAAATAAAGCCAAACTTCTAGGCTCTAGTCTGAGTATCACACCGCTCCCTCAGCCAACCACCAATCTCCCTCAGTTAACACTGTGGGGCCAATACCTCCCTTGGTTAGCTTACTGGGTTGTGGAGAGTTGGATGAGATGACACAGCAGGTAAATCAAAGTGCTTAGAAAACTCTAAAGCACTATACAAAATATAAAAGGTTTAAAATATATACTTCACCAATGTGCTGTAGTTCATTGGTTTTTTTTTTTCAAAATTAAACAGAGGATTCCTGACCTCACATTTCGTATTTCACTTTTATCAAATTACTGTAGAGCGACATTCAGGTGAAAGAGAGAGGGAGCAAGAAAGAAAACATGGCGGTGGAGGGAAAGGGTGGTTTTAAAGTTACTTGTGAAGGGGAAAATCATGATCATCAAAATTAACCCTGGCAATCCCTAAGGAGAGCAATAGGTTGAACTGGCCCAGCAAAGAGTTTCCCCCTCCACCGCTGCAACAGATGGCTGTTTCTTCAGCTGAGCAATATATGAAGCAGCTCTCTTGAATGCAAGGCTCATGTTGTACAAAAGGCACTTAGCTACAACAGGCACAACAAAATGCTCACACAATGAGACACTCGGGAACAAGACCAACTAAGAGCCTACAGGTTTTCATCTCCACCTCTCTCTGGGGAACACCCTTGAATGGAATGGAAGATTACTTAACCTCCACTGCCCATATGGTTCAATTTTCATAAGCTGAGTGGGTGTATGAGGCCATGTCAATGTATGCAAATTTAAAACCATGCCCAGCCAGGGCTTACCCTTCTGGCATCCAGTGTCTGGTTATCTGTCAGGGAAGCCTGTGGGGTACTGGGTGAGAAGAAGGACCTGGCAGCCAAGAGCTACTGTCTAAGGTCCTGCAATCCTGGACAAGGCACCTATCATAACACAGGCATTTGGAGGGATTCTAGTGGGCTTTTCCCAGTCCCAACCTCTAGGATCTATGCAGAAATCACACCCTGCAAAACCAAGGGAGGTGGGAAGGTGTTGTAGCCAAGTGTGAAAGCAGTGACCATAAAAAACTAAGTTCAGAAAGCAAAGAGGTTAGTACACTCATTTTAGTTAACCCAATTAAAATCTTTCTGCTTCCACTCTTAGCACTCTGCACTCCTCTCACTGTGTAGGGGTACAGATCAGATCTTGCCATCCCTCTTTTTCAAACTCTTTACTCATTCATTCATTCAACAAATATTTACTGAATGCCTACTTCATATCAGACACTTTTGCAATGGTTTCTCTTTACAATGAATAAAATCCAAAGCTACATTTCTCCAACTCACCATCCTTAATAGCTTCCCTTGCACACTAAGGCCTTTATTTATTTATTTATTTATTTATCTCAACATGCCAAGCTTGGTCCTGCCACAGTGCCTTTGTACTCACTGTCTCCTCCATCTCCTGCCTGTGACACATGCTGTAGGGTTGGTTCCTGCCATCATCTGTCTCAAATGCCCTCTCAGAGAAGTCTTCCCTGATCACCTCTCCAGACACCCTTTATCACATCATACAATCTCCCTCCTGGTATTTACTGCTATCTGAAATTGTCTTTATTATCTGCTCCTTAATGGCCTTCTCCCTGACTAGAACAGAAGCTCCTCAAGGACACGGGCTATGCCTACCTTGTTCACTCTTCACAATGGGACATAGCAGGCTTGTCGTATAAACAGATAAAGGGTTTTGGGAAACCCACTGTAAGGCACCTCGAAGCCTATTCATGTTTTCTAAACCAGCGGTCGCCAACCTTTCGGACCTCGCGGACCACCAGTTGGTGACCGCTGATCTAACCATGCCAAGTGCTCCTGTAATTCCTCTAGACAGCAGCTGACATTGCTTTATCTGACCACCATTGCATGTATGAAGCACTCTTCACTGGCCGGGCATCACGACGTTAGAATTAAGTAGTTGTTAAAAACTGTAGGTAGCCCAAGTGGCTGACAACAGGCTGAGATGCAATACACCATCATGCTGGCTGCTACAGGTCCCCCACTTTGCCCCAGTTCATAGCAACCTGGTAGGGGTGTTACTCTGGTGAGAAGTTTTCCACAGGAGTCTGGCCTGACTCAGCCTCTCTCTTCTGACAGTGTCTATGGCAGTCTCTTGGTTAAATGAATTGACTCAGCACCGTTCCGACTGAAACCAAAATCTGCGGAGATTGGATGGCCTCCTCTATCAAGACCCCACTACTTTAAGTGTAAATGGTAACTTGTGGTAGGTTACTTTAGTCAGATCCCCTACATCCCTTTTCTTCGTTCCCACCCAGCAATCACACAAAGATGACACCTTGGGTTACCAGAGGAACATCATCCTGGAATGATGGACTTCCCTCACCCTGTGCATTTTTTTAAAATATATTTTTTTATTGATTTCAGAGAGAGAGGGAGAGAGACAGAAACATCAATGATGAGAGAGAATCATTGATTGGCTGCCTCCTGCACACCCCACATTGGGGATCAAGCCTGCAACCCAGGCAGGTGCCCCCGACCAGAATCGAACCCGGGACCCTCCAGTCCGAAGGCCAACGCTCTATCCACTGAGCCAAACCAGCTAGGGTACCCTGTGCATTTTGGGTCATCAACCCTCTTCTAACAGCGCTGCTGCTGTGTGGCCTGAAACAGCCAGAGGATCTCAGGACGCAGGCTAGCAGGCCTGTTTACTGCCTCCGTCAGAGCTCACCCTTACCTGGGAGACCTCCTTGGCCAACCTCACTGGCGGGCACTCTGGGTCCACTTCACTGTCACCCCCAAATCCTGCACTTCCAAGAATCTCATTCTCCGGGGCCTTCACCAGCCAGTCCCCACCCCTCCTCCTCAGGAAGGCCAGTCTGAGTCCATCCCTGATGCCCAGCTGTGGGACGTTAGGTCTGAAACTGGCCTTTAGGGTTTCATCCCCAGGCCCACACCAGGTGTGCAGCGCGGGGAATCCAGTCTCAGAACAAGTGCTGCTCCCCTTAACCTACCAGGGACGGGGGAACTCCCCTCCCCCAAAGCGGAGCCCCCTCACTCCCCAAGCAGCCACCCAGTAACCCCCATCATCTCACGGGTCCCCCTCGCTCCCTGCCCATCCGGCCTACGGGGAACTTCGGACCTGAACCCACACGTCTGCTACCCATGTCCACAGGAGGGGGAAGGAGTGCCAGGCTCCACGGAAACGGACACTTCTGGGGGCTGCTTCCCTCACCCAATCAGAGGAGGAGGTGCTTTTCCTCCCCAAGAAACATCTCCGAGACCTGGCCGTTTCCCTCTCTCACCCACTCTGCATGGGCCTCCCTCAGCTGACCCCCACCCACCCAGACGCCCCTGGCGCTCCCAATGCACCTATTTTGCACCCAACATAGCAAGTGTCCAGCTAGTGCCCATCGGAGCCGCCTCCTAAAGTCTAATACCGTGTCCTCGAGCAGGGCTGGCAATGACGGCGTCCTTTCCCGTCGCACCGACCAGCACCCTCGGGAATCCAAGCTCTCCCCCACTTACCGCCCTAAATCCCCCAGAAGGCTCCCCTTTTCTAATTGAAAGAGAGATTTCCTCGGCGAGCCCCATCCCAGAAACTGGCGCTGGAGCCGTCCCCGTGGCCGCTGGGAGACCCGTTCAGTTCCCCCCAGGTCCCCGTTTCCTCCGCCCATCCATCCCGACCGGCTGCCCTGACGTCCCGGCCACACGGACATCCCAAGGCTGCCCTCGGCCCCGGACCCACGGCACTCAGTAAAGGACTCCCATCCGCTTCGGGGAGCCTCTCCTCCCCTAGCGGACCCCTCGATCTCCCCCCAAAAAGCCGCCGGCCCCGGCTTCTCGGAAGTGCCCCTGGGCTCCCCATTCGCCCGCTCCGGCCGCTCAGCAGCGCCACAGGGCCCAGCCCTGCCTCTCCGCGGGGCCCTCACGCCGCCCCGGGGAGCTTCTGGGCCTCACCGCGCCGCCCACAGGCCCCTCCGGCCCCCGCCCGTGCTTCCGGCCGCCGCCTGCTCCTCCTCCCGACTCAGGCCGGCCGGTCCCCGCCGCGGAGCCCGGCGGACAGATCCAGCGCAGAGGCCCGGGTCGCACCGCAATGGCCTTGGCGAGCCCCTGAACCCCGGCCCCAGCCCGCGGCCCCTCAGCCGGCCGGGCCCGGCGCCCCTGCTCACCCGAGCCCGTGGTGGCTGCCATCTTGCGTCGCTGTCGCTCGAAGGCCGGCCCCTTCTTCACCCCCCGCCCGTCCCCGGGCGCTTCTGCGCAGGCGCGAGCGAACGCGCAGCCGCCGCCGCTGACGCCGGCTCTGCGGACCCCGCGCGCGACGCGGGCAGGTCCCCCGCCGTGGGAGAGAGGGGACCGGAGGTGCGTGCGCGGTGGCCCCACAACCGGCGGGTTCCCCCGGGCTCGGTGCGAGGCAGGTATTGAGGTGCCCGGTGAGAAGGGCAGGGTGATCAGTTGGGAAGGCGCGATTGTAAAAGAAAAAGAAGAAACGAAAGCTGCAAAAAAAAGCGCCTTTTCGCTCCGGGCCCTTGGCTATGTGATTGCATCCTCTCAGCCTCTCTACCAGGTGGGGATGAATGTGAAAAATGTAGCGGAGAGGGGTTAAGCGATTTATCTAAGCTCAGCTGTTTAGTAAGTGAGTCAGAGTTTGAACCCAGGCCAGGTCGTCTTGCTTCCAAAGTAGGTGCTCCTCCCGCGCCAGAGGAGGCTTGTAGGGGGTGCAGCTAAGTGATTGAAGGGCATTAAGGTGGCAATTCATTCATTCATTCATTCATTCATCCAAACAAATAATTAAATAAGCACCTACTACTGTCCTTGGTGCTGGGATTGGATATACATCCCTGAAGAAGCAAGTCCCTGCTCTTATGGGCTTACATTCTAGACAGGGACAGTAAGTAAATAGGAAAGGACATAATTACGATAGGATAGAGAGTACACCAGGGAAGGGGCAGCAGGGTGGTCAGAGAGACTCCTAAGGTGGTCACATTTCCAGGGAACTTGAGTGATGAGGAGGCAGAGAAAACAGTTTGTTTGCAGGCCCTGACGACATATCTCCACCATTACTGTCAATGTTCTGAGAAGGCTTATGTGGTTGTGAAAACAGGATGTGAGAAGTGAAGGGATTGCTTCAAGGTCACACAGCTAAACCCTGGCAGGGGAAGTACAGAGGAACAAGAAAGCCCTAAGTCCTTACTCAGCACGTCCAATTCATCACCTTGTTCTGACAGCAATGCTTCCCGAGCATTTCTCAACCCCATCCACGGTTCCTGCTTAGGGTAGGCTGCCCTTGTCTTCCACTTGCGTGACCTCAGCAGTTTTTATTCCTGCCTCTGTGGTCTGTTCTCTGTATGGCAACAGAGTCTGCTCAGAAACCCTTCTGCTAAGACTTTCAGTGATTCACTACTCCCTTGGGATAAAAATACAGACCCTACAAATGGAATGACCATAGAATTATCCAACAAGGACAATCTTCAGAATGAAAGGGGGCCTAGTATAGTCTTGTCAGGACAACAAGAATAAACCAGGATTCTCCGAGGCAAACCAGGTGGGATGGCTACCCTATCCACAGCCCTGCACACAGGACCAGGACGGGGCCAATGAGGTGTCTAAGGCCCCAAATGTAAGGAGGCTTTCACTCTGAGGTCCTAGCTCTGCACTTGCATGACCCTGTGAGTGGGTGCCTTCCTAACATTGGTACCCTGGGAACCTCGCTTTCCCCCCTACATGGCACTGCCTGCACCTCTGAGACTTGCTGTATCTCTCCTGTTACACTGGCCCTTTTCAAGGCCTCTGGAACACATGTCCTCTCCCTCCTCAGGGCCTTGGTCTCTGCTGTTCCCACTTCTCAGGTCTCACAGCCAGCATTGCCCTGTGAACTTGATTCTCAGAGTGCCATGTGTATGTCCTTCCCAGCACTGGCCACACACAATTATCTTGACACTAAAGGCCCAGTGCATGAAATTCGTGCACAGGTAGGGTCCCTAGCAGCTGCCGGCTGCTGGCCGGGGCCTTCCTTCGGTCCACGCCGCCTCCTGGTGGTCAGCACACGTCATAACGAGCAATGGATCTGGTTGGTCGAACTCCCAAGGGGACACTTTGCATATTAGGCTTTTTTTATTTTTTTAAATATATTTTATTGATTCTTTACAGAGAGGAAGGAGAAGGGATAGAGAGTTAGAATCATCGATGAGAGAGAAACATCGATCAGCTGCCTCCTGCACACCCCTCACTGGAGATGTGCCCACAACCAAGGTACATGCCCTTGACTGGAATCGAACCTGGGACCTTTCAGTCCGCAGGCCAACACTCTATCCACTGAGCCAAACCGGTTAGGGCAATATTAGGCTTGTATATATATAGATTATTCCATGTATCACATGATTCAGGTTTACCTTGAGGAGAAGAGAAAATATTTGCCCTGGACTTTGGGTCACTATAAAGCATCAGGTAGCAAGAGGGAAGCATTTGGGCTCCTAAGGTGGACTCAACTCTTGAGTGTAATTTTCTGGGTTAGAGTCCTCCTTCACTACAATCTTTGCTGTGTGACTTCAGGCAAGAGACTCGAACCTCTCCTGGCGTTAGTTTCCCCTTCTGAAAAGGATTAACCTCATAGGGTAGCTGTGGAGATAAAATGCTTTGATCAAACCCTTTGGCATAAGGGGAGGAGGAGATACTAGAAGAACTGACATTTACCAATATATAAATCCAGCTTTTAATCCTCACAACTGAATGCCGAAACTCTTAGGAATACAGTATCCCCATTTTAGAGATGAGGAAACTGAATCTTCAAGCTATCAGATGGAGAAGCGAGGATTAAGACACAAACCTCTTATCCATGATGCTCATAAATGTTTACTTGCATAGGTCTCTTGTCTTTTATAGGGAATTTCTGGCAAGCAAAATCAACAATAAAGCATATTACTATGCAAAGCACCTCGCCAGAAGAAATAGGTTAAGCAGATGGCCCCGGGGCATACTGGTTATTGTAGTTCAACAGTGACGCAGAGCCTGCTGGGAGTTGTAGTCCTCCTTGCTTACACTCTCTCAGAGAGGCTTTGCCCTCTCACCAGAGGTCACAGCCAGTCCCCAGTGCACGATTCTTCTAGGGCACCTAAGCCAGGTCTTAACTCTGAGGCAGTAGTTTCAGCTGATGAGAATAAGAGAGTCCAGCTTTATCAGACTTTTGGAAAGATTAGAATGGTTAATAGAACTAAAAAATTTAGAAAAGGGCTTGTTGCAGAGTGAATATTATAGAAGTACTAGAGGCCTGGCACACAAAATTTGTGCACGGTACGGTCCCTAGGCCTGGCCTGCAATCAGGGCCAGCTGCCAGCAGCCGGCCCCGTCCCCCTCTCCACCCGCCGCACCCCCTCCCCCCCCATCCCTGGTTCCTGGTTCACCATTGGATGATCGGATCCTGCTGGCCAGGGGAAGGGACCAAGAGGTTGGCTGGCAGCTCCTGCATTGAGCGTCTGCCCCCTGGTGGTCAGTGCACGTCATAGCGACCGGTCGTTCTGCCATTCCGTTGATTTGCATATTACCCTAGCATTATATAGGATTAGCTGCCATTTTTATTTAAACCTCAGTGATCCTTGAAAAGTAGCTATTATCATCTCCATTTTTCAGATGAGGAAAATGAGGCTTGGAGGAGTTAGATGGCTTTCCCAGAGTCACACAACAAGGAAGGAGTAAAATCAGATTTGGAATCCAGTTCTCTTAATCCTGGGGCACCTGCCTCTGTGGTGAGGGAGCTGGATGGTACCTGGGAGACTTTCAGCAAAACGTGCAGCTTGGTTGAATTGGGTAGCAGCAAGACTGGAGGTGGGGAGTCTGCAGAGATGTGTTGGACAGCACTGACTGTCAGTCCTCCAGTCACCATGTCCTTCCTGCTCTCAGAAGCTGGGTTTTGTTTAGGAGGCCAGAAGGTCCAGTGTCTAGGTGTGAGTCCAAGCCAATATTGGGCACTGCTATTTCCTTTTGCCATTAATTGATCCAATGGTGTGCCTGTGACCTTGTTCTTTCTGTTCAATGAGTTGGGGAGAGGGCATGTTTGGAAAGTTTTACTCCCCTGATACAGCCTTTTTTGCCCCCTTCCTCCTTCCTGTAATATGAGGTTGTGATGTTTGGGAGCTGGGATAATTGTGATGAAACCATGAGGCACAACCCTGAGGCCAAAAAGGTGACATATCGAAGATGCCAGCACAGAAAGGTGACAAGAGCTAGAACTTGGATGATGTAATTGAGCTGCTGAACAAACCCTGGGGCTGCCTACTTACAGGCTTCTTAGGACATGAGATCAGTGTTCTTATTGCTTAAGTTGCTCTTAAAAGTAAGTTTTTGTTGTGTATAGCCAAAGTATGCCTAATAGATACAGGAAGCTGGCACAGAGCTCCAGTCAAGAGATATATAGACATGGACTGTTCCACAGCATCGCTTCCAAAACACTGTTTGTTCTCAACAAGGTGGGAAAATGTTTGGGCAGTTTTGGAATCTCTGGGATGTGAAAGGCATGAATAGTTTTAAAAAGTATACTCAAAATTTAAAAAATTTTAAATTATAATATACTTTACAAAACCTACAGTATCCTCAAACTCTAATGTGCACACAAATCACTAGGAATCTTCTTAAAATGCAGATTCTGGTTCCATGCGGGTGGAGGTAGGGGTGTTGAGATTCTGTAGTTCTAACAAGCTCCCAGGGGATGCAGTGCTGACCCATAGAGCACACTTTGAGTAGCAAAGTTTTAGATAACATTATATGATTTTGTTTATATTTCCAATGTAAATATTTTTACATTGATTTTAGAGAGTGAGGAAGGAAGAAGGAGAGAGAAACATTGATCCTGCACACCGCCTACTAGGGTTTAGGCCAGCCATGGGCAAACTACAGCCCGCGGGCCGGATCCGGCCCGTTTGAAATGAATAAAACTAAAAAAAAAAAAAAAAAAAAAAGACCGTACCCTTTTATGTAATGATGTTTACTTTGAATTTATATTAGTTCACACAAACACTCCATCCATGCTTTTGTTCCGGCCCTCCGGTCCAGTTTAAGAACCCATTGTGGCCCTTGAGTCAAAAAGTTTGCCCACCCCTGGTTTAGGCCCACAACCTGGGCATTTCCCTGACTGGGAATCGAACCGGCGACCCTTTGGTGCAAGGAATGATACTCAATCACCTGAGCCACACCAGCCAGGGCTATATTTCCAATTTATAGTTAAGAAAAAAATCTCAACCTCATGCTATAGCTTTTATAATACAAACTACAGAAAGTAAAGCTGATGAATTGTTGACAGGAATTGTCATGGGCACCCAGAAAGCAGAGAGCAGAATACCTGGGGAGGTGTCTGTGGTCGATGGGGTTTGTGACACATTTGCTAGTGTCATTTTATGGCACATACATAGAGTTAGGTCCCCTTGGGGTGTGTCTGAAGTATAGCATTAATATACTTTATTTACTGTTTGATGTAGTTGTTAAAATATACAGCCAGAGAGGGGTTGAAGTGGATGGGTCATGGTACAGTTTATTCACTCCTCTATTGCCAGACATCTGGGTTGTTTCCATAGGAATTGTATAAATTCCTATACAATTTATTTCTGAATGTCAAAATTTTTGTATCATTATCATCAGTTACTTTTGTGGTCAGGGAAAAAATAAATAAAAACCAGGGGTCTTGAGTGGGGGGGGGGCAAAAAGGATAAAGTTCCTAAGTTATAAAGCACCCTTGCAACTCATTAAGAAAAAAGGATAACCAAAAAGAAAGATGATAATCATACAAACGTTTTTGGAGCATTTACTATGTTCCAGAAACATAGTGTTTTGGTTGTATTAATTCATTTAATCTTCACAACTATCCTATGAGACAGGTACCGTTATTATCCCATCTTACAAAGCAGGAAACTGAGACACAGAAAGGTGAAGTAACTTGCCCAAAGTCACAAGCTTTGAACCCCAAGCTCTTAACCACCACTACCCTGCCTCCCAAGAAAAATAGGAAAAGGACATGCACAGAGTAAGGAAATGAGATAAGATACCCAGTCTCATCCAACATATTCTATTTCAATGATTCTAAAATGCACATATTGACATTCAAACATCTGTGAAATCAGGATGCATCTTACAATCAATGAGATCTTAGATTCAATGAAATACAGTAAGAGAAATGCAAATTAAAACCACCTATCAGATTGGCAAAGAACAAAACACTCGATAACACACTGTGTTGGCAAGGGTGTGGGAAAACTGGCACTCTCCAAAGTTGTGAGAGTTTAGCCCGAACCGGTTTGGCTCAGTGGATAGAGCGTCAGCCTGCGGACTGAAGGGTCCCAGGTTCGATTCCGGTCAAGGGCATGTACCTTGGTTGCGGGCACATCCCCAGTGGGGAGTGTGCAGGAGGCAGCTGATCCATGTTTCTCTCTCATCGATGTTTCTAACTCTCTATCCCTCTCCCTTCCTCTCTGTAAAAAATCAATAAAATATTTTTAAAAAAATTGTGGGAGTTTAAATGGGCATGGCCACAGTGGAAGGCAATGTGGCAGGAGCTATCAAAATGTAACACACGAGCACCCTTGACCCAACCATTTCTTAGGATTGGCCCCTCAGGTCTACTGGCCCTTATGAGCAAACACTTCAGTTCTCCATGCACATAGTAATAATTTGTATTGCCAAGACTGAAAATAACCCAACACCCAATGAGAGGTGAGTTAGAAAACGCAGGTCCATTCTGAAGTTGGAATGCTACACAGAATAAGGAAGTGTTGATATAACACTGACTCCAAAATATATTGAGTGGCCCTAGCCAGTTTGGCTCAGTGGATAGAGAGTCAGCCTGCAGACCAAAGGGTCCCAGGCTCAATTCCAGTCAAGGGTTCAATTCCAGTCAAGGGCACATAACTTGATTGTAGGCTCTTCCCCGGCCTGCCAGGGCTCGTGCAAGAGGCAACCAATTGATGTGTTTCTCTTACATCGAAGTATCTCTCTGTCCCTCTCCCTTCCACTCTCTCTAAGAAAACGAAAAAAAACCAATGGGAAAAATATCATTGGGTAAGGATTAAAATATATATATATATATATATATATATATATATATATATATGTATATGTATATACACACACATATATATATTGAGTGAAAAAAGGTAAGGTGCAGAACTGTGTATATTATAATCTACCTATTTTAAGGGGGCGTCAGACATACCTCCATGCCTATATAAAGGACTTGCAAGGGTCTTGTTGAAATGATGGCCTCTGGGGAGGGGACCTGAGGACTTGGGGGAACAAAGGTAGGGAGCAATTTACTCTTCACTCTCGATCAGGAGTTGGTTAAGTTTTTCTGTGAAGAGCTAAATTGTAAATATTTTAGGCTTTGCAGGCCATTTGGTCTCTCAGCTGCCTCTGAATTGAACAAGCAGCCATAGACAATATGCAAGTGAATGGGTGTGGCTGTGTGTCAATACAAAGTTATGATCGGCTTGGGCCCGAAATGATTCATTTTGAACAAAATTTGAATTTCATGTGTTAGGAAATATTTCCCCCACAACTTGATTTTATTGCCATTTCCCCCCAACTTTAAAAAATGCTCATAGGCCCTATCCGGTTTGGCTTAGTGGATAGAGCGTCAGCCTGTGAACTGAAGGGTCCAGGGTTTGATTCCGGTCAAGGGCACATGCCCAGGTTGTAGGCTCGATCCCCAGTAGGGGCCATGCAGGAGGCAGCCAATCAATGATTCTCTCTCATCATTGGTGTTTCTATCTCTCTCTCTCTCTCTTCCTCTCTGAAATCAATAAAAATATATTTTAAAAAATAAATTCAAAAAAATGCTCATGGGTTAGAGCATTGCCCCAATATGCCAAGATTGTGGGTTCAATCCCCGATTAGTACACATACAAGAATCATCCAATGAATGCATAAATCAATGGAACAACAAATCAATGTCCCCCCCTTCCATCTCCCTCTCTAAAAATCAATAAAAGAAATTTATTTAAATGCTCATGGGGCCATAGAAAAACAGGTGGGCCCAATTTGGCCTACTGGCTGCAATCAGCTGACCTCTGCTCTAGGCCCTTTTATATTGTTTGATTCTAATTCTTTACTTTTTGTATGCATTACTATTACAAAATGATGCTTAAGAGGGGAGCTTGAAATTTTAGGTTTATCAAAAGGAGATGGGTTAAAGTTGGGTGCAGGTACCCTGCCCAGACCCCTCTACTGGTAAGAAGTGAGCACCGAGATGGAAATCCCTGTTTTCCTGCACTACCACCCGCCTCACTCCACCACCAGATAGCAGCACAAATCCACCTAAAACCCGGCCATCCCCACACCAGCTGGGACGTTGCGGGGCAGAAGTCAACCCACACATACCTGTTTTATTTTGCCCAAGGTATGTTTAAAAAATGGAACCAGCATTTAAAAAATCTGGGTTTGCAGCTCCTCTTTATTTAAAAATATTTTTACTTGAATTTCATTGGGTGACATTGGTTAATAAAATCATATAGGTCCCAGGTATACAATCCTACAGTACATCATCTGTATATTGTAGCGTGTATTTATTTACCACCCCGAGCCCAGTTCCTTAGGAGTAGCAGCTGCCCTTTGGGGCCTGATGGCTCCAGGCTATCCAAGTTCTCAGTGTCAGCTGCTGTTTCTCATCCTGCCCTGTTGCTGTTTTCTCATAGGGGACACGTTTCACGGGACACCTACCTCCTCCCCTCCCCCTCCCCACGTGGGCCGCAGGCAGGTGTTAGAGCACAATGGCTCTGGGTCAGATTAGGGCTGATTCCAGCCCTGCCATCTACTAGTTTGGGGTATGTTACATGACCTCGTTGCCTCAGTTTCCCCATTTGCAAATGGGTGTATTCCCCTTTCAGAGCTGCAGGGACTGCCTGATAGGACCCGATGTAGAGAGCTCTCCACAGTCTGGCACATGACAAGTACTCAGTAGGTGCTACCATTTCCCCTGTCCTGCTCTCATATAGGCACTTGTTTGCACACCCCCCATCTCACAAATGACCCTCACACTCCTGACCTGATGCAAAACATACCTCCTGGTTTTTTTGTGTGTTTGTTTGTTTGTTTGTTTTTATTTCAGAGAGGAAGGGAGAGGGAGACATAGAAACATCAGTGATGGGAGAGAATCATTGATCAGTTGCCTCCTGCACGTCTCCTACTGGGGATTGAGCCTGCAACTCAGGCATGTGCCCTGACCAGGAATCGAACGGTGACCTCCTGGTTCATAGGTCGATGCTTCCTTCTGGTTTTGAACACATTTTTGAATTCAAGAGTATGGAACTGCTCTGAGTGTGAGGCCTGGCTCTGCCTTACTAGCTGTGGGCAAGTCACTTCACCGCTGTGGACTCAGGCTGTTTTTTTGCTGGCTCAGGAGAACTAACTCAGGTTGGTAGGGCCTGGAAAATCTCTCCAGCAGGCCTGGGAGTGGGAAACCAACACCTAAACCCCAAGACTGCTTTTCTGGCCCCTCCAAAGGGTTTGGTTGTCGGCCCATTCCACTGTGGATTTCTTTGGTAACACCTTTTATTTTGGGAGCCATCTCTCTCTCCTCACATCCTGTGGCTTGGGAAGTGTTGATCCTGCCTCTGCAATTCCAGATGAACATGTTTCAGTCCTGGCCAATCAGAACACCTCTCCACCAGTCCATGCCCTCCCTCCCCCAAGGTGATTGGTTCAGGAATAAACACATGACCCAATCCAGGCCAATGAGAACCTGCCCTGGGGCTTTTGCTGCAACTGCTTGGAAAGGAGACTTCCCACTGAGATTGCTGAGCTGGTCCAATGTCAACTCAGAGAAAAACAAGAACTAGTTAGAGACTAAGTTCTGATGAGTCATGTGAGCCCCTGAGTCCTGCCAAACTTTAAGTCAAACCTCTTGTGAACTTTTCAGTTATATGAACTTATAAAATTAGTTTTGCTTAAGTTTTCTGTAACTTAGGAGTTGATGAATTCTAAAACCCCTTCCTTTTGTGGTCCCTTTAGACAGTCACAAATCAAAAATCTAGTGGGAGACAAACTTTAAGGAAATTAAAGTTATGGGTCACAATTTTTAAAAAGTGCTTTATCTGTGACTGCTCTAAGAGTCTTTTGTCATTTCTCTGTCCTCAACAGGCTTTTTCTTCTAATATTGTAGAAATTCTCTAGCCCAGACTCGATATTGATTGTAATGTGTGTAGTGTTCACTACTGAACCCCAGTGCCTAGCACATAGGAAATGCCTTATAATTATTTGTTCAATGAATGAACAAGATACTCATTTGTCTGAAATGTCGTGTCTCTCCACTTGCCTCAGCCTAAGAGGTTCTGTGTAATGGCTTTTCTAACCTCATCTTCCACCTTCCCCTTGCTCACTTCAGTCCAATCACACTGTCTCTTAAAAACCCCAAGTTGTTCCTGCCTCAGGACCTTTGCACTTGCTGTCCAGTCAAGAGGCCTCTTTCCCCAATTCTTTCCTCAGCTGGCTCCATATCCTCCTCTAGATCTCAGCTCAAATGTCACCTCCTCAGGCCCTCCCAGACCACACTGCCAAACAGCCCCACTCTGCTTTCTCTATGCTGTTTGATTTTCTTTACAAATCAACATCTGAATGCCCATGTGCATGTATTTATGTTTATGGTCCCTCTACCCAGGAGGTCATCTCCACTAGGGTAAGTCCTTTTCTGTTTACGTTCACTGCTGTGCCCCAGGGTCCAGGTCAGAGCCTGGCACACACCAGATGCCAATAAACATTTGCTGAAGGAATTCACTAACGGGGATCAGCCTTAATACTCTATCATCATGATCTCCTGCAGGAGGACCATTCCTGACCAAATCATGGATCCCCTCCAAGTGTTTGAAGTGGATATCAACATTAATTCACTGTCTCAGGTGACAAAGCCCCCACCCTGAGCCCAGAGTTGGGGGGTGGGGAGGGGAGCCAGGAAGAGGCTAGGGGTGGGGCCTTACCCTCCAAACTTCTTACACCCCTCCCCCAGCCAACCAGGAAACAGGAGGCAGCCCAGGTTAAGTAGACTCTTGCTGCTTTGTTATAAATATATTATGTACATCCAAAACATGACATTAAAATATCACTCCGTGTTACAGAAAAGATATTAAGGCTTTCTATTATTTACATTAAACAAGCAAGCACCTTTAAAAAAAAAAAAAAGCCCACTTTTCCTTCTCTGACATCCCCCTGGCCAGAGGGGATATGTGTCCCCTTCCAAATGATCACACCCATCGTAGGGGCTGTGCCCTCTGAAGTCGTCCTTCTTTCATGTAGAAACATCAGCTCTGGCTGGAACCACGTGGGCAGATGGGGGAGGGGAGGAGAAGGTCCAGACTTGGGCAGGGGATTCTGGCTTCTTCTGGCCACCTGTCCTCAGACCCTTGCTGTACTTTGCTATCCTTAAATAAACAGGCTGGGCTGGGGCTGTCCCCCAAGGCCTTTAGGGTCAGTTTGCAGGGCAATGCTCCAGGGACACTTAGGTGAGCCTAGGGGCTCCTAGACCACTGGGAGAAGACGAGGGACAGACAAGAGGATTAGTGGCCTTAACACCAGCCACACGGAAGTGCTGCCCAGTGGGGCTGGGGGAGGTCAGAGTGTGGGGAGTGGGTGAACTTCCCCTCTACTCAAAGGGCTCCTTTTCCTGCAGTCAGGCTTGGCAGACAGAGCAGCTCAGGTAACTAAGGAGGGGGCCGAGGAAAGGAAACGGAAAAAAAAAAAGGGAAATGAAAAGTCAGTGGCTCAAGTATTGTGTGTCACAAAGGGTGGGCTGGGGGTGCCCAGGCCCAGCTCAGGAGGCGTCCTCTCCACATGGAGGGGCCAGCACGAGGAAGGCTGGAATTTGGCAGATGGCTTCGGTTTGGGGAGGCCAAGGAAGGTTGGCAATGAGGTGGCAGGCTGGAGGAGTTATTTGATCTTCTGGGCCCATTTCATGTCATCTGCCCGAGGCTTCTCTCCTGTCAGGCCCTGGATAAGGTCCTCTAGGCGTCTCCAGAAACCCATCTTCTCCAGAGGGTAGTTGAGCCAACCTGCAGTGGAAACAGGGCACCAAGGGGTTGAATGGGAGAGGAGCGGTTGAGGGAATAGAGAGAGAGCTGGTCCTACCTGAGGCAGGAG
This sequence comes from Myotis lucifugus, assembly GCF_000147115.1. Lineage (NCBI taxonomy): Eukaryota > Metazoa > Chordata > Mammalia > Chiroptera > Vespertilionidae > Myotis > Myotis lucifugus. The sequence goes on along the minus strand of NW_005871263.1, from coordinate 1,454,930 downwards.
CAATAGGGAGTGGGTTGGCAGACGGGAGGGGACAAGGACTGATCAAGGAATCTAGGAACAAGGGCCTCCCACCAATGGGCTCAGGGACTGCTCAGACATGCCCTCATACCCTCACTCATTCACTTTCTTATTGAGCACTTACTGTATGCTAAGCATAGTGGCAGCATCTCTTATCACTTGGCTCAAATGCCACCTCTCCCAGGAAGCCTTCCCTGACCACCACTTAAACCACACTCCAGGCCTGTGATGGCCCTCTCTTTTCTTTATAGCCTTCCTGATAATGTAACTAATCTCATTAATTCAGCACTTCCATGATATTTTGTTGAGTTTTCTCCCCAACCCTCAACTAGAATGTCAGCTCTGAACAGCAGAACCTCATGTTTTTGCACCGTTCACCCCCAGTGCCAAGAATGGTATCTAGCACATAGTAGGTGCTCAATTCATATTTCTCACAATTTTATTTCATATCTGCATTACAATCTCCCAACCAAACAAGGTAGATACTATTATCAGTCCTTTTTCCACACGAGAAAATGAAAACCTAGAGGGGAGTTTTCCAATTAGTAGCAGGCCAAACCAAGATTGGTCCCAGGCCTGGCTAAGCAGTTCACTGAACTCCTAAATGGCCTAAATTCTATCCCCTCCACCTTCTCTCAAAGAGTATGACGTGCAAAAAAAAATTTTTTTTGTGGCTCTCAGTTCTGCCTCCAGAAAAACAAAACAATCCCTCTCCCAAGCCCCAGTAGCTTATCGAGTACCTACTATGTGCCAAGCACTTTGCATCTGCCATCTTGCCATTCACACCCAGAAAAGCTGGTACGTGAAGGAAGTGCCTGCAGACCCATTTTGTGGATGAAAAACACCACATCCCGGGAGGCTTGAGTCCTCTACAGGCACACATGGAGGAGATGACAGGTGAACCTAACTTGGTCTGACTTGATAGCACCTTATATACTTAACCTTGGAAGAAACCCAACTCGTCCTAGAAAACATGCTGACCTGATTCACCTCACCTCTCTGGTGGCACTGGCCCATTACCAATGGCATATGTGCCTCCTGACTGTTCCTCAGCCACTCTAGGCATCTTCCTGCCTCAGGACATTTGTACTTGCTATTCCCTTTGCTTGGATTGGTCCTTCCTTATTTATCTGCAAGTATTTGCACTCCTACCACATTCCAGCTTTCTGATCTCCTTACATGAACAGCCACTCCCCTCTCCCCTCCACCCCATGTCTCTCTGCCCTTCACCCTGCTATGTTTTCCTCCGTAGCATTTCTCAGACCTGGACTTTGTCCTTTCTCCTGTCATACTTCCTCTCATAAGCCCTCCACTCCAGCCACAATAGCCTCCTTGCAGCTCCTCAAACAAAAGTGCATGCTCCTGCCTCAGGGCCTTTGCACCACTGTTCCTGCAACCGGCAGTGCTCTTCTTTCAGATCCGCATGACTTTCTCCCTCAGTTTCAATGTCACGTTCTCAGTGAGGGCTTCCCGGACCACCCCACTTAAAGGGAAAATTTCCCCATTTCCTTCCACCCCTGCTTTATTTTCCTCCATAGCAGTTAGCACTATCAGATATAGGGCTTGTTTATTGTCTGGAATGTCCCCTATTAGAATGTAAATGCCTTGAAGACAGGATTTTTGCCAGTTTAGTTCAGTGCTGTGTCCTAAGCCCAGAGCAGAGCAGTGCCTGGCATATAGTAGGTGCTTAATAAATATTTGTTCCATGAGGTGGGGTTGGGGAAGTTCTGTCTTGTTTATGGCTGTGTCCTTAGCACCTAGAAGAGTGCCTGGCATATAGTAGGTGCTCAATAAATGTGTTCTGAGAGAATGTTCCCACAGGGCAAGGACTGCATGACCTTCCACTGTGACCTGTGCCCTCCTGACCCTGAGGATGGAGTTGTAGCTGGAGGAGGGGGGGTGTCCTGTTCTATGCCGCCTTCTAGCCGCACCTGTGGTGATGCAGAAGTAGGTCTCGTGGGGTGAGACGTGGTGGATTCGATGGTGTTTACGTGGCAGGATGACATGCCAGTCCTGCAGGAGGATGACCCAGCGTGGCAGCCCAAAGTACGTGTGCGACCACTTGTGAATCTGGTTGGTGAAGGTGCCAAAGATGATCAGGCAGAAGACGAAGCATTTCCAGGGGTACAGCTGCTCCAGGGCTTCTGCAGGGTGGGGAGAGGGTGGGTACCCATAAGGCCCACATAATTGTCACATGGGGTTGGGGTCGACCACCAGCTCCGGGCAGCTCCCATCCCAGGGTAGCACCCAGACCTCCCTGCAGCCTCCCATGTGGCCCCAGCGGCAAACTCAGACTCCCCTTTGCTCATGGGCAGATAATGAATAAGCATAAATAACAATAATGTGGGCTCTGGAGTCGCAGCACTGGGCTCAGATCGCTGCTATGACATTTCTTGGCTGTATGAACCTGGGTCAGTGACCCTGGCTCTGTGAGTCTTAACTTCCTCATCAATAAAATGGGAATAAGTTGCCCAGCCGGCGTGGTTCCGTGGTTGAGTGTCGACCTATGAACCAGGAGGTCATGGTTGGAGTCCCGGTCAGGGCACATGCCCGGGTTTTGGTCTCAATCCCCAGTAGGGGATGTGCAGGATGTAGCTGGACAAGTGGAATGAAAAGTTAACTAGAAGAGGATGTTCTGCCAGGAAAAGGCGGGAGCCTGCAAGTAGGCCACGTCAGAACAAAGTCTTGCACGCAAGACTTATTGTTCAGAGGCAGAATTTCCTTGAGGTGATAAATAGTCCATGAGGGCATGGAAAGCCAGGGAGGGTACACTGCTGCAGGTGGAAAGGGTCTTTGTATAACATAGGAAATTAATAGTGTAATGTATAACTTAGCTCAGATGATCTCATAAGCATGCCTGTTAATCATTGTCACTTGCTGTACTCCATTGTTAATTTACTGTACTCCCCAAATAAAAGCCATGAGAGCTTTGGGGGCTTTGCTACTTGCCTGACTAGCGGTAGCCCTCTGCTTCTCTAAACTTAATCCTGCACGCCAAGCTCATCTCAGCGTCACCGTTCACAAAGAACATCAACACAGGAGGCAGCCAATCAATGATTCTCTCTCATCATTGATGTTTCTATCTCTCTCTCCCTCTTCCTTCCTCTCTGAAATCAACCACAATATACTTAAAAAAAAGGAAATAAGTCTTTGTCCAGGTTCCCTAGAAGCACAGCCTGAGAAGGATTTGGGGGCTTTGTGATTTATTGGGGGGTGGGGAAGTGAGGGGAATCCTCTCCTCTGGAAGAACATTTGAGGGAATGAGGGAAGCAGGACAGGAGAAGAGCTAAGCAAAGATGGGGTGGGGGGAGTCTTGCCTCAGCCGATCCTGAGGGGAACTCTGGAGTGTTAATGGCTCCATAGAGTCGGTCCCATTCAGAAATGAGGGGGCTGGTCTTCTGTAGGTGTTTCATGTCACTGGCTTTAGGCTTATCCTCAGGGGAGAGGTGGGACCTGCCCTAGCCGTTCTCAGAAGGGGCAGCTGGGAGTTGTTAGCAGCCCCCCTCACAGCAGCAGTGAGGGACGGTTCCACCCCTTGGGAAGAGGGTGTGGGAGGGGCACCACAGCACCTACTACCACAGATACTCATCACATCTACCCACAGGGAGGTTGCTCTGAGGATCAGTGAGGTGTCAAATCGTTAAAACAAGGAAGGACGTTTCCCCACCTGACAGTAAGGCTCAGAGAGATGAAGTGACTTATTCTGGGACAAGTTCCCTCCCTAAAATAGGTAGGGCAGAGATCTGAATGCAGGACTGTCCGAGTTCACAGCTGATACTCTTTCTACTAAGCCAGGGCAGCAAAACCAGCTCTTAGGCAGGTAATACAAATACGCAAGAGGGTGGGGGGTGTAGGACAGCAGGGAGTAGTGGGGACTGTGGCAAATTGGGGAGAGTGCATTCCTGTCTAAAGGTGGCAGCTGCACTTCGCTCCAGCCCAGTGAAGAAGACAAGTGGAACAAGGGCCCAGGGTGGCCAGATCGGAATGTTTAAGAGAAGCTGGAAACACAGGCCTTTATGTCAAATACCCCAATTTTACATGAAGGTAACAACATGTTTTATAACACTGTGAGGGCCCAAACACACACACAAGCCACAGGAGGCTCATGGGCACACGAGTGTTTGTCTCCGTGGCCCCCTGGAGGCCCACCACCAGCTGGCACGCTCACCAGGGCTCTGGGTGTGGAACTGGTAGGCCATGTTCAGCAAGGGCAGCAGTGTCACCAGGCAGTTGTCCCCATTGGTCTCGATGAAGTCATGACGTGTGATGGCTGTTGGGTCGATGTGATGCTCCCGGAACGGCCGGATGAAAGCCTGGGGTGGGGTAGGGAGGCGGGAGTGGGGACAGATCCAGCCAGTCTGTCTATGCTGGCCAGCCACTCCCAGTCTCCAACACACACAGAATTTGAGCTCACCTCCTTGGCTCTGGGATGCCAGAACATTCCACCATGCCACTGATGCCACAGACCCCGCCCAGCCTTCACAGTCTAGTTCTAGCAGAAGACAGGTCGAAATGACCAGGCAGGGACCTCGGGCTGGTACTGCTCCCCTCTGGGCCTGCCTCCCCACCTGGGCTATGAGACAAGCTCCACCCTCTTTCCCACCCTAAGACAGGGAAACAGGCTCAGACAGGAAAGGGACCTCACCCAACGTCAGAGAGCCCGACCTCCTTCCAGAGGAGACGGGCTGGGGCTGGGTCAATATACGCACCTTCCCCACAATGGGCAGCTCCACGGAACCCCAAGTGTCGGCTCCCCAGTGCACCAGGCCAGACAAGAAGTCAGCAATGAGAGCCCCTGCAACTGTGGACAAGACCAGAGTGAGAATGGCGAGGGGGATGGGGCACACAGGGACACCTCGCCATCTGCCCATCCAAACCAGGGCGCCCAGCATTCACTCACTGGCTTGCTCGCTCATTCACTCATTTGTTAGGCGAGAGGCCGTCCCTTCCCTACTTGGGAGCTCTCTTTCCTGTGAATGGAGCCTCAGTCTGGTTCTGGCCCTTTCCTTGTTCTGCCTCAGGGGAGCTGTGGGGACTGGAGAGAATACCCTGGGCATGCTCAGATCAGCCTGACCTTTCCCTGGGAGGAGCTGACCCTCAGGTGCCCCACACAGGGAAGCCCGCTCTATTACAGTGCTGCTGGTGACCGGATGGAAATGTCCTTCTGGGGTCTGGTGTCAGGAAGGACTTCACTGGCTTATTTTGGTTGGTGTAATAATCTCCAGGGGGATATATCTGTAACACTCAACAATGAAACAAAAAGAGAAGTACATGAGGTGCCGATGGACACCAGTCCCCAATCCTACCTAGCTTTTATCAACAATACACGTGGTAATTTGGCATCCAGCAGCCTTTTCCTTATCTTTGTTCTCAATTGGTTCAGAACTGGAGTGGGTCCCCTAAGAGACCCCAATATCACTCACTCACTTGAGGGTTTAGTATGATACAGAGGTTAAGAGCTGTGAGATCTGTACTCAAATTCCAGCTGTCGCTCACTAGCTGTGTGACACTGGGAGTGTTAGCTGTGAGATCTGTACTCAAATTCCAGCTGTCGCTCACTAGCTGTGTGATACTGGGAGTGTTACTTAACCTCTCTGTGCCCCAATTTCTTGAAGATAGATGGGAATGATGATGATTTAAAAAAAAGAGGAACCCACTTATAGCACTTTCTTAGTGTCAGACACAAGTGCTTTACATGCTTGATTTCAATAAATTCTCATAATCTGTTAGAAGTTGGTATCATTTTTATTTTTAGTTTATAGAGATGGGAACTGAGGTTTGGAGAACAGAAGTTACTAGAATGAGGTAGCATAAATGGCAAGTGGCAGAGCTGGGTTCTTAACCAGCTGTGAGGATCAAATCTAACACAGCAGGATGAACCATCACCATTGTACACCTGGGGAAACTGAGGCAGAGGGGCAACCACCTGTCCAGGTAACACCCCAGTGCCACTCCCATCACACTCCCCTCTCACTGCATCTCGGTCCTCTTGGTGTGTTCCCTTTCCCTTGACACCCTTACATGTCTTGGGTCTTCACATTTGCTTTCCCCTCTGCCTGGAACATTCTTTCCCAAGATGTAACACAGTTCACTCTTCACTTCCTTCAGTTCTTCACTCAAAGTCCTCCGAGGACACCGGATCTAAAATTGTACCTGCTCTTGCCCGGCCGACATGGCTCAGTGGTTGAGCGTCGATAACTGAACCAGGAGGTCACGATTCGATTCCTGGTCAGGGCACATGCCTGGGTTGTGGGCTCGATCTCCAGTGTGTGGTGTGCATGAGGCAGCCGATCAATGATTCTCTCTCATCATTGATGTTTCTATCTCTCTCTCTCTTCCCCTTCCTCTCTGAAATCAATAAACATGTTAAAAAAATAACTAATAAAATAAAATTGTATCCCCTCGCATTTCCTATCTCCTGTCTCCTTTTGTCCAAGCGCCTGTCACCTTGGACTTCATTTTTCTGATTACCGTGTCCCTCACAAGGATGTCAGCCCACAAGGTCAGGGATTTTAGGCTTTTGTCTATGGCTATATCCTGGTTCCTGGCACTTATCAGGGGTTCTGTATATACTCACTGAATTAATTAATCAATGTAAACACGAAGTACAGTACCTGGCACACAGTAACCCCTCCATACCTATTCTTATCGATGCTGTTGTTATTCAGTCATTTAGTCTGTAAGCAACATTCTGAGACCCTGTACTGTGCACCAAGCTCTGGAACCAGAGACACACCAGATATTGAGCTCACTGTCCCTGTGGCAGAGACACCGGCAGGAAAAGCTATAAAACATGGCAGGGAATGAATGCAGTTCTCAGTGATTGTCAGGGTAGTCCACTGGGTCCTGTGACTTCAGGCACACCCTTTCCCCACCCCTCCCCACACTCAGTTTCTCTGGTGAACTTGTTCAAGGCCCAGCAAGGCCATTTGGGTTCTTTGAGTTCTGCTAGAGCCGTGGACTCTTGGTGACAAGAGACCAGGTCACTGGGCCACTGTGGAGGCTGCAGAAAAGTCCCCGGAACGGGGGTCATGAATGAGGGGGCAAGAGTGGGCACGCAAGTCACTGTGGGCTTGCAAGTTAAAGGGTAGCCGTGAATGAAGACTTTCCAGAGGGCTGGAGCCTCCACCCCATGGATATCAAACACGGAACAGACAGTGGGGGAAGGGAGACACAGCTCTATGGAGCCACCTGCGAGTTCTTGGTGACAAGGCCAGGCGGGCAGGTCGGGACAAGCACTACCTCCTGGCATGCGGAAGCTGAAAGATAAGCCATAGGGTGACACAGGTGGCTGGGCTGGGGAGGGTCAGGGCTCAGCAGGGCCCTCCGGGCCTGTATACTCAGGGCCCCACCCAGGGCTGGGCCGTCCGGCTCCTCAATGACAACGCCGGGAGGGTGGGCCCGGGCAAGAGTCAGGGAGGCCAGCGAGACGGGAGACAGGGCTCTGCACTTGCTGTTTCCTTGCCCCGCACCCCATCCCTCCCTAAAGATCCCCGAGTGGCTGGCTCCTCCTCAATCTTCCAGGTCAGGGCAAACATCACCCCACCCCCCTGGTGAAAGCCGGGCCTCTCGGCAGGTGCTCCTGGTCACGTCTCTGTGCTTTATTTCTATCACGGCACGGTCACCGCATGAGACGGTGTCATTTACTATCCCCTCTTCTTGGATAAGGAAAGGGGCTCTGAGAAGTCCCCCCGACCCCGGAGTCCCATGACATGGAAGTGGTAGCCAGGGGATGGGAAGAGGCAGGTCTACCTGCCTCTAAAATCAGCACCCTTTCATGCCCTTAAACTGCACCTCAGTAAGTCCAGGGGCATTAATAGAGCTCCTACTGCATACTACAGGATGCTCTATACCAGCGGTTCTCAACCTGTGGGTCGCGACCCCTTTGGGGATCGAACGACCCTTTCACAGGGGTCGCCTAAGACCATCGGAAAACACATACATAATTACATATTGTTTTTGTGATTAATCACTCTGCTTTAATTATGTTCAATTTGTAACAGTGAAATTGGGGGTCACCACAACATGAGAGAACTGTATTAAAGGGTCGCGGCATTAGGAAGGTTGAGAACCACTGCTCTATACACACTACCTTCTGTCCACCAGGAGCAACAATAGGGTATGTGGACAAGAGCTAAGGTGAATCTAGATCAAGAATCAGGGGCCTCATCTCTTGCTACTATATTGCTGTGTCACCTTGGGCAAGTCCCTTGCCCCCTCTGGGCCTCAGCATCTTTACTTGCATAGTGAAGTGACCCCTGAGGCTCTATCCTAACAACTCTGACTAACGGTACACTATCTATCTATCTATCTATCTATCTATCTATCTATCTATCTATCATCTATCTATTTTTAAAAAATATATTTTGCCCTAACCGGTTTGGCTCAGTGGATAGAGTGTCGGCCTGTGGACTGAAGGGTCCCGGGTTTGATTCCAGTCAAGGGCATATACCTGGGTTGCGGGCACATCCCCAGTAGGGGGTGTGCAGGAGGCAGCTGATCGATGTTTCTTTCTCATCGATGTTTCTAACTCTATCCCTCTCCCCTCCTCCTCTCTGTGAAAAATCAATAAAATATATTAAAAAAAAATATGTTAAAAAAATATTTTTTTATTGATTTCAGAGAGTAAGGGAAAAGGAGAGATAGAAACATCAATGACAAGAGAAAATCATTGATTGGCTGCCTCCTGCACTCCCTCCACAACCCAGGCATGTGCCCTGACTGGGAATTGAACCATGACCTCCTGGTTCATAGGTCAACGTTCAACCACAAAGCCAAGCCGGCCGACTATTTATTTATTTATTTATTATTTATCTTCACCTGGGGATATTTTTTCCATTGCTTTTCAGAGACAGTGGGCCGGCCGGTGTGGCTCAGTGGTTGAGTGCTCCTAACTTGGGGACAGGGAGCAAACTGCAACCCAGGCATGTGCCCTTCACCTGGAATTGAACCTGCAACCTTTCAGTGAGTGACCAATTCTAACCAGTGAGAAACACCGGCCAGGGCTAATGATGCCTCTAAATGCTGCCTACACGTGAAGGCAGCCTCCCAGTGAGTGTGACCTTGTGCCCCCTAATATTCCACGCAACCACTGATCTGCTTCTTATCATAGATTGGTTCTGCATATTCTAGAACTTCACATAAATGGATTCACATAAATAGTATGTGCTTTTTTGAGTCTAGCTTCTTTCATGAGCATAATGCTTCTAGAATCACCCATGTAGGTGATGCATCAGCAATTCATCCTTTTTATTGCCGAGTCATATTCCATTGTCTGGATGTAGCACAGTATGTTTATCCATTTCACTATTGGATGTCTGGGTTGTTTTCAGGTATGACTCAAGTGTCATACCTGAATGTCCGTGAAAATGTCCATATATAAACCTGTGTGTAGACATAAGCCCCATTTCTCTTGGGTGACGATTTCAGCTGTTTATTTTTACTTGACATTTGTTGGGTACTTTAGGTACCAGGCTCTATGTCAGCACCTTAAAAGTTTTAACTCTTTTAATCCCTACACTGTACCAAGGCCAGTCCTAAGCTGGTTACACATCTTATCTCTGTAATCATCCTAAGCATTTAATCCTTCCAGAGAACAGAAGTAACAATGAAAACAATACAGAAGTCCCTGACTTACGATGGTTCAACTTAGGACTTTTCAACTTTACAATGGTTTAAAAGCGATACACATAATAAATCATGATATTTAATAGTTCATTATAAAATAAGCTTTGTGCGATGATTTTGTCCAACTGTAGGTTAATGTTAAGTGTTCCAAACACATTTAAGGTGGGCTAGGCTAAACAATGGTGTTCAGTAGGTTAGGTGTATTAAATACATTTTTGACTTATGCTATTTTACTGGGATGTAACCCCATCCTAAATTGAGAAGCATCTGCATTAGAAAAACAATGTTTGTGATAACAGTTAATACTGGAGCACTTTCGTGTACCTGGTGCTATGTAGGTGTTAAAAAGTGCATTATTGGGGACCATAGCTCCCCACACCTTAACTATGGGCTGTGCACAGTGACTTCCTTCCAAAGAGAATGCAGTATGGAAGGGGGAGGAGAGTAACTTTGCAGTGGAGAAAGTTGGCAAACACTACCTGGGCCAGGGGCATGGTCAACACCACAACGCTGAGTCATGTTGATAGTATGCACCTTGCTATGATGTGATGAACATGACAATTTAGCCCAGCTGACGTGGCTCAGTGGTTGAGCGTTGACCTATAAACCAGGAGATCAGGGTTTGATTCCCGGTCAGGGCATATGCCTGGGTTGCAGGCTCAGTCCCCTGTGTGGGGCATGCAGGAAGCAGCAGATCAGTGATTCTCTCATCATTTATGTTTTTATCTCTCTCTCCCTCTCCATTCCTCTCTGAAATCAATACAAATATATTTTTTAAAAATGACAATTTACCTCTGAGCTCTTCCTCTCAAAACATCTTACCCAGTGTAAGAAAAACACTAGACAAATTCCAGTGGAGGGGCATCCAATTAAATTCCAGTCCTCAAAACTGTGAAGGTCACTGAAAACAAGGAAAATCTGAGAAATGGTCACAGTCCAGAGGAGCCTGAAGGGACATGAGAACTACATGTGACGTGGAATCCTGAATAAGATCCTGGAACAGAAGGAGGACATTAGGTACAAAGGCCACCTGAACAAACTATGGACTTTAGTTCCTAATAATGTATCCATATTGGAACAGTGATTATAACCAATGTATGGTACTAATCCTATCTAACAAGGAGGGAATATGCTAATTGACCCTCACGCAGTTGCAAAGATGGCGGTGCCCAGTCACCTCAGCCCGCTGGGGTGGCAGGTTCATGGCAAGGCCGGGCCCGCCCCCAAGATGGGCCCGGCTGCTCCGCGCACCTGCCTCTGGAGACCCCCAGTCTCCTCAGCCCCCCAGTCCCCCAGGGCTGCCCGAGGCCCAGGTAACCAGGGTCGGCCGAGGCTTGCGCTGCTGGCAGTGGCAGCAGCAGAGGTGTGATGGGGTGTCACCTCCTGCCCCTGAGGGCTCCTGGACTGTGAGAGGGGGCAGCCGGGCTGAGGGGGTCCAGTGCATGAATTTTCATGCACTGGGCCTCTAGTGTAAGATATAAGATGCTAATAATAGGGGAAATTGGGGACAGGGTTTTATGGGAACTCTCTTTACTATCTGCTCATTTTCTGTAAATCTAAAATTGTTCTAGCCCAGCCGGTGTGGGTCAGTGGTTGAGTGGCGACCCGTGAACCAAGAGGTCAATGGTTTGATTCCTGGTCAGGGCACATGCCTGGGTTGCGGCTCGATCCCCAGTAGGAGGATTGCAGGATGTTTCTCTCTCTCCTTTCCTCTATCTCTAAAAATCAATAAAAACATACTTAAAAAAAGTAAAGTCTATTTAAAAAAAGTGTACTATCTCACTTCATGTGTACTGTGATGGGCCCTATCATATCTTGACTTCCAGAGGAGAAAATGAGACAGGGGTAAGGATTGCTCAGGCCACACAGGGCTCCTAGCAAGTGGCCAGAGACCATTGCAAGGTGTTAAGGATGACACTGAACCTTCCTGTTCAAGTCTGGGAAATAGGAATTTTAATAGTACTCACTTCACCTAACTAAAATCAAGTTAGTAAGATGGGCTAATGCAATTCACGTGCTTAGCATGGGACATAGTAAGAGCCACCCCCCCACCCCCAAAAAAATGTAGCTATAGTTAATGGTTTAAACATTACGCTCCTCTCAGAGCCTTGTCATCTGTTACATGACCAGCACCGGCCTTTGCGGGCTTCGGGGCCAGGAGGGATGTATGCTAGAACAGAGGTCAGGAATTTTAGGAGAGAATGAGTTCTCCCCTTCTGGGAGGAAATGGCTCTGTGATCCCCAGGCCTCTGCGGATGGCTGTTTTTAGACTCCAGGCCTGCTGCCTGAGGCTGCTTTAATGGGGGCAGGGGTGGCAGAGGCGGGCACACAGAAGCTTCTTTGTCCCAGCTGGTGGCGGTGGCTGGCAGCTGGCTCACCCTGGGGATGCCTTTCGTTTGGTTTCCTCCCTCTCTGCAGGATACTGGGGTGGGGCAGGAATAGGGGATGACTCACTCCAGGCTATCTTGACTCAATGGGTGACCTTGAGACAAACCCTGGGCCCCTTGGTGGGGGCCCACTTCCCCACAAGTCACCCAGCAGGGACTGCTTCGCCTCTGCCCAACTCAGGGCCTGGTATGGAGACAGAGTGACGAGACAGAGTGGACACTGCTGAGGGCTGGTCCAATATGGTCCTGAGCCAAACCCTAGCTTTGAGCTCAGATGCTCCACCTGACCTAGCAGGCCTGCCATGACCTGAGGCCATGTGACCTGTGTCCTCACTGCGGACCTTGCACCCGCTGTGCCCCTCACCTGGAACACCCTCTCCTGTTTGTCTGGCAGAAAACTCCTATTCTCTCTTCCAAAGACCAACTCACAAGTCCATATACTCTTCCTCTACTTCCCCCAAGTGCAGCACAGCTCAGGGCTCCCAGGGCTGTTCATCTCTTCACTCATTCATTCACAGCAGTAGTCCCGGTCAGGTCCCTAATGACTGACCAGTGGTTCCTTCACTGCCCCCCGAGTCTTTTGGAAACATATTCTCTTGCCGTGCCCCCCACCTCTTGGCTGGCTCTTCCTCCTCTCCCCAACCTGGAAGCACCAGTGGCCTCGGGCTCTGCTCCTACTCAGCTCCGGGGGGTGCACCTGAGCTTCAGACACCATCTCTACCCTCTAGACCTCCCAGATTAAAAAAAAAATCTATCTATATCTATCTGTCTATCTATCTATCTATCTATCTATCTATCTATCTATCTATCTATCTCTATATCTACCTATCTATCTATCTATCTATCTATATCTATCTATGTATCTATCTATATATGTTTTTATTGATTTCAGAGAGGAATGGGGAGAGAGAGATAGAGAGATAGAAATATCAATGAAGAGAGAATCACTGATCGGCTGCTTCCTGCACACCCCACACCAGGGATCGAACCCACAGCCTGGTCATGTGCCCTGACTGGGAATCGAACTGTGACCTTCTGGTTCTTCAGAGATTGATGCTCAACTACTGAGCCACACTGGCTAGGACAGGCCTCCCAGATTTTGATCTCTAGCTGCCTTCCCTGATTCTACACTGGGATTTCCAATTCCCTGCTAGACAGACAACCTTCCTTTGGCTCTCAGGCAGGCACTTCAAGCATCTACCCTCAGCCAGCTCCTTCAGCCTCATCCATTCAGGCCAAAAGCCTGGAGTAGCCGCTGACCCCACCCCTCTCACCTCCACAGCCAATCTGGCAGCATACGAGTGGCTCACCTTTCACGGCTCACTCCTAATCTGACAACTTCTCACCACCTCCTCTGCCCTACCCACGTCTGGGGCACCATCTTTGCCTCCTCTCTGGCCCTTGCTCCCTGCCCCCTGCATTTTCCCTGCAGGACCAGCTCCCTGTGGGAAACTCACAAATAACTGCTCACAGCCTTTAGAATAAAACCCCGGGCCTCCTCTTTATTCCCCAAAACTCTGGACATACAACAGCCTCAGGGCCTTTGCACTTGCAGTTCCCTTTGCCTAGAATACCAGGCCCCCGCCCTCACCTCTTTCAGGTCTCTACACAAATGTCACTGACCTTACCTCTTCCCCGCCTACTCCCTTATCTTGACTGTGTTAGCAGCATTGCACCATCTGTTTGCGCTTATTAACTGGGCACCTTTTCGTGCTTCTGCTTTTTCTCGTTTCAAAGGCCTTGCAGAGGCACCGGAACCTCTGGGGAGATAATGCTGGATGGGGGGCGGGCTCTGTAGGTGGCACAGTGCCCTTACGTCCTACGCAGTTAACAAGAAATCAGTGCAGCTACTTAAACTGATTAGGGACTGTGTAAACACTGCTATCGGGATTGTCTGTTCTTATCAGCCCAGAGGCAAAAGTATGAGATTGGGAAGCTGCAATCAGATGCACTGACTGGACAGTCAGAGATCGCCTGGGCCCAGGGCTGGAAGCTGCCTGGTCCCGACCCTGGAAGGGACTGATGACCTGCCTGGGATGCCCACTGTCCTGGCTCAGATAACACACACGTAGGCTTTGAGGCTGCCGATCCTTTGCCCAAGCGGGGCCCACCGTCTAGAACACCCTCTCCTCTCAGTGCTAACCGGTGGCTGCACAGTCCCCGGTTCAGGCGCCACGCAGTTCTGAATATGTGACCCCAGACTCTGCTGCTGCCTGGGTGAGGGCCAGTGGGCAAGTCACCTGGCTACTCAGAGGATGGCGATCAGAACCTTCTCACGAGGCTGCCACCAAGAGTTAAAAGTGCCCAGCCTGGGGCCTGGCGTGTAGGCACTCGGGAAATATCCACTGTTAAACTGACCATTGAGGCAGACGGCCCAAACCCCGGTGAGTGGGCCTTCCACCCCTCTATGCAGTCACTGGCCCTCTCAGCAGTTACGCACACCTGCATGTTGCCCTCACACTAGCTCTAGGAGGCAAGGACTGTGGGCAGCTTTCCTTAGAAGATGTGGAAAATGAGGCTCAGAGATGAAATGACACCTGCCCAAGGCCACGTAGCCAAGAGGTGGTGGAGCCGGGACTTGAACCCAGGTCTGCAGGGGCCTGCTTGTCACCACCTCAGATGGGGCTTTAGGGCTCACACTGTCTGCATTACTGTCCTTGAATGAGAGGCTGGAGGTGCAGGTCCCTCTCACCCCCGGGGCCGAGGGGCACGACTGGCACATCTGGCTCCTGTGGGTGGGGCCCAGGCTCCCCAGCGCTGGATGGATGGGTTAGTCTCCCCTCCAGCTGGCCTGGACCCCTCGCACATGCTCACTCCTACCCTAGACCCAGATGGCTTATTTAGCCTGAGCACTACTGGCTTAGGTGGCCAGAATGCTTTTAATGAGATTGTGGGAGCTGGACGCTAGAAGTGGAAACAGTGACTTAAGAACTCTGTCGTGCTTCCGGCTTGAGGTGTGTGCGACTCTAGGCTAGTCCCTCCTCTGAGCCTCAGTTTCCTCATCTGAAAAATGATGACGACTGTAGCATCTACCTCCGAGGCTGTGGATGGGTGCGGACTGACCGGGAGAAAACACTCAGTAGGTACTAATAAGTTGCAGCTTGCTCATTCATTCATTCATTCATTCAATATTTATCAAGCACCTACTGTGTGTGGCCTTGTGCTTGGGGCTGGGGACATAGTGGTGAACAGACAAAAATCTCTACTCTCAAGAAGCGGACATTTGAGTAGGGGAAAACACATAATAAACAAATAAAGAAATATGTTGCATAAAAGAGTAGGGTCAGGGGCTAGTGTATGACAGGACTGCTATTTTGGGGGGCTCCCAAAGAGTAATTGGGGGCTCCCTGAAGAGGTGACCTCTGTCTGAGCAGAGAATTGGATGAGGTATGAGCTATGTAGGTATGTATAGGAAGTGTTCCAGGCACAGGAGGAAGCATATGCAAAGGCCCTGGGGTAGGAGTGTGTCCAGTACATGGCAGAGGCACAGAGAAGAGGCCAGTGTGGTGGGACCAAGGAGAGCCAGAGAAGAGTGGAGGGAGATGAGGTCTGAGGAGGAGCTGGGGCCAGGCTATGCTGAAAAGTTGGTGTTAAATTCTTAATATACAGGGGGGTGGCATGACATGACTGAGGTGCTAACAGGGGCCCTCTAGCTGTGTGTGGGGAATGGAAGCAAAGGTGGGAGTGGGGAGACCAGGGAGGAGGCTCCTACAATAGTCCAGGCGGGAGAGGATGGTGGCTGGACCAGGGTGGGGACAGTGCAGGTAGAGAGTAATGGTTGGATTCTGAATGCATTTTGAAAGTGGAGCCAAGAATATTAGCTGATGCTTTGGATGTGGAATGTGAAAGAAAGAGGAGCTAAGGATGACGCCCAGGATTTTGGCTCAAGTGACAGGTGCCACTGACTGAGACGAGAAGCGGAGTTCCCACAGCACGTACTGAATTGTGTGTACACACATGAGCACGCATGTATACACATGTGCAAGTCGCCATCAGAGGGGCACAGACACTAGGTACGTCCCTGGCCCCCGTGGAAACGGAGGCCGGCAACAGAGCCATGGGCACTCACCGACACCCAGCATGATGAAGGGCGTGTGCTCCCAGCGGGCCAGCAGCAGGAGGTGGACCACGTTGTGGGCAATGAGGCTGAAACACAGGACCACACAGCACCACTCCTGGAAGCGCTTGCCTGTGTGGAGAGAGGGGAGAGGTGAGCATGGAGGGCAGCTTCTAATTCTCAAGAGAAGCCAGAAATCAGGATGTGGGTGGGAAATCTCCTCTTTAAATGTCACCCTAGCCCGTTTGGCTCATTGAGTACAGCTTCGGCCCTGGGGACTGAAGTGTCGTGGGTTTGATTCTGGTCAAGGGCATGCACTTTGGTTGCAGGTTCGATCCCCTGCTTCCGTAGTGGCGTGTGCAGGAGGCAACCAATCAATGTGTCTCTCTCATATTGATGTTTCTTTCTCTCTGTCTCTTCCTTTCCCTTCTACTCTCTCTAAAAATCAGTGGAAAAGAATCCATGGATGAGAATTAAAAAAAAAAAATGTTGCCACATATTTTTAATAGGCACATGAGCTTGGACAAGCTGATTTACTTACTGCAGCTTTGTTTGAGGTGTCAAACCATTGGAAATAACCTAAGTGTCCATGGCCTGGGGGACCAGCCAAATTACTCTGGTCCACAGCATCTCTGCGACCAGGAAATAGCCAGGGTGTGCACACGTTAGAACATCCAGGACATACCGGAGAGCGCAAACAGCAGGCATTTATATCAAAAACAAAAACTATAGTTAAGACTAGCTTTTCACTTACGCCTTTTTGAATTTAAAATTTGTGAATGTACTATCCAAAGTCTTTTCTTGTCATTTTAAATCAAAATTTTAAAAAAGTAACTGGAAATAAAAATAGCATGTGGGTGACACAGAATTTGTGACAGGGCCTCTGAGAATACTGCTTTCCCAGGCAGCGGGTCTCAAGGGCATGGAAGACTCTTAATGATAATAATTTCCTTATCATTAGTGTTTAACATCTACTAAGCAGTTACCATGTGCCGGGTACCAGCTGAGGTGATGCTATTTTGCAGATGAGAAATCTGAGGGTCAGGGTGGTCCCAAGGAAGTAACTCAAAACTATCCAGCTAGTCAGCTACAGACCAGGATCCTGTGGCCAGAGGATCTGGCTCCTGAGACCCTGCTCTTACTTGTCCTGTTGTCCCTGGTCCCTCCCGCCATGACCCTGACCACATTCTGGGACAGGATCACCTTAAACAGTAGACCAGGCAGCGAGTGATTCGCCATCAAAGGGGCCAAGGCACATCAAGTTTCCTCCTGTATCTGTCCTCTCCTCTCTTTAGTGCTTTGGATGTGCCGTTTCCTTCACCCTCCACACCAGGCTGACTTTGGCACTGCCCTTAAAAATCTCAACCTGGAACCTCTGCCTCCAGGAAGCCATCCGTGATACCTCCTCTGACCCCCGGGCTCCCCCAACATAGGGTCCATCATGAGGGACTGTCACTGCCTATCCAAACGTGAACTCAGGAGGCCTGTCTGGTTTGCTCACCAGGACCCTGGCACACAGTTGGTGCTCAATAAATGCTTGTGGAATAAAATTCCACTATGATAATCCTAAAGGAAAAACTGCCAGGCTTTGTCTTTGGGCTCCTCTTCCCAAAGCAGCTTGGGAAGGAAACATCCTTTGTCCCTGATAGGGAAAGAGGCTGAGAGAGAGAGAGAGAAAGGGCCTTGCTCAGGTCATACAACAGCAAGCTGCTCCCTGAGTCAGATCAGAATAGCTGCCCTCTCTGTGCCCTGTGAAAAGACCAAGATCCAGAGTGGGGAAGGACTGTGCCCAGAGTCACATTCCCTTAGTCCAGCGGTTCTCAACCTGTGGGTAGTGACCCCTTTGGCGGTCGAACGACCCTTTCACAGGGGTCGCCTAAGACCATCCTGCATATCAGATATTTACATTACGATTCGTAACAGTAGCAACATGACAGTTATGAAGTAGCAACGAAAATAATTTTATGGTTGGGTCACAACATGAGGAACTGTATTTAAAGGGCCAGAAGGTTGAGAACCACTGCCTTAGTCCCTTCTCATATAGATGAGGACACATAGCTACAGGGGTCATGCAGCAGCAGCAGAGAGCCTCGAACCCCTTGCTTCCTGCTTCTCGGTCAGGGGCTGTTTTCTTTGGGTCACGTGGCCCTGCCACTGCAGCAGCCTCCAGCTCAGGCCACCATGATCTGGCCCAGCAGGGCCTTCCCCATCTGGTTCCTCTTTGTGGCCAAGGCCTGGGACTCAGAAGCAGGAAGCCTGGGGAGGGGGGTGAGCTGCAGGCAAGGGACAGGTGATTCCTCAATGCCAACTTGTCTACTCACTGCCCAACCTGGCAACAGTATTGGCCAGGCCCCTGCAGTCATCTGAGTTTTTGAGCCTGAGATAAAATGACAATAACAATAACAGTGGATGACACCCACTGAGGCCTATCACAGCTGGGGTGCCAGGTTTAGCCCACATCAGAGATGCCACAGACCCACTCCCTCCAGCATATTTTGCTCTCAGTTTAAAAAAAAAAATTAGCTACACATACACAAAACTCACATGGAATTCCTATTTCCTGCTTCCCTTGAGAACATAGGACTCTGGCCACCCTGGGGCACGACAGCAGTGGTTGCCCCATCAGAAGGGGGTCCTGGCCTGTAGTCCCAGAGCTGAGCCTAGGTTCAGTTCACCCTGGTCCCTCCCCTACTGGTGGCCTCCTATTGGGTGGCTTTCCCTGGTGGCAGTCCTGGCCAGGCCCCTGCAGTCATCTGAGTTTTTGAGCGTGAGGCATAGTCTCTCATTCAAGTCTCAGTCCTTCCAGGGAGGAACTGTTGATCCCACTCCTCAGATGAGGAAACTAAACTGAGGCCCAGGGGTAAAAATGAAGAGCTGGGCCTGAATCCTGGACTCGTAAATGGGACACGATGGCCTGAAGTTTGGGGCTGTCCTGATTCCAAAGGTTGCCCAGCTCTCTCCCCCTGCCATGGAGAATGTCCCGGAATCTGAGTATTTTCCCGTCTGAACTCTCTTTGGCCTCTGGAATCTGGATCCTTCTGTAGAACAAGGCCTCAACTTTGATCCATAAAAAAATACATCTACAATAATAAACAGCCTTCATTAAGTACGTCCTACATGCCCGGTACAATACCAGCAGTGACCTCAGCCAGCCCTCACCATACTCCGTAGACCTTTGCCCCATCCTTCAAAGGGAGAAATGGAGAGATGAAGTGACTTATTCAAAGTCATTTGAGAGTCACCTAGGTCACAGCCTGGACAGTCAGTCTGGCAGGGCCTGCATGGTCAAGTGGTCTACATGCTGTCACTTTACAGATTGGTTGGCTAGAGCCCAGGGAGGGGAAGGGCTTTGCCCCAGACACAAGCCTCTGGCAGAGCGCTGGGCCTTGTTTTCTTGAGCCACCTCTGGCCTGGCCAGGGCCCATGATCTGGGCTGAGTTACAGCAGTGACTGCCGGTTGGCCTGGGGAGGGGGCCGGATTGTGTGTGGTGGCTGTGGAGGGCTGGGAGGTGCAGGGGAGGTCAGGAGCCAGGCCTCGGCCATGTCTGCTTTCCTGGCGGTGGACTACAGCCAGAGCCCTGGCATCAGGCCCAAATCTTCTAATTCAGTCAGACAAGCTCTGAACAACCTGCACTTCTGATGGCCTTTGGCCACTAGGAGACCCTGGACCTCAGGAAAGTGTGGACAGGAGGGAGGGAGGGAGGGAGAGAGAAGGGGGGGGGGGAGAATGATGTGAGAGAGAACAGGAATCAAGAGACAGAGATGAGAAACAGAAAAAAAGAGAAAAACAGACACAGAGACAGATTATAGGGACACAGAGTAAAAGAGAAACAGAGGGAAGGAGAGACAAAGAAATGTGAAAAGAACAAGACTGAGGGAGGCAGAGAGAAAGCTTGGCCCAGTGTGTGCCAAGGACCAGGCCTGGCCAGGGAAGGGCCCCATGCCTGTCCCCTGGCTTCAGTCAGGCCCATGTGGGGGACTGAACCTAGGCTCAGCTCTGGGACTACAGGCCAGGACCTCCGCTCAGTGCTCCCGACACCCTCTACCTCTCCTGTAACCCCGTACTGAGAGCCCCTGTGCCTCCCAGGGCAGGGGGCATCCGTAGTCAGCCAGTGGGGAGGTAAACAGCTGACTCTAGAGAGCCCTCAGAATCCACCCCTGGAGCACCTGAGAAGTGCTGTACACATAGGCAGGCATCAGCTGGCACCTGCTTCACCTACAGGCTTGCCCATGAGGTCAGGGGAAACATGCCAAGCCCGCCAGGCCTTTCACAAATCCTGGCACCTGGCACAGGACAGCTGCTGCTGCGAAACTGAAATCCAGAGTGGAGCGGGCGATGAGACTCTCTGGCTCCCGGCCTCAGGACCAGGGCCCAACTCCTCGGCTGGACACTCGGGGCCCATGGGATTGGTCTGAGGCTGCCTCACCCCACACACGCTAATCAGATGACTCAGCTCTCTGCCCACACAGCGCCCACTCTCTCTGCTCTGCTGACCTGCACTGGCCCTGCTCCTGCACGCCCACCTCGGGCTGGCTCACTTCCACAGTAGAGACTAAGAACACGGAACCTGGAATGTCATCCACCAGTGTTCTGGTTCTGGCCCTGATGCTAAGTGGCGGTGTGACCGACCACGGGCAGGGTGCTATTCTTTGCTAAGCCTCAGGAAATGTTGTCAAGGTGGATGGGGCACTCGTGAAGTGCCAGACACGTTAGGGAAACCAAATAGATGCAACCCCTGGCCTAGCCAACTTCCTCCCTGGTACGGGCAGGGGCAAGCCCAGTCCAGGCAGGACAAGCGTAGGAAGAACATGCTCTTCTCTATGAAGAGGCCATGGGGCCTCAGTTTCCTCTCCTGTAAATGGAGTTAATGCCAAGGTGCTCCTCAGACAACTGTAGTGAGGATGGTACGCGTGCATGTGAGGAAAATACCCAGGAATTGATAGGGCTCAATAAACTGTCTTTGCCTTGTTATTGTTGCCAACTGTTACAGTGCCAACCCACTTCTGGCCCCAGGAATTTCAAGAATCTAGTTCTGGAACCCAGAAACGTCTCCTACTCTCCCTTTGCTCACTCTGCTCCAACCCACAAGCCTCCTCGCGGTTCCGAAGACATTCCAGGCACACTCCCACCTCAGGGCCTTTGCACTTGCTGTATCCCTAGTCTGGACTAACCCTTCCTCAAATATCTTCATGCCCTTCAGAACTCTGTTCAAATGTCGCCTGTGAGGCCTTAACTGCCCTCCTCTAAAATGTCACTGCTCCCAACATTTCATTCCCCCCTTTTCTGCTTATATATTTGTTCTATAGGGCTTGTCACCACTGGGCAAGCGACGTACTTCCCTCCTATATTGGGCTGACTAAAATGCCAGCCCCATTTTTCCTGTCTTGTTCACCATTTGTCCCCAAGGTTCTAAACCAGGGACTGGGACAAAGCTGCTTAGTATGTAGTGAGACTAGTGGCTCATTGTATAGGTTAGGCCCCGCGAGATCAAGGTATTTCCTCAAAGTTACATAACGAAG